>NW_027439076.1:10000-310000 GCF_033958435.1 Carettochelys insculpta
AACCCTAACCCTAACCCTAACCCTAACCCTAACCCTAACCCTAACCCTAACCCTAACCCTAACCCTAACCCTAACCCTAACCCTAACCCTAACCCTAACCCTAACCCTAACCCTAACCCTAACCCTAACCCTAACCCTAACCCTAACCCTAACCCTAACCCTAACCCTAACCCTAACCCTAACCCTAACCCTAACCCTAACCCTAACCCTAACCCTAACCCTAACCCTAACCCTAACCCTAACCCTAACCCTAACCCTAACCCTAACCCTAACCCTAACCCTAACCCTAACCCTAACCCTAACCCTAACCCTAACCCTAACCCTAACCCTAACCCTAACCCTAACCCTAACCCTAACCCTAACCCTAACCCTAACCCTAACCCTAACCCTAACCCTAACCCTAACCCTAACCCTAACCCTAACCCTAACCCTAACCCTAACCCTAACCCTAACCCTAACCCTAACCCTAACCCTAACCCTAACCCTAACCCTAACCCTAACCCTAACCCTAACCCTAACCCTAACCCTAACCCTAACCCTAACCCTAACCCTAACCCTAACCCTAACCCTAACCCTAACCCTAACCCTAACCCTAACCCTAACCCTAACCCTAACCCTAACCCTAACCCTAACCCTAACCCTAACCCTAACCCTAACCCTAACCCTAACCCTAACCCTAACCCTAACCCTAACCCTAACCCTAACCCTAACCCTAACCCTAACCCTAACCCTAACCCTAACCCTAACCCTAACCCTAACCCTAACCCTAACCCTAACCCTAACCCTAACCCTAACCCTAACCCTAACCCTAACCCTAACCCTAACCCTAACCCTAACCCTAACCCTAACCCTAACCCTAACCCTAACCCTAACCCTAACCCTAACCCTAACCCTAACCCTAACCCTAACCCTAACCCTAACCCTAACCCTAACCCTAACCCTAACCCTAACCCTAACCCTAACCCTAACCCTAACCCTAACCCTAACCCTAACCCTAACCCTAACCCTAACCCTAACCCTAACCCTAACCCTAACCCTAACCCTAACCCTAACCCTAACCCTAACCCTAACCCTAACCCTAACCCTAACCCTAACCCTAACCCTAACCCTAACCCTAACCCTAACCCTAACCCTAACCCTAACCCTAACCCTAACCCTAACCCTAACCCTAACCCTAACCCTAACCCTAACCCTAACCCTAACCCTAACCCTAACCCTAACCCTAACCCTAACCCTAACCCTAACCCTAACCCTAACCCTAACCCTAACCCTAACCCTAACCCTAACCCTAACCCAACCCTAACCCTAACCCTAACCCTAACCCTAACCCTAACCCTAACCCTAACCCTAACCCTAACCCTAACCCTAACCCTAACCCTAACCCTAACCCTAACCCTAACCCTAACCCTAACCCTAACCCTAACCCTAACCCTAACCCTAACCCTAACCCTAACCCTAACCCTAACCCTAACCCTAACCCTAACCCTAACCCTAACCCTAACCCTAACCCTAACCCTAACCCTAACCCTAACCCTAACCCTAACCCTAACCCTAACCCTAACCCTAACCCTAACCCTAACCCTAACCCTAACCCTAACCCTAACCCTAACCCTAACCCTAACCCTAACCCTAACCCTAACCCTAACCCTAACCCTAACCCTAACCCTAACCCTAACCCTAACCCTAACCCTAACCCTAACCCTAACCCTAACCCTAACCCTAACCCTAACCCTAACCCTAACCCTAACCCTAACCCTAACCCTAACCCTAACCCTAACCCTAACCCTAACCCTAACCCTAACCCTAACCCTAACCCTAACCCTAACCCTAACCCTAACCCTAACCCTAACCCTAACCCTAACCCTAACCCTAACCCTAACCCTAACCCTAACCCTAACCCTAACCCTAACCCTAACCCTAACCCTAACCCTAACCCTAACCCTAACCCTAACCCTAACCCTAACCCTAACCCTAACCCTAACCCTAACCCTAACCCTAACCCTAACCCTAACCCTAACCCTAACCCTAACCCTAACCCTAACCCTAACCCTAACCCTAACCCTAACCCTAACCCTAACCCTAACCCTAACCCTAACCCTAACCCTAACCCTAACCCTAACCCTAACCCTAACCCTAACCCTAACCCTAACCCTAACCCTAACCCTAACCCTAACCCTAACCCTAACCCTAACCCTAACCCTAACCCTAACCCTAACCCCTAACCCTAACCCTAACCCTAACCCTAACCCTAACCCTAACCCTAACCCTAACCCTAACCCTAACCCTAACCCTAACCCTAACCCTAACCCTAACCCTAACCCTAACCCTAACCCTAACCCTAACCCTAACCCTAACCCTAACCCTAACCCTAACCCTAACCCTAACCCTAACCCTAACCCTAACCCTAACCCTAACCCTAACCCTAACCCTAACCCTAACCCTAACCCTAACCCTAACCCTAACCCTAACCCTAACCCTAACCCTAACCCTAACCCTAACCCTAACCCTAACCCTAACCCTAACCCTAACCCTAACCCTAACCCTAACCCTAACCCTAACCCTAACCCTAACCCTAACCCTAACCCTAACCCTAACCCTAACCCTAACCCTAACCCTAACCCTAACCCTAACCCTAACCCTAACCCTAACCCTAACCCTAACCCTAACCCTAACCCTAACCCTAACCCTAACCCTAACCCTAACCCTAACCCTAACCCTAACCCTAACCCTAACCCTAACCCTAACCCTAACCCTAACCCTAACCCTAACCCTAACCCTAACCCTAACCCTAACCCTAACCCTAACCCTAACCCTAACCCTAACCCTAACCCTAACCCTAACCCTAACCCTAACCCTAACCCTAACCCTAACCCTAACCCTAACCCTAACCCTAACCCTAACCCTAACCCTAACCCTAACCCTAACCCTAACCCTAACCCTAACCCTAACCCTAACCCTAACCCTAACCCTAACCCTAACCCTAACCCTAACCCTAACCCTAACCCTAACCCTAACCCTAACCCTAACCCTAACCCTAACCCTAACCCTAACCCTAACCCTAACCCTAACCCTAACCCTAACCCTAACCCTAACCCTAACCCTAACCCTAACCCTAACCCTAACCCTAACCCTAACCCTAACCCTAACCCTAACCCTAACCCTAACCCTAACCCTAACCCTAACCCTAACCCTAACCCTAACCCTAACCCTAACCCTAACCCTAACCCTAACCCTAACCCTAACCCTAACCCTAACCCTAACCCTAACCCTAACCCTAACCCTAACCCTAACCCTAACCCTAACCCTAACCCTAACCCTAACCCTAACCCTAACCCTAACCCTAACCCTAACCCTAACCCTAACCCTAACCCTAACCCTAACCCTAACCCTAACCCTAACCCTAACCCTAACCCTAACCCTAACCCTAACCCTAACCCTAACCCTAACCCTAACCCTAACCCTAACCCTAACCCTAACCCTAACCCTAACCCTAACCCTAACCCTAACCCTAACCCTAACCCTAACCCTAACCCTAACCCTAACCCTAACCCTAACCCTAACCCTAACCCTAACCCTAACCCTAACCCTAACCCTAACCCTAACCCTAACCCTAACCCTAACCCCTAACCCTAACCCTAACCCTAACCCTAACCCTAACCCTAACCCTAACCCTGACCCTGACCCTGACCCTGACCCTGACCCTGACCCTGACCCTGACCCTGACCCTGACCCTGACCCTAACCCTAACCCCCTAACCCTATCCCTAACCCTAACCCTAACCCTAACCCTAACCCTAACCCTAACCCTAACCCTAACCCTGACCCTGACCCTAACCCCCTAACCCTGACCCTGACCCTGACCCTGACCCTGACCCTGACCCTGACCCTGACCCTGACCCTGACCCTAACCCTAACCCCCTAACCCTATCCCTAACCCTAACCCTAACCCTAACCCTAACCCTAACCCTAACCCTAACCCTAACCCTAACCCTAACCCTAACCCTGACCCTGACCCTGACCCTGACCCTGACCCTGACCCTGACCCTAACCCTAACCCCCTAACCCTATCCCTAACCCTAACCCTAACCCTAACCCTAACCCTAACCCTAACCCCCTAACCCTAACCCTAACCCTAACCCTAACCCTAACCCTAACCCTAACCCCTAACCCTAACCCTAACCCTAACCCTAACCCTAACCCTAACCCTAACCCCTAACCCTAACCCTAACCCTAACCCTAACCCTAACCCTAACCCTAACCCTAACCCTAAACCTAAACCCTAACCCTCACCCTGACCCTGACCCTGACCCTGACCCTGACCCTGACCCTGACCCTACCCCTACCCCTACCCCTGACCCTGACCCTGACCCTGACCCTGACCCTACCCCTACCCCTGACCCTGACCCTGACCCTGACCCTGACCCTGACCCTGACCCTACCCCTACCCCTACCCCTGACCCTGACCCTGACCCTGACCCTGACCCTGACCCTAACCCTGACCCTGACCCTGACCCTGACCCTATACCATGGGTCCAAATCATAAAGATGTCATCAATGTAACTGAAGTAGAGGAGGGGTAATAGGGGATGAGCAATTCCTTGTCCCTATCACTAGCCACTTAAATCGTGGTAAAAACTCTGCTGTTACCAACAAGTCCAATGTCATTGGCCATTTCCTTTTCGTTGGCAAAGGGGCTTCCCCAACAGAGTGCAGGGCCTTGGACGGCATGGCTGGGAAGTTGTCCCATTTGGTCTGGCTTATTGCAGACCAGTGCAACGCTTTGGCACAGAGACAAACCTGCTTGGGGTTCTGCTCCCTGCTGGGGTTGATTTCCTATGTGCTGAGCCCTAGACCTGCCTCCACCTGGAGCTATGGACATTGTTCTGCAGTAACCCCGACTCTGTGCCTGGGCCGGGGGCGACCAGATAATCTGGCTTGGCAGCACAGGGTTGTGAGGAGCCACTCAGAGCAAGAAGGCAGGTGATGATAGCCTATACAACACACTGAGAAACATCTGAAGGGGTCTTCTGTGACTGCACCCCATCACAGGGGCAACAGTTAGACTGGGGGTTGAGGCTCCATGGGCTGGTGTTTCTCAGTACAGGGTGGTGAAATTTGGTGGTGACGGGACTCTCTGGATGGACAGGTAATTAAAATATTTAAATGAGTCCCTGAATAAGGAAGTACGTGAACCCCCTGTTTCTTCGATGCTGGAACCCAGATCAAATCCCTGCTACAAACCCCAAACCGGCTGATACCACCTAGGTGGATCTTTTGGGTCTCCACTAGAGCCTCCTGGAAAGGAGAGGCTGGCAGGAACAATGAGACAAGGACAAGGGTTAGAAGGGTAAAAAACAACAAAGTAACTAGGATTTTATTAAGGAACACAACAAGGTTAGAACTATAACAAGTAGCAGTTCTAAGATATAAACTTATTTATGCTCTAACCATACGTACACTTATGTTTGAAACTGTATCCATTTGGTGGCTTTCTCTTGGACCTTGAGTTGGTTTTATTGTACCACAAGGCAAATGACTTGGTTATAGGAACAAAAGGTAAAGGATAGAGGAGTTTAGGAATGAGGGGTGTTGGGAGTTTGAGAAATCCCCTCTGTCTCCTTCCAAAGCCGGGGTGGGGGTGCTAAGCCCCACCTCCGTGCAGGGTCAGGTTGCTAGCCTGACCTGAGGGGTTGGTACCTGTGAGCCAGTCTGGGCTGTCCCTCTTTTGGGGGGCCCATGGTACTCCCTTAGTGGGTCCAACTAAGTGAACCTGGGAGGCTTATGCTCTTCCTCAGGTAACTATGGTAGGATCTGACAACTGAGGGAGGCAGGGAGGCAATGCCTTCTGCTGCAATCTGTTTAGAGGAAGTGAGTAAGCATAGGGGAAAAAAGAAGGGAAAAGGGAAGTTAGAACTTTTTGCCTTATTGTTAAACCGTTAAGTGCTAGACAAACTATAACAACTTAAACTTACTAACAAACATTAATTATTAATTAAATGTGCTGAGGTCTGGTTAATATAGTGAACCCTGCCTGGGGTGTCCAGGCCCGGCCTCAGGGGGTCGGGCCCCCGGGTGCTTCCTTCCCCTCATCAGAGGAAGGAACAACGGAGGAGCGACCCCCCGTTCCCTCGTGGAAGGTCCCGATTTCCCAGGTGGGAGTGAATGTAGCATATGTATACAGCTATGTTAAGGCAATTTTACGTGTCCAATCCGGTTAGGTAAGGTCTAGTCCAGTAAGAGTCCAGTCCGGTGGCGGTGAAGCGTCGATGCCGCAAGATGGCTGGCGGCGGGAGTGAAGGTGCCACTGTGATGGCAGGCCCTGGGTTTCAGCAAGGGAGCACGCAGTACCTCACCCTAGTGGTGAGGCCAGGTCACCGCCCGCCCGACCCACCTCAGGGCTGCTTGCTGCTCCTTGACGCTAGAGAGCGGTGAGGCACGATGGCGCGAAGACGCCGCTTCAGGCCACAAGGCGGCTCAGGTTGCTGCCAGCAATGGCTGAGGTGGCTGGGTGTAACTAGCCAAGCAGTGATTTAGCTCTGTTCAGCACCGCTCAAAGGCAAGTGCTGAGGTGATTTCAGCTCTATGCCGCAAGCGCGGCTGTGGTTCAGCTCTCTTTGGCTTTTAAGCCTGGCCAGCCTCGGAACTCTCAGCGGTCGCCTAGTGGCCTCGCTGTTCCTTGTAGGGTCAGCAGGGTCATTGCCTGCAGTACCCAAGGGCCCCGAATGCCAGCACCAGCCTGGCATATACAGGTAGAGTTCATACATGATTCATAAGCTAATTTCCATACGAAGGTTCTAAGCACATGTTTTAGAACAGGTCCTCTGGGCCAGAGAAGCTTCTAGAAGCTGCTCACCTGCGCCCAATGAGGAGTCTGGATTTCAAATCCATAATTCTGAGGTTTTTGTGAGTTCAGGTTACCGGGGAAACCAACTGACACAGAGTGACCATTACAGGGGGCTGCTAAATGGCAGCCTATGTATCTTTAGAGTCTACCTGCCCCTGCAATGATATTAAATAGGCCAAAGGCTTGTTTCCCCTGGGCCACGGGGACGATAATGCCCAAAGGGATAAAAAAATCCCTGACAGGTGGGTCTTCATTGACCTCCTGCACCCCAACCCCTGCACCCCTCACAGTTAACCCACTGAACCCCAATCCCTCCACCCCTTCACTGTCACCTACTGAACCCCAATCCCTGCACCCCTTCACTGTTACCGACTGCACCCCAACTCCTGCAGCCCTTCACCATCACCCACTGCACCCCATTTCCTGCACCCCTTCACTGTCACCCACTGCACCCAAATCCCTGCACCCCTTAAAAGCAACTCCCTGCACCTCCTTCCTTGCCCATGGTCCCTGCATTCTTTCAAAGCTACCTCCAGAATACATCCTGCAATCCAAACTGTGTACCCCTCACTATTACCCAGTGCACCCCAATCCCTGCAACCCTTCCCTGTTACTGACTGCACCCCAACCCCTGCATCCCTTCACTGTTATCCCCTGCACCCCAATCCCTGCACCCCTTCAGCGTTACCCACTGCACCTCATTATCTGCACCCCTTCACCATCACCCACTGCACCCCGATTCCTGCACCTCTTCATCATTACCCACTGCACCCCAACCCCTGCACCCCTTCACTGTTATCCCCTGCACCCCAATCCCTGCACCAACTCAAAGTTACCCATTACACCCCAATTCCTGCACTTGTTCACTGCTACCAACTGTCGAAGCAAAACTGCAGCTTCAATGACTTTAGGAGACTACTCAAGAAAGTTAACAAGTTTTATTTCCCAGCAACGTTGCAAAGAAGGAGAAGTCACACAGACAGACAGACAGGCCTAACAGTGGGTTCTGTCAGGCTGTGTGGTGAGTTCTGCCCACCAGCAGAACGTATCAGTGCTGACATAGTTCACACACAAGAGATACAAAGCTACCAGTCAGCTGGCTCTACGCTTGTACCCTGCGCAGTAACATACACTTGATAGGGGAAGCTAATGGGCTCCCATATGTGGAGCTGTTCTCCACCTTAACACAAATCAACCGCATGTTTTGACCTCAACACAAAATGACAGTGACATAAAATGGTGGTCTCTGCTTCAACAATCCCCCTTTTGTCATTTATGACGACATAAAGCCCATTTTATATACATATATCCATCATGTTCAATAGCTCTTTTTTCCTTTTTTGTTCTTCCTCCTGGAGCCTTTGTACTAGTACTCTTATTTCTTCCTTACTCAGGGTTTGTTCCATCTTTTTGCTTATGCAAGAGACCCAGCATTTAATTAACATGAAATATATATGCAATACAACAACGATAACAAGGATGAAAAGAATTCCCTTTAAAATTTGTTGACCCATGACACCTAGAGGCCCCATCAGCCAGGGCCACAAATCCCATGGCTGCTCAGGGGATGTGTAAGTGATTTTCATGATGTGGTCAGCCCTGTCTAATAGTTCTTGTTCATTATCTGGGATATAAACACAACACTTTTGTCCTACCAGGGCACAGGTGCCTCCCTTAGATGCTAGGACTATGTCTCGGGCCATATGATTTTGCTGTACCATTTGTCTGATAGCCGTTTGTTCCTTTGCTAAAGCTTTTAGGGCTTCCCCTGTCTCAATGGCAACCATCTCCAAGACAGCTTGTAAATGGATGACTGCTCCTCCCACTCTTGCTACTCCCACAGGTGGGAGGAAGGACCACTGTGTTACTGCAGAATACGTCAATGGAGACCGGTTCTGCATTTCTTTCCTACCAGAGTCTAAATCGCTCATGTTGCAGATTTTCCCCTGAGGTAAATTTGTTCTTACCCGTACCGCAGGTATAACATAGGCCGGATAACAAATTCCACTCCATTTAGCTGGTAATTGCTTATAAGCCCTGTGACCGCATACAAAATAATGCCCAGTAAGGGCAGGAAAGGCAATGTTGCAGTAGTTTGTCATATATCTGTCCAGCCAACCTGAGTAGGAGCCTGTAAAGGGGGCGGCTGTTGGTGATCCTGAGCAATTCCATGCTCCATCTATGGGATCACACCACAGGCCTCTGACTGATTTAGAGGTGGATTCATTCCAGGTGGACCAATAATTCTTTCCTTCCCTTACCCAGGTGCCATTTGGATCATCTTCCATCCAGAGACCACCTTTTACCACAGAGTTATTACACTTACTTTTTCCCATTTCTTCAGTTCCATTACAGACTCAACACCACTCGCCCACCTTCTGTACTACATGCAAGTAGTCAGTGCGGTTGGCTGTAACACTTGCCCATGTATCATTTGAATATCCCTGATTGAATGGTCTTTGGGTACCTGTTAGGTTTCAGGCAGTCAAAGGTTTGGGAATCATAGTGATGCCCGCATGGAAATGGCAAGGCATTAAAAAACATACCCAACATTTAGACTGGTTGAGGTCTTTGGCAATCTGTACAGCAGTGGCCATAAAGGCATTCTGATTGTAAGCTGTCCGGCTGGGGGTAAAAAGGATGGCAACACTTAAAAGTAACAGGTTCACAATGGACATAGTTCCTTTAGTATCCCTGTACTACTCTGTTAGGGCCTGCTGTTGTAACCTCCACTTGTTTAAGGTGTGCAGAATTATCCTTCGCACTTCTGTTACCGAAAATCCAGTCTGCCTAGCTGAGCGCCAATAACAACTAGACAGGGATAAGGAAGTTTACTTTATTTCTGAAGAAAGAAAGGAGAGCCAGGTACCTTGGTACAAAGACTCTGCCTGGATACAAAGCCAGGGACCTTTCATACAGTGGCTGCGTTGAGCTGTTACTTGATTGGTGGTTAACAGGAGACTCTGCAAAACAGTGTTTTTGCAGAAATATAGATAAGAACCGGTCTGAAGCTGGTTTCGGCTGCTTCAGGGCTGCAAGGGGGAGACAGTGCAAAAGTTCAAGAGGCTGCTGTGTATGTGAGGTCTCCGCTGGCTGCCGAAACCAAAATGGCTGCGGACTGCCCATACCACACTTTCCCATTACACTCCAATGGCCTCAGGCTTTCAGGGGCTGCCAGCCGAAGGCGAGGAGTGGTGTGAAGTACAACAGGGAGTGTACCGCAGACTGGGCCTGCCGTGCAGACTCAAGAAATCCAGAGGGTGCGAATCATCCTCAGGTGCTGTGTCCTCTCCTGGATTCAAAGGTTGTCCCGAAAGGATAATACAACTCAGGCATTCGGCCCACACCTGGCCCCAGGAAATCTCAGTCCGGGGGAGCTTCTTCTCCCAGGGTAAGGTTCCTTCCGGGCCTTGCTTAAGAGGCTGTTTTGCTTTTTGCTCTTAAGTTGTACTTTGGGGATCCAGGTGGGGTCTCAGGGGCTCTAGGCTCACCCTGGTTTGGAGGCGGCCTTATTATGTCCGCTTGGCGTGTCCCTGATGAGACATTTGTGGGTGGAGTGGATCTTTTGCAGTGCGATGCACGTACCCAGGTCTTTCTTCCTTCACATTTGACAGCAGTATTGGTTACAAGAAATACCTGGTCGGGTCCAATCCAATGCGGCTCTAAACAGGACTTTCTTTAGTGGATTTTGATGTGCACCCAGTCACCTGGTTGCAGGTCGTGACAAGGTCCTGTGGGTTTGTCTGTGAAGGCTTCCTTGACCTGCAAATGATAGGACTGCAAACAACTCATAAGGGCTTTGCAAAAACTCATGACATTTTCATTTTTCAAGCTGAGCTCACAGTCAATACCCTTTTTATCCCATGAGGTAAGGGCTCTCATAAGTCTGCCCATTACAATTTCGTATGGGGTTAGTCCGGTCTTTCTGTCTGGAGTGGACCTCATGGACATCAGGGAAATGGGTAAAGCATCTGGCCATTCAAGGCCTGTTTCTGTGCAGATTTTGGCCAGTTTATTTTTTACTATTTGTGAGCTGATGCCCAGGTGCCAGCTAAAGGTGTGGTGAAGCAAAAAAAGAGGGGGGGGGGGGCGATGCTACACCAGCAGCTACGCTAAGCAGCCAGGGCACGCTGGGTTCTTTAGTTTGCGTTTAGTTTGGCTACAGCAGCAAGAGGAAAATTACACTTAGAGAGGCTTTAACAATTACTTTTTATTTATACAAAGATAGAAACAATTTAACTAAGACAAATGATTAAAGTACAAGTTAGTACTCATGGTTCTTAAAGGGGAAACAACACAATTTAACTTAAGAAAAGTTTTAGACAAACTAGCTAGCTTAAACTAATACAATTAATGTGTACACAAGAAAAGGCCTGTTGCAGGTGTGATTTTTACCCCTGCCTCTTAGACCTGGTGGAACCAGAGTCTTTCCCTCAATTCCTATAGGAAAGAAGTTTAAGGCAGGTGTAATTCTTACCCCTGCCTCCTCGATCCGGTGTGACCCAGATTCTCTCAATCCCTCGGGAAGAAGTAGATACGAACCAGGCATCCCCAGTCTCGAGAGTTAATTCCAGACCTGGCCAGCAGGTGTAGGTGATTGAAACTCAAAGAGGGGGTGGTCTGCCAAGCCCCTTTATACTGCTTATGGCACGTAGGCTTCTTCCTGGTCTTAAGTGGCCAATTGGGAGGAATGTTTTGAACCCCAGGTTTCCCAGGGAAGATGCAAGGCCCAATTTGCACCTGTGAATTGTGGACAATTGGGCACCTTTGGAGGTGATGGGCGGGTTTCCCCAATCTTCCTGGGGAAGTGATCAAGGCTGAGGCAGTGATCAAGGCATGTCAATTACTGAGATTGGCCAGGAGGGCGGCCATTAGCTAGCCCATTCACTGTCCGGTTTTTGTGTATAGTAGAGAGGCTGGGCGAGACAGCACACCTGCATTCCCAGGACATCAAAGGTTACCTGTCTCCCCTGCTTGTTTCTCTCTCTGTCTCTCCCAGTGGGGGGGAGAGGAAGAAAAGGCCAAGTGTGGGGTTCATATCTGGCTACAGTATTCCATTTTTCCGTCCTACTGCTCCTGCATTTTGTGGGTGGTGTGGGCAGCGTAAGTTCTGCTGGATGCAAAAATACTTAGAGATGCCTTGAACCACCTGTCCAGTGAAGTGAGACCCTTGGTCACTATTGAGGGACTGGGGTATTCCCCAGTGTGGTATAAAGTCATTTAGAATTTTCTTAGCAACTGTAGTGGAGTCAGCCTTCCGACAAGGAAAAGCTTCCACCCATCCAGAAAACAAACAAACGATAACAAGACAATTTGCTGTTCCCTTTACTTTAGGTAGTAGTAGTAGGCATCCTTCAGTCTGCATAGACTATGGATCGCGCCCTTAAAAGTTTCAATTGAGGACTTCATTTACAGCGTCCATTGTGACTATAAAGACCCACGCGAGAGTGACAGTCCTTGCTGCATCTCTTGCAGATGTAGTGGGTGTCTGGCAAGTCCTTATTGTGCTTTCTGTGTGCTCGCTTCTCCTCTGCTAGCTGTCTGATCTTCAACTTGCCCTTTTGAAGGCCCTTGTGTAACCCCTGCCTCCATCTGCTGCGGTCGTCTGCTAGTTCTTCCCAGTTGTCCAGCTCGATGTCTACCTCTCTGAGGTCTCTCTTGCAGACATCTTTGTAACGCAACTGGGGGCGTCCGGGGGGTCTTTTGCCAGAGGGTAGCTCACCATACAGGATGTCTTTTGGAATCCTTCCATCATTCATCCTGTGGACGTGGCCAAGCCAGCGGAGCCGACGCTGCCTGAGGAGGGTGTACGTGGTTGGGATTCCAGCTTACTCGAGGACGGCGGTGTTGGTAACTCTGTCCTTCCATGATATTCCAAGGATGCGCCTGAGGCAGCGTAAGTGGAAGACGTTCAGCCTCCTTTCCTGGTGGGCATACAGGGTCCAAGTCTCGCTGCCATAAAGGAGGGTGCTGAGGATGCAGGCTCTGTAGACTTGCATTTTGGTGTGAGTGTACAGCTTGTTGTTATTCCACACTCTCTTGCTGAGTCTGGACAGAGTTGTGGCCACTTTTCCGATCTTCCTATTTAGCTCAGTGTCCAACGACAGGGTGTCAGTGATGGTGGACCCGAGGTAAAAGAACTCGTGGACAACCTCTAACGTATAGTTGTCAATGCTGATTGATGGGGATTCAGCAACATCCTGACCGAGTACATTCGTCTTCTTTAGGCTGATGGTAAGCCCAAAGTCCTTGCACGCTTTGGAGAACCGATCCAGCAGTTTTTGAAGTTGGTCTTCTGTGTGAGACACTACAGCAGCATCGTCTGCGAACAGCATGTCTCTGATGAGGACTTCTCGCACTTTAGTCTTAGCTTTCAGCCTTGCAAGGTTAAACAGTTTCCCATCAGATCTTGTGTGCAGCAAGATGCCCTCTGTTGAAGGTCCAAAAGCATGCTTCAGGAGGAGTGCGAAGAAGATCCCAAACAATGTCGGAGCAAGCACGCATCCTTGTTTGATGCCGCTCCTGATTCTGAAAGCATCCGATAATGCGCCATCACTAGGCGTAATAACCTCAAAAATGTCCTTCTGACACGCAGCTATCATAGTGCTCACTGTGATACAGATCACTCGCTAGTTTGCTCCAAACTCAAGCTGAGACCCAAGAAGCTGTACCGCTCTGAACCTGCTGGAAGGCCCCACATTGACGCCAGAAAGATGGCAAACTCGGAGAAAGCTGAAAAGTTCAGAGAGACCCTCCAGGAAAATCTGCGTAGCGGCCCTGGGGGCGTCGATGCGACATCCAAATGGCAACATCTGAGGGATACAGTTTACAACACGGCCTTGTCGGTGTTTGGAAGAAGAGCTAGAAACACGAACGAGTGGTTCGAAGCTAACTCCAGTGAGATGATTCCAGTCATTGAAAAGAAGCGCACTGCACTCCTGGAGTACAAACGCTCACCGAGCCAGAGTACCCAGCAAGCACTTAGAGAGGCCAGAAGAACAGTACAGCAGACAGCCAGGCGCTGTGCCAACAACCACTGGCTCGAGTGATGCAGCAGCATCCAGACCTGTGCCGACTTTGGTAATCTCAGAGGAATGTACGAGGGTATGAAGAAGGCATTCGGACCCACCCAGAACAAGATGGCACCTCTGAAATCCAAATCTGGTGAAGTCATTGCTGACAAAGCCAAACAGATGGAGCGCTGGGTTGAGCACTACTCCGAGCTGTACTCACGCGAGAATGTTGTGGTTGACGCAGCCCTCGATGCCGTCAAGCTCCTACCAGTAATGGACAAACTGGATCAAGAACCGACTGTGGATGAACTGAAGAGAGCCATTGACAGCATTGCAGCAGGAAAGACCCCTGGCTAGGACGGTGTACCACCAGAGGTAATCAAATGTGCCACGGACACACTCCTGGAACCCCTGCATGAGCTACTGTGCCTGTGCTGGAAAGAGGGTGAGGTTCCACAGGATATGCGTGACGCTAACATTGTAACATTGTATAAGAACAAAGGAGACAGAAGCGACTGCAACAATTACCGTGGAATCTCCCTCCTAAGCATCACTGGTAAACTGTTCGCTCGCGTCATCCTTGGCAGACTCCAGAAGATTGCTGAGAGGGTGTACCCCGAATCGCAGTGTGGATTCCGCGCAGAGAGGTCTACCGTTGACATGGTCTTCTCTCTAAGGCAGCTGCAGGAGAAGTGCAGGGAGCAGAGAAAGCCACTCTACATAGCCTTCATCGACTTGACCAAGGCTTTTGACTTGGTCAGCAGGGATGGTCTGTTCAAGCTGCTCCACAAGATAGGCTGTCCTCCACGGTTACTGAAGATGATCCAGTCGTTCCACGAAAACATGAGAGGAACCATCCAATATGACGGCACATTATCGGATATTATACTTTAGGTAACTGTATAAAATCCATTTGCAAATTTAGGAAAGGAGGTGGGCCGGTTGCCATTGCTGTCTTTCCAGGTTTTCCCACATTGTCGGCTTGGCAGTATTCCTGGGCTGTTATGGGAAAATTTGGAGCAAACCAACTACGTTTTGCTAGTCCCACCATCCCCCCTTTGGCCGTGTGAGCCACAGAGTGATACACACAGAGGCGAGGTGTGGCAGGAGGACCCCTGGGGCAACCAAGTGGCCATCTTGGTGGCACCACAGGTGGTCAGGGTGCAAGAGGCACCCAGCGCATCTCCACAATTCCTTTTCTGATTCTGGGGCAGAATCCTGGGTGAGGGCCAATTTCTTTAAGGAAGGGCCTGGAGACGGCTGTAAAAGAGGTAGAGTATAACTAGATTCAGTGCGACGGGTGGAAAGTGCGGCTGTCCTGGCAGAATGGTCAGCAGGGCATTTCCTTTTTCAGCTTCACCATAGGGCAATTAGTTCAGCCACTTGTGCTGAAAATACAGAGGAAAGAAGGGCAGATGCGAGGACATCATGAGCTGAAGTAACAGCATATACAGCAACTAAGTGCCCTTGCTGATTCCTGAGACACGATCCATCAGTGAAAAGTTCCAGTTCAGCATTAGGAATCGGGGGATCCTGCAGGTCTGGCTGAGCGGTGGTGAGTTACTGTGTAAGTTGGATGCAATCATGTGGTTCACCCTCAGTTGGAGTAGGGAACAAGGTAGCAGGGTTAAGAGAGCTACAGCGTGAGATAGTAATATGGGAAGCAGCCAACAAGAGGAGTTCACATTGAGTTAACCTAGCATTAGAAAGACGTTGGGTTTTGGACTTTAGGAGGAGGTCTGCGACGGCACGGGGGACTGATAAAGTAAGAGGGGAGCTCAAGACAAGGGTTTCCGATTGTTGAACCAAAAGGGCAGCTGAGGCCACTGCTTGCAAGCATGGTGGGAAGGCAGCAGCTACGGGACCAAAGGGAGCACTATAGTAAGCGAGAGGGCAATGCTTTTCTTGTGATACTCGGGATATGGTGCTGCCTGGGCCGTCTGACCAAGGCGTGTCAATCAGTGGGCTGGTCTCCGATAAGGGCAGAGTGCTAGAAAAATCTACTAGATGCGCAGATGGCTGTGATGGCAGTTGACGACTAGCTGGAGTCTTGGTCTGCGGTGGTGTTCGAGGTTGTGGTGCGCCACTGCTTTGCTTGGCCCCGAGGCACAACTGGAGGTGTTGGTGTGACATACGGGGGTGGACAAAACCGTGGATACAAAAGCTCCTCCGGTGGAGGAGGCAATTGTGGATACATTGGCGTTATGGCAGATGCTTGGTGGGGATGAAGACATTGGTTTGCTTGGGTGTCTTTAAATTTTTGTTTTAGTTTTTCCTGCGAGTCTCTTAGACTCCAGATTTTGGATTTGTTTTGGCATTTGGATGCCTCATTATACCAATCAAAACAAGCAGACCACTGTCCGTCCGATGTTCTAGCTCTCCAGGACTCTAAGGTGCCTCAGAGGTGGACAATTTTATCCAGGTCAAAAGTCCCTGTCAAGGGGAACTGTTTTGATGGGTTATCTTTGGTGTAATAGTTCCATTTTTTCAAAAATTCACAAGTTTGGGACCCAGAATGATTGAACATGTATGCCATGGGGGTACACTTAGGGGGCCTCGGTACCTTTTTAGGCAGACCTGTGCCCATTTTAAAGTCTGGACTATCGGGGCGCCGACTCTAATAGTCACCTGCCTCAGTTTCCTTTCGGGGCGCTGACTCCAATAGCCACCTGCCTCCGTTCCTTTTATCCTTAAAACTGGTTATTTCTTATATCTTAGTAGACAACAGACATACAGAGGATGTAGGGTAGAGGCACGTCTGTCAAGGACAGTCCCCTTGCATTCAAGTTTTCTCCGGCCAATGGGTTTTCCCCTAGCGGAGGACTTGGGGCGGTTGGACCAACTGAGAAGACAGCCCTGGGCCACCCAGAAAACTCAAAGACAAGCACAAAGGTAAGAGTACACAAATAAGGGCCACCCATTAAGTTGCCTGAGCCTCCCAGACCCACCGGCCTATAGCCGCCTGAGTCTTCCCAGACCCACCAGCCTATAGCCGCCTGAGTCTTCCTAGACCCACTGGCCTATAGCTGCCTGAGTCTTCCCAGACCCACCGGCCTATAGCTGCCTGAGTCTTCCTAGACCCACTGGCCTATAGCTGCCTGAGTCTTCCCAGACCCACCGGCCTATAGCTGCCTGAGTCTTCCTAGACCCACCGGCCTATTGCTGCCTTTTTTTTTTTTCCCTTAAAATCTTAAAATTTCTTCGAGTACTTTTACCCAGTAGTCTCAATTAAACAGTCGAGATCCCAGACGCTGGACCGCAGTGAAACGGGACGGCTCCCCAAGGCTGAAGCACCCTCTGGAGAATTTTAAATGGCTTCTCCTGACCTTAGAATTGCGCTGGGTGTTGTCAGCCCTGAGCCGTCACCTCTGGCCCACAGTGACTGGGCATTGGGATCTCGGTGGGACCTCCAGGTAATTGTCGAAGCAAAACTGCAGCTTCAATGCCTTTAGGAGACTACTCAAGAAAGTTAACAAGTTTTATTTCCCAGCAACGTTGCAAAGAAGGAGAAGTCACACAGACAGACAGACAGACAGACAGACAGGCCTAACAGTGAGTTCTGCTAGGCTGTGCGGTGAGTTCTGCCCACCAGCAGAACGTATCAGTGCTGACATAGTTCACACACAAGAGATGTAAAACAACCAGTCATCTGGCACCATGCTTGTACCCTGTGCAGTAACATACACTTGATAGGGGAAGCCAACGGGCTCCCATATATGGAGCTGTTCTCCACCTTCACACTAAGAAACCACATGCTTTGACCTCAACACAAAATGGCAGTGACATAAAATGGCAGTCTCTGCATCAACACAACTGAACCCCAACCACTGCGACCCTTCACCATTACCCACTGCACCCCAAACTCTGCATCCCTTCACTGTCATCCCCTGCAACCCAATCCCTGCACCCTTTCACTGTTACCCACTGCACCCCAACCCCTGCACGCATTCACCGTTACCCACTGCACCCGATTTCCTGCAACCCTTCACCGTTGCCCACTGCACCCCAATCTATGCTCCCCTTGACCATTACCCACTACACCCCAATCCCTGCATGCTTTCACCGTTACCCAGTGCATCCCAATCACTGCATCCCTTCATCGTGACACAACTGCACCACAACCCCTGCATCTGTTCACTGATATCTCCTGAACCGAAATCCCTGCACCCCTTGAATGTTACCCACTGCACCCCAACCCCTGTGCCCCTTCACCGTTACCCACTGCACCCCAATCCCTGCATTCCTTCACTGTTACCCACTGCACCCCAAACCCTGCATCCCTTCACTGTTAGCCCCTGTACCCTATTTCCTGCATCCCTTCACCATTACCCAGTGCACCTCATTTCCTGCACCCCTTCACTGTTACCTACTGCACCCCATTCCCTGCGCCCCTTCAGAGTTACCCACTGCCCCCCAATTCGTGCACTGCTTCACCATTACCCACTGCACCCCAATCTGTGCACCCCTTCACTGTCACCCACTGCACCCCAACTCCTGCACCACTTCACCACTCCAACCCCTGTGCCCCTTCACCATTAGCCACTCCATCCCAACCCCTGCATCATTTCACTGTTATCCCCTACACCCTAATCCCTGCACCCCTTCACTGTTGCCCACTCCACCCCAGTTCCTACACCCCTTCACCATTACCCACTGCACCCCTGCATCCCTTCACTGTTATCCCTTGCACCCCAGTCCCTGCACCCCTTCACTGTTACTCACCGCACCCCAAGCCCTGCACTCCCTCACCGTTACCCACTGCACCCCAACCCCTGCACGCCTTCACCTTTACCCACTATACCCCAATTCCTGTACCCCTTCACCATTTCCCACTGCACCCCAATCCGTGCACCCATTCACCATCACCCACTGCACCCCAACCCCTGCACCCCTTCACTGTTACCAACTGCACCACAACCCCTGTATCCCTTCACTGTAATCCCCAGCACCCCAACCCCTGCACGCCTTCATCGTTACCCACCACACCGCATTTCCTACACCCCTTCACTGTTACCCACTTCACCCCAATTCCTATACCCTTCATCTTTGGCCACTGCACCCCAACCCCTGCATCACTTCACTGATATCCCCTGCTCCCCACCTCCTGCACGCCTTCACCATTACCCACTGTACTCCAATCCCTGAACCCCTTCACCATCACCCACTGCACCCCATTCCCTGTGCCCCTTCACCTTTACCCACTGCACCCCATTCCCTGCAGCCTTTCACTGCTACCCACTGCACCCCAACCCCTGCCACCCCTTACCGTTACCCACTACATCCCAGCCTGTGCCCCTAATCCCTGCACCCGTTTACAATGACCCCCTGCGTCTTTGGTCTGCGCCCCTAGTCCCTGCGTCCCTTCACTGCCATCCTCTAGATCCCCTCCTGCATCCACATGGGGAAACTGACCTGGCTGCACATGGCGGTGGTTTTGCCACTGGCTCCTCCCGGACACAGCTGCTCATGTCTCTCACCCTCCCTCCCACCCACACAGGGCTGCCAGGAGCAGGAGCAGGGCCCTGCCTCAGGTCACTTCCCTGCCCAGGCCTTCCGGACAGCGTGCAGGAGAGCAGCAGCACCGACATCCCCCAGTCAGGGCGCAGGGAGCCCTGGAGGGGCCATGAGGGTGGGAGGGAGAAAGAGTGAAGAAAAGCCAAACCGCAGCCCCCTGCTGCCCCAGTGCAGGGCCCATCCGCTGCGTCTGCCCTGCTGTACGGCCAGCACAGGGACAGACCCTCGGGGGGAAATCGGGGCAGCCCCAGCAACCCTTCAGCTCAGTTTTAAAACCCACCGAGAAGTCCTGGGGCACCTCACAGACTAACTGATCTCTTGGTGCATGAGCTGTCGTGGGCAGGGCCTGCGTCGCCAGGTGCACCACTTTTAGAATACATCACCCCACAGGCGGTGGCTTGGGGTGACTGCTCTGAGTGGCTCTGCTCCTGGCAGTGGCACAGGAATGAGGGTCAGTGACTAGGAGCCCCCAAAGCCCAGCCCAGGCCTCCATACCGATCCCGACCCGCATCCCTCCCCAGACCATGTGGGGTGGGGGAGATGTAGGCGAGCTGGGTGAGATCCGGGCCCTCCTATGGACGCTGGTGGGGTGATGGGTCATGAGGAGCCAGGCATCTCCCCCAGGGGTGTCACTGAGGGGGAGAGAAAAGGGGGTGGGTTTGGGGGTTTTTCCCTGGGGCTGTTGTTGATGGGGGGATGGGGCACGCGAACCCAGGCATCTCCCCCATGGTGTTGCTGGGTGGGGGGGATGGTGCAGAGGGACCTGTGTGTGTATCTCTGGTGTGTGTGTCTCTGCTCTGTGTGTATATCTTTGCTCCATGTGTGTGTGCACATCTCTGCTCTGTGTCTCTTGTGTGTGTTTGTATCTCTGCTGTGTGTGTATATCTCTGGTGGATCTGTGCTGTGTGTGTCTCTCTCTGCTGTGTGTGTGTGTGTATCTCTGGTGGATCTGTGCTCTGTGTGTGTGTGTGTGCATCTCTGCTCTGTGTGTGTGTATCTCTAGTGGGTCTCTGCTATGTGTGTCTCTGCTCTGTGTGTGTGTATCTCTGGTGGATCTCTGCTGTGTGTGTGTGTATCTCTGGTGGATCTGTGCTCTGTGTGTGTGTGTATGTGTCTCTGCTGTGTGTGTGTGTATCTCTGGTGGATCTCTGCTGTGTGTGTGTCTGCTGTATGTGTGTGTATCTCTGGTGTGTCTCTGCTCTGTGTGTGTGCCTCTGCTGTATGTGTGAGTGGAGGTGGACAACTGGCAGCAGTGGTTTCGTATATGCCTGCCATGCCAGGCCCCCCAGTAGTGCCGTGGGAGATGCGCCGGCCATGTGCGGTAGGGAGTTTGCAAGGTGGACGAGGTCTGTGCTGCTGCCCCCATGGGGCCGACCTGCACAGTCTCTCCTTTGCTGCTAATTGATCAGGCAGTGGCAGGTGTGCTGCTCACCTGCTCCCATTTAAAGAGTGCCAAGGAGACAGCTCCTCTCTGCAACGGGTTCAGTGTGGTAGGTGGTGTGCTGGCTCCCTGGCCTGGCTGGGGGGGGGGGGGGGGGGTGTTTTTTTTTTGGCCATGGATTTGCCCTTGGGTGTTTGGCTTGTGCTCCTTGGCCTCCTCTGGGCAGTAGAAGGTAAGAGAAGCTCCCAGGCCCCAAGTTGTGGCTTTCCCCTGTGCTGGCTTGACCAGCTGCTGCTCCTTCCCCCTGAGTGCCTGGGGGTGCTCAAGGCTCTGGGGATATGGCCCTGGGCTGCAAAGCCTCTAGCTGCATCCCCAAAGGCACTGGGGGCCTGGGGCTCTGCTGTGGTGAACCTGGTGAGGGCCCTGTGCACCCCTCTGGGTGGCTGCTGTGGGGGGAGGAGCTGTGGATTGAGGGGTGCAGTGCAAGTACTGGCTGGGAAGGGGACTGTGCTGGGTTGCCTGTGAGGGGGCTGGGCTTGAAAGTGGCTCTTTGCTCATGAGGTGACTCTCCCCTACCTCCTGACTGCCTGGGGGGGCTTGCCCCTCTGGGGGAAGGAGGTGGGGGGGTAGCTGGCTGCTGGTTGGCAGGGGGGCAGCTGGGCCCTCCAGAGTTGCTACAGTTCCCACGTCAGGCTCTGGCTGGCTGAAGCTCAGGCCTGGCTGTGGTGCCCTGTGGGACGTGGGTGGCTCCCTGTGGAGAGGGCCCTGTTGTGCACTTCCAGCAGGCTGCCAGGTGTGGGGTGGGCTGGGGCTGAGTGCTGCACCTTGGCACCCCTGCCCTGCTCTGCTGGCCACGTGGCTAGGCTTGGCAAGAGGAGCCCCGCTGGAGCTGTTCCAGGGCTCCCTAATGCTGCCTGGCTCAGGGCCAGCACCCCGCAATGCTGGGCTAGCTGCTCTGCCTTCTGTTGTCTCCTCTGAGGCTGAGGGGCTCCTGGAGTAGCTGAGCATAACCTGTGGCGCCTGACGGGGCCTGCTTGGCCTCACTCCCCTGAAAGCAGCTGGGGGCCCAGACCTCAGGGTTTCAGCCAGGGCTGTGCTGGGGCCAGGTCCCCATGCTCCAGCCCTGTCCCCAGCCTCCCTTATTGGGGATGTACCAGCTTCATAAGCCTGGGGTCTCGCTCTGCTATCTCATAACCCAGCTGCTGCTTCCCTGGCAACTCCTTGTGTGTCTGGGGTTGGCTCGGTCCCCTGGAACCATCAGTCCCCTCACGCTGTTCCCGCTTGCTTCAGTCGAGCTCACCAGTGCCACCTGGGCTTTGACAACTCCACCTCGTGCCTGCCCAGCCCTGAGAGGCCTCCTCCCTCGGTTTGCCTGTGAGCTCTTCCCCTGGGCCCCATGCAGAATCCTCCCTGCCTCTGAAACACCTCGCTTGGCTGCTCAGCCATTGCCGGGCCGGGCGCTGATGAAAGCGGTTAAAGATGCACAACCCTGCTCCCATCCTCAGTCAGGGCAGCTGCTCAACTGGGCTGGCAGAGGCCATGTAATGAGCTGCCAGACTCGCAGTACCTGGCTGAAACAAATGAGGGGGAAGCCCCTGTGCTGGTGGCTCCCAGGGCTCCTGCGCACAGCCCCCATCTGGCTGGCAGTGCTTTGGGGCCAGAGACTCGGGTTCTCCCTGGCCAGGCTCGGCACATGGCCTTTGGCAAAACAGCTGCTCTGCCTCAACCCCCCCAGGGCCTCGCCCAGCCAGAGGGGCCGTTCCCAGGGCCACCAGTGCAGAACTGAAGGCCCTGACTGCAGAGCAGAGGCACCAGGTTCCCTCTCCACACGGGGGCAGGCAGGTGAGGACTAGCTCAGACATGGGGCGAAGGGAGCTCAGGGCATGAGGTGAGGGGGTGGGGGCTGGGCAGGTGTTAGGGTGCAGGGGGAGCTCAAGCTTGCTGCAGAGGGTAGGGTGGTGCAGTGCTGGCTGCCAGGTCCTGGGGGTCCTTGGTGTATGGGGGGCTGCATGCTGCCCTCCTGCCTGCAGGCCCCATTGGCTGGGATGTTCCATGCAAGGGGCTGCAGGCACATGGCAGCTGGTTCTGGGAGCCCTGTGGAGCTAGGCTGGGGAGGGGGAATAGCAGGGCACCTGCCTTAGCCTCAGGACCCTGCTGGAGCACCGCTCAGGGCCACTGGGGACACTGTGGGAGTGGTAGTTGCAGTTGAACACCAGGTGCCTGGGCAGCCTGCTAGTGGAATACGGGGGACTAGCATGCTGTAGGCCAGACTGGGAATGAGGTTGGATCCTGCCTACCCACTGGGACTTGCACCTGCAACCTGCCCACTGCTGTGTGCATGGAGGGGGCAGCCATGCCTGTGCCCAGGGGTGAGGGTGGGCATGGGACTGGGCTTCCAGCATGGTGCATCTGGACTTGCATGGCTGTTCCCAGCTCCTCTGGTGAGCATTGGTAACGGGCTGGTGACCCTCCCTTTGCCTCCAGCCCCTGAGAGTTGCTGAAGAGGAAAAGTCATTGGGGTAGGGGGGGCTCTGCAAGTCTGGGTCTAGGGGGCTTTAGGGAGTATCTGATCTGCGCACTGTTACCATGCTGGGCCTCCCTAGGGGTGTGGGGCTTTGAGCTGATCAGGTAGTGAGGTCTCAGCTCTGTGCGCAACAGCAGCTGGGGAGCTTAATACCTGAAACCCCTCTCCTTCGCTGGCTTCTGAATCAGCATTCTAGCTGCCCCCTCGCTGAACAGCCCCGCACCACTGACAGCCACACGCAGAGCAGTGTCAGCTTCAGCATCCTTCAGAAGCCAGAGCTCCAGGAGAGGATTGGCCCATTGCTCTGTCCCTCCACGGCAGCCCCT
This sequence comes from Carettochelys insculpta, assembly GCF_033958435.1. Taxonomy (NCBI): domain Eukaryota; kingdom Metazoa; phylum Chordata; order Testudines; family Carettochelyidae; genus Carettochelys; species Carettochelys insculpta. Next base: position 33,602 of record NW_027439076.1, read on the forward strand.
TGTGTGAGCTGCACGCTGCAGGGCAGGGCCTGTGGGCTGGAGGCAGCTGGACAGAGTGAGGCTGAGCTCTCCGAATGCATGCACTGGCCTGTACTGCTGAGAAGTGTCTGCAGCCTTGGCTGCCTGGCAAGCGCTTGGCTTCTGTGGGCCCTGCAAGCCGATGAGGCAGCTGGGTTCTTGTCAGGCTGGTCCTCCATGGGGCAGTGTCAGGACTCTGCTGGAGCCAGGGTGAGGCGGCACTCCTGCCGCTAGACCTCCTGAGGTGCCTGGTTTCAGGCTGCTCCAGAGCCCTTCGATGGGCCTGGCTGTGCACGAGCTGCTCATCAGAGCACTGACCCCCTCCTCTTGAGTGTGCCATGTGCCCTGCCCACCAGTCCCCTGAAACTGCAGTGGGAGATGGAGGTGGGGGCAGGGATTACTCCTTGGGGTGAAATGCTGCCACCCTGATGGCTGTCCTGGACTCTAACCACATCTCCCCTTCCTTAGCTCTGCCCCCAGGAGGCCGTGGTGACTCCTTCCAGCCCAGAGAGCCTCGCAGTACTGCTGGGACTCCCCTGACTGGCGACGAGATCCTCAGCATTAACCAAGGTGGGGATCCCTTCAGTGCTTGCTGTGATCTGGCCTGTTTCGGGGGGGATGGGCAGGGGAGGTGGTGCTGGAAGACCAGGGATGCTGTGGGCAGACCAGTCAGTGCATGGAGCAAGTCCAGCTCAGCTGGTGCCCTGCCAAGGGTCGTGTATCCCAGCACATCTCCATGACTGGTGGTGGGAGTGGTGCCTGCATTAGGAGACCCTGAGAACCAGCTGGCCCATCTGGGGTTGGGGGAGGCAGCTCAGCTGGTGTCCAAGGTATCCCAAGCTGCTCTCTGAGCCTCTGCTGTCCACGCCCGGCTGCGGTTGCCGCTGGTGATGCAAGGCAAGAGAGCAGGAGCTGAAGGAACAGCAGAGCAATTCCCCCATCCCATCCGGGGAACTCTTGGCACTCAGCTGCGGGAGGAAGGAGGCAGCTCAAGAACAGGCTGGGGACAGCTGCCCAGGAGGTGGCTGGCACCAAGCAGCAGGTCTGCGCTGGATCATGCATTCACTGATTGGGGTGCCAGGGGAGCTGACTCAGCTGGCTGCTCCCTGGTGGGTGTAGGCTGCTTGGGTACAGCCTGCCTGTGGTGCCACAAATGACACATTCTTACACCTCCAGAGCTCATCCTACCAGAGGTCCCAGAGAGCAGCTTCCTGATGGAGGGTGACATCGTCAAGGTGGTGAGTGAGGCTTCTGGGGCTAGGCCTGACTCTCCTTTGGCACAGGTGCCTGAGACCAGCTCGGCAGGGAGCTGGGTCAGGGCTGGGGAGGCCTGTTTCTGTTCCAAGCTTTGGGCACCTGGGCTTGCTACTGTGGCACTTGGCACAAGGAATGCCCTGCCCTGCCCTGGGAAGGAGGGCAGCACAAAGCAGTGCTCTGCAGGGGCCCTGTGCTGGGGTCCAGTCTGGCAAAGTCGTCCTGTGTGGTACTGAGTATCCCCTGAGATGCTTGCAAGCACTTGGGAGAACAGGGTTAACAGTCGAAAGGATCTTGGCAACCTGCAGAAATGGCTCCTAAGAAGTAGGCTGAAATGTCACTGGGTCCCAGGCCATTGGCTACACATGGAGTTGTTGCAAACACAATGGCTGTCTCCATGTGCCGCTTCTGGAAGCAGTATGGTAGTGAGGCATGGAGGTAAATTTCTATGCCTCATTAGCATACAGGCATGCCATCTGGAGTCCAGAAGTGGCACGTATAGACACAGCCAGTGGGAAAGGACAGCCTCAAAGGGAGCCCTGCGGAAAAGATTCGTGGCTCTCAGCCTTGATGAGCTTAGTTCTAGGGGGTTGTTTTTTGGGAACAGTTGTGCTGCATGTGAGCAGGGTGCTGGCAGGTTCCTGCCCATTTTGCACAGCACTGACAAGGCCTCATCTGCAGCATGGGGTTCAGAGCAGGACCCACACCAGGGAAAGTGGACAAACTGGACTCTCCAGGAGTGCAACATGGGGAAAGATCCCCTCCCCCACAGCCTTCAGTCTCAGGGCCTGGACAATAGGAGGCATTTCAAGTATGACAAGATGACCCTACAGACGAGGATAACAAATTGTTATGCTGAGAGTAGGACAAGGGGCTTCAACTGGAGCAAGTGAGATGTTGGTCACTAATGTGCTGTGGAGGTGGCTAATCTGGGTCTAGTGTTGAACTAAGACCAGAATTTGACTGGATCTGTTTGAGGTTAAACAGCCACCTGCCCTAGGTGGTCGAGATGATACTTAGCCCTGTCCTGAATGGGGCCATGACAATGATTCAGGGCTGGAGCACATGACCTGTGAGGAGAGATGGAGGGATTTGGGCTTATTCAGCCTGCAGAAAGGGGTGGGTGTGTGTGTGTGTGGGGGGGGGGGGTGTTATAACAACCTTCAACTTTCTGAATGGGGCTGGAGAGGCTGTTTTCAGTGGTGACAGATGGCGGAACAAGGAGCAATGGCTTGAAGTTATAGGGGGGAGCTGTGGGTTGAATATTAAGAAAAAACTGTCCCCCAGCAGGGTGGTGAAGCACTGGAATGTGTTCCCTAGAGGTTTTCAAGTCCTGGCTTGACAAGGTCCTGGCTGGGATGACTGAGTTGGGGCTGATCCTGTCTTGGGAAGGGGGCTGGACTGGGTGACCTCCTGAGGTCCCTTCCTGACCTAGGAGTCTGATTTCCAGCAGCTCATACAGCCACTGACCAATCATGAGTGGCTGATGGGTGTTGGAGAAGGCAGTGAAGGGACACTCAAACCTGGCAGACTTACTGGGCTCTGGGCTGAGGTTCAGTCCTATGGACAGCTGCCCACCAGCCAGCTTATTTCTCTCCCTCCTGCTCCAGAGCCCTGGCAGAGAGTTCTCTTCTGCAAGCCGGAAATGGCCAAAGAGGAGAGGCACGGTGCGGATCCCATACATCCTTTCCCACCAATACGGTAAGTGGCATCAGTGCTCAGGCCCTCTCCTGGAGGGCAGGTTCCAGGCACTGGGGGCACAGCTGGCAATTGGCACTCCAATGTGGCAGCCCAAACAAAGGCCCCTCCTTGCCTGTCTGGCCAGGCTTTCCCCAGCTGTGGGAATAGACCTGTTGACTGGTCTGGAGGGGGTTTTGCTGGCCCTGGGGCTCGCATTGTTCCCCTGCTAATTCCCCCTCCCCCAGTCACCAGCCTGAGTGCAGCCACCTTAGTGTGTACATGGCACCATCACAAATGGTTGTGGCTAGGGCTGGTGCATGAGGTGGGCTGGTACCTGCAGCAGCTGGGGCCCTGCATTCGGAGCAAGGGGGCCCTGCTGTGCGCTCCAGGTGTGCGCGTGTGAGGAGGGGGAGCAGTGCCCTGCACTCACTGATGCAGCTGGGGCCTGGCTGGCTCTCTGGGCTGCCTCCTTTGGAGTAGGAGGGGCCTGGGGCAGGGGAGGTGTCCTGGCCCTTCCTTGGGCTGGGGCGGGGGGTCATGTGGTTGGTTCCCTGTCCCCCTCTCCAGTGGCTTCTGCTGCTGGCAAAGCCAGGTTGTGGGTGAGGAGTGACAGTGCACAGTCCTGCCCCCCATGGTATCCTCTGAGGGTCCTGAGCCCCTGCACTAGGGCCAGTCATGCTGGTCACTGGCTTGTGCTGCCGGTTCCTCCAGCCCCACCGCTGATGGCTGGCCATGGCCGTGTCTGCTTCCATGGAGCTATTCTGCTCCGTGGCCTGCCTGCATAGCCCCAGCTCCTGGGGAACAGCTGCTGAGCGAGAGCTCCATACCCCCTGGGGGCAGGGAGGCAGGTGAGGCTGCCCAGTGGTGTGACAGGCACCTCCTCTCCCCAGACGCACCCAGTGTGAAGGTCATCCAGGACGCACTGGCAGACTTCGCTAAGGTCACGTGTGTGACATTCGTTCCGTACTCGTACCAGAGAGACTTCGTCTCCATCACACCCCTGTCAGGGTTAGTATTGAGCCGCAGCAGGAAACACCTGCTCGCCTGCCTCCTCCTCACTCTGGGTGGCCCCTTCTGGCTGTGCCAAGCCACAGCCTGGCTGGCTGCACCACTCCTGACCCCTCCTCCGGAGTCTGATTCCCACCCGGTAATGCCCCTTGAGGCTGTGGTGTGGGGCAGAGTTCTTGGTCCAGTGGTGACTCGCTGGTGCAGGACTGCAGCCCCTGCCAATCAGCAGCTGGAGCTGGGCCTGGGCACCTCGGCTCATGCAGCCTGTACTGGTGTGAAGTAGCAGTAGGAGCCGGTCAACCTCTGGACAGGATGTCGGAAGCAGAGTGCTGTCCCTCAGCACACCTGAGCTGCAGGAGGCATTCCCACTGGTGGGGACTGACCATGGCCTCGGCACTGGGAGCACAGCTGAGGGCCAGGTGCTTAGTTGCCTCTCGAGGTGCCCCTGCAGTCCCTAGAGCTCATCTGAGCTCTCCTCAGCAGTCTGTTCCTGCACTGCTCCCTTCCCCTGGCACGCAGCTCTGCCAGCAAGGCTGGTGCACCCTGTGGGCACCAGACTGGGTGGAGGTGGTGCCTGGCTCCCTGAGCTGAGCAGCCTGGAGCTCTGCTGACCCCTACAGAGCTGAAGGGGAAGCCTCCCAGGTGGGGCAGCTGCTTCAGTTCCCAGCTGATTCCATGTGGGTAGCACTTGGCCTGATCCTGCCTGAAGCCCAAGGGAGTGCTGGGGCCAGATCCCGCCTTTGGGAGGAACTTGTATTGGTGTAACTAAGCAGGGCCATTCCTGCTGGCTGTGGGAGCTGCATGGATGAGCTGGGGTCAGCTCTTGATTCCAAAGTCTGCAAGCTGCAGTGGGGGTGCAGGGTCGGGCACCTGACAGCTCAGCAAATGTGAGCCCCACATCTAGCAATTAACCCTTTGGGGGCAGCACCTCCAAGTGCTTCCACCAGTCTCCTGTGGCTGCTGCTTTCCTTTGGTTATGCAGCAGCTGCTCTTGGCAGGTGTGTTCCCTTAGGGCTGCCTCTGGTTCCCACTAGGTGCTTCTCCAGTGTTGGTCATTCTGGTGGGATGCAGGTGGTCTCCTTGGCCCCATCTTGCCTGCGCCAGGGGAAGGGGGTGGCTCTGCACGAGCTCATGCATGTGGTGGGTTTCTGGCACGAGCACTCCAGGGCTGACCGGGACAAGTACATTCGCATCTCCTGGAATGAAATTTTGACTGGTAAGTTCTCCCCTTGGGCCCCTTCCAGATCCACTCCCTCACAAGCAGTGAGGGGGGACTGCTGCAGTTGGGGGACAGCCTGTCTCCCTGTTCCCCACAGCTGATCAGATGTCTCCCCTTGGGGAGAATGAAGGGATCTTCCTTCTAGCCCTCCTTGCAGAGCACAGGCTCCCTGGCTGGACCCCTGGGTAGGGGCTGGGACAAATGGCTCCAGGGTCACTTGGATATACACCGCAGATGGCAAACCCTGCCTCCACATCACCTGGGAGATGCTGGACTTCAGAGCCCCTACGACTAATCCTTACCTCATCCCAGGCCCAGAGGGACTCTCTGGATGCTAAAGTAGGACAAAGGCCACTAAGTGCGTGCCCCCGGCTGGTGTGCCAGAGAGCATGGAAGAGGTGCAGTTGTCCAGCAGGGTGGAGGGTGGGTGCTGCGTGTGATGGGGTTCTGGGGTCCCCCAAGCTCTGCACCCTGTCCGCAGGCAGGAGAGTCTCTCACTCAGCAGGAAAACAGCGGGTTTATTAGCCGACAGGACACAGCATCATACAGAGGAGTCAGTACAGCAGGCAGAGACAGCCAGTCCAATTCATGTTGGGGAGAGGAGGCCCCGAGGGGCCCCCAGAGCTGGGGCCTTGCCCCCTTCTTTGTCTCTCTCTCCCTCAGCCCAGACTAACTGCTTCCCAACTCCCAGTTCCAATTCAAACCCCTCAGGCTCCACCTCCTCCTTTGTCTGCAGTACAAAGGTGTTACCTGGTCGTCAGGGTTACCCTCAGCAGGAGCCCCACACCCTCTGTGAGCCACACACAGGTATCCCCCACTCCATCACATCTCTCCCCACTTCCAGACCGAACTGAGCGGGGTCACTCAGCCAGTGACCTGGGGAAGTTCGGGGCCCTCCCCTCGTGATCGGGCATCAGCTGTACCCTCAGTGCTCCCTTTGATGTGCACCACCTCCATGTCATAATCCTGCTGGGGGAGGCTCCAACTCAGGAGCTTGGTATTGGCCCTTTTCATGTGATGCAGCCGGACAAGTCCCTTTAGTTCCCTCAGGCTGGTCGGTCTCCCTGCTTCAGCCCCGGTCCGTCAGCCACGTTCTCAAGTCGGGCAGGCAGAGCCCATACAGATGCTGCAGCACCAACAAATCAAATAGTTCTTTTCTGGTCTGGGCCCTGCCCTGTCTGACCACCAGCCCATACAGCTGCTCCAGCCAATGTTTGGAATTCAGTTACACTCCAGTAAAAGAAGGTACAAATGCTTCCACCCTTGGCATTTAGCCAGACCACCACAATGGCTGTGTGCCTCAGTTTCCCCTTCCATGCCACACAATAGGTTTGGAATGTTCCTCCTCATGTGAGAGGTTGCAAGACTAGTTACAGGGAACAATGGTGACATTTCAGAGTTACAGACTCCTTCAACATACAATTCATGCTTCTACATCAATGTCATCATGTCACACGGCTCTTTCCAAACCTTCAGTACATGGTACAATTCTACAGCTTTTGGTAGCAGCACCCCTCGGCTACAACAGTCAGCGTGAGTAACAGAACAAACCCATTGCAACTGCACATTTACGTTGCTCTTTGGTAGACCACAACCTTTGTGCAACATCCTCGAGAATCTGGTATTTTGGGGATAAATGGCTGAGGCCTTTCTTAGCACCATCAAGTTCTAATCTTCTCTCTTGCCCCCTGGGGTGGAAATTTGATCTCTCTGGCTGTGCCCTCCCTTCTAACAAGTGCTGGGCCATTGATGATCTCAGGGAGATGGCCCCCTCCCAGCCAGCCTGGAAATTTGCAAACCAAACTGCTTTCTAAGAGTTGTTTTGTGAGTTCCAGTCGCAGAATCCACATGAAGGAATCCCTGTTTATCCCTTACTGGCCCACCAGGCCCACAGCTCCTTTGTCCTTTTACCTCCAACTTCTGCCTCCCTGTGGAATCAGAATTGGAGTCCAGTGTGAGAATATAAGTGTTCCCACCATCTGGAGATGGGGAATTGCTGAACCTCTCCTGCATCCTACAGAGATTGACTGTGCAGCTGTTTTACTTGGTTCTCACAGGGCTGCTCACATTCCCTGATAGTTTTTACTTTACTTGCACCAGCTTCCAATTCCTGAGAAACTTTTACACTGTCTGCTTTGGACCCTTGCAGAGCACAGCCAGTGGTTTCACACTCAGGCAGGTCCTGGCCATCAGGGGCTGAAACAAACTTCTCCCCAGGCAAAGGGCTGCTCTGGCTCTTACAGACAAGCACCTTTCCTGTTCACTCTCCTTCACCTCACTCCCATTTTCTGCAGTCCCCACAGACGGGTCAGGAAAAGTTTCAGGGAAATTCTCTTCCTTAAGAGCTTCCCCAAACAATAACTCACCCCTGTCTGCCTCCACGGGGGCACTGCTCCCTTGAGCCACAACCAGCTCCTGGGGTTCACCTACACCCAGGATCACTTCTGGCCCATTAGGCAGATTCCCACGTAATCCCCCTCCAGGCAGACAGCCAGTACCACCGGACAGAAGGTTAGGATCCCTTTCCTCCCCTCTGCTACCAGCCTCTTTATCTTCATCAGGCAGCGTAACTCCATTGCCCATCTGTTCTTCCTGTGCCCTGGCTGGAGGATGACTCTGGTAGGACAGAGTCCTCTCATCCCCTCCCAGTAACACCTCAGCATCAGGCAAAGAACAAGTACCAGAATCGTCTGGTCTCTGGGATTCCCTGATGATACTAACTGGATCAGACCGAGTTAAAGCATCATCCCCCCTGAGAGACACAGAGGTAGGCCCACTTCCCATCTGGGCTTCAGCTGCCCTCAGATCCAGCTCTGGGATCTTGGCTCCATCTTGAGCCCCCACAGGCTCAGGCAAAGGATTCACTTCCCCAGAAGCAGAAGCACTTTTCTTGCACCAAGGACCAGTGTCCTTAGCAGGGATACCACTGCCCCATTCCGGAGCCATTCCCTCTGCTCCAGCCCCCATGGCTGGATTTAGAGACACACCTGGAATGCTCTTTTCTGGTGGATCCTTCTCCAGCCACCCCAGGCTGGTGAATCTTCCTCAGACAATGGGCTAGTTTCCTCATTGGCACCTTTTCCAAACGCAGGCTCTGCTCTCTCCCCAGGCTGCTGCTGCTGCTGTTCAACACAGACAGACAATGGGAGACACTCTCTCCTTTGTCCCAGCCCCCCGGCTGGTCTCCACACACACACAGAAGGTGGAGCAGCTTCTCTCACAGACAACTTGCCATTCCCAGTGGACAAGCTGCTTTCCTGCCCAGACACACAGGCACCTTCCTCGGCCCAGGCCTGGAAAACTCTTCGCAGGGCTGTCTTGGCCACTAGTAGATGAAGGGTTAGAATCGCTCCTTCCCTCCTTGAGCTGCGGCAGGCCACTCGGTTCAGAACTCCATGCAGTCCAGGGTTCCCTGCCCTGATCCGGGCTCACCTCTGCAGGATTCTCCCCAGCCCTCAGCTCTGCCACTGCACATCCACGCTGCCTTGTCCAGCTCCTTTAATCTCGATTCGGTTTCCAGGTGCTCCCACTTCACAGCGGAGTTGCTCAGCGTGGTTGCAGGCTCTCAGGCTGATGCCCTCTGCACCCCACGCTTCCTGGAAGAATCCCTTCAGTGTGCCAGGCTCCTTGCGGGTCACAAGCTCCCCAGGGTTAGGCCGTAGGCCCCTCTGCCCTCTGGGACCGACTCCAACAGACTCCCAGCGGAACCCCTTCTTCAGTGTGACACCTGCTCTCAAGGGCCATGAGCACCCTGTCTTGGGAAGAACTCATTCAGCGTCAGCCTCCTCAGGGGTCACTTGTTCCTGGGGGTTGGGCTCTCGGCCCCTCCACCTTCTGGGACCGACTCCAACAGATTCCCAGGAGTAACCCCTCCTCGGGTGTGACACCCCCTCTCGAGGACCACAACCGCAGTTGCCTGGGTTCGGCCGCAGGCCCCTCCGCCTTGGGGAACTGCACCTCACTGCCCTTCAGCACACCTGGGTCTCGCAGGCCCCTCTTCTTCTTCCGTGGCCCCAGTCACTTACTGCTGGATGCTCCATCCTCAGGGTGCAGAACATCCCACTTCTGACACCAGTGTGACGGGGTTCTGGGGTCCCCCAAGCTCTGCACCCTGTCCGCAGGCAGGAGAGTCTCTCACTCAGCAGGAAAACAGCGGGTTTATTAGCCGACAGGACACAGCATCATACAGAGGAGTCAGTACAGCAGGCAGAGACAGCCAGTCCAATTCATGTTGGGGAGAGGAGGCCCCGAGGGGCCCCCAGAGCTGGGGCCTTGCCCCCTTCTTTGTCTCTCTCTCCCTCAGCCCAGACTAACTGCTTCCCAACTCCCAGTTCCAATTCAAACCCCTCAGGCTCCACCTCCTCCTTTGTCTGCAGTACAAAGGTGTTACCTGGTCGTCAGGGTTACCCTCAGCAGGAGCCCCACACCCTCTGTGAGCCACACACACACACACACAGGTATCCCCCACTCCATCACAGAGGGTGGGTGCTGCGTCGCTTCCAGGGACGTGCTGTAAGCTAGGCAATGGGCAGTTGGTGTGGATGTGTTACGCTCCTGTTGCCTTCCAGGCTTTGAAATTAACTTCATGAAATCCTGGACTAGCAACATGCTGGTGGGCTATGACTACTCCTCGGTCATGCACTACGGCAGGTAAGTGCAGGGGCTGAGCGCCTGCCGGCTCAGCAGTGGGAGTTCTCCTCCTCTGCCTGCAGCTTGTTCCAACCCCAGTGTGCAGGCAGCTCTTCACTTGGTTTGCACCCTGCCCCACAGCTAGTCTGGTTCTGTGCAGACTCGGGCAGCACCACTGCTCTGACTCATGTGCCAGTGACGGGCAAACATCCCCAGCCAGCTGAGGGGGTCACTCGGGTGCCCAGTGACTCTAATAATGTGCTAATGCTAGCAGCATTGGGAGCTCCCTGCTGTTGGGGCACCTCACCTTAGTGCCAAGCAGGTGGTGCTTGGAGGGAGAGCCATGCTCTGAGCTAAGCCCAGGGTACGCCTTGTGCTTGACGGAGACGGTGCTTGTACATGCATCTAATCATCTGATTCAGACAGGGAAACTTCCAACCACCTCTTGAGATACCTGGCCTGAGATGGGGCCACAGGCAGCTTCCCCAACTCAGTGTTGGAGACCCAGCTTGGGAGATCTCTGCTTCTCGTGGGCTGCATGGTCTCCTCTTCCTGAACTCTAGGTATGCCTTCAGCATGACTGGCTTGCCCACCATTGTGCCACTATCCAACCCTGATGTTCCTCTTGGGCAGAGGTGGAACCTGAGCCATTCGGATATTGCCAGAGTCAACAAGCTGTACAAGTGTTCTCAGATGGCGCCTGGCTCAGGTAGGGCAGAGCTGGGCAATGCTCCAGGGAGGGTGAGAAGCCATGGGAGCAGGAATGCATCAAAACACTTTGACCCATATCTTGTGGACAGGGTCTGGGGAGTAGTCTCCTTCAGGAATAGAAGCTGGGTGGGGGTATGGTTAAGGGGAGGGCTGGTGCGGGAACAAGGCCTCTGCCAGGGTGGGAGTACAACTGCCCTCTGCGCCAGGGTGGCTAATTCTCTGCTGACCGCCCTACAGAACTAGAGCTAGTGATGTGTGCTTGGCTTAGATGATGCTGCTGCTCCATCTTTGACATGTGGTGTTGAACAACACCCACCACTGAGGTGGTCAGGACATGAATCAGTCTCTGCTCCAACTTCTTTCCAGAAAGCCCAAAGGAAAAAACCACCAAAGAGAACATTGAGTCTGTCCCAAAGGAGCTGGAACCCTGCCCATCTGAAGGGGCAATCGGAGCATCTACCCACTCTTCAGGAACCACCTCCCCTGAAACAGCAACACCTGTAAGGGAGCCCTCTGGACCAACAGCAAGTCCACCCTGGCTCTGGATGCAAGAACCCATGGGGAGAACTGCAATGGATGGTGAAGGACAAAGTGTCTCTCTGACTCCAGCATGGGGATTTGGGTCAGTGACACAAGATCCTACAAGTCTGTCTACCCAGGCCAAGACTTACCCAAAAGTGAGCAGGGAGCCCCCTCCACCTCCCCTGGAAATGGGCACTGCAGAACCTGAGGGAAAACTTTGGATTCCTACAGAGGACACGTCACTCCGGGGTGCTGAACCCACTCTGGAGCCTACAGTAACGTTTTCTCCAGGGAGCCATAGGCAGGCAGTAGAGGGACTCAGTACCACTGAAACGTCCACACAAAGTTTTGCAGAGCTTGAATTAACAGAACTGGTCTCCTCTGCTAGTATAACCCCTCTGGAGCCAGGGGACACTGTTATTCCCCCATCACCTGGAGAGACTACAAGCACCCAAGGAAGGGAACTGACCAATTGCCCTACCCATGGCACCCCAAAGGTGCCCTTTGCAACACCTGCAGCTGATGTCATGACCTCATCTCTGGAGACTCAGACTGAGCTGGCCAGAGCAGAGATCCCCAGCTCCTCAGAGGAGAGTGCAGAGGCACACACAGCAGAACTGCCTCTCAGATCATCCCACCCTGAGCAAGTAAGTGCCACAGAAACCTCCCATCCAACAAGCATGGAGAAGTGGACCACTAACTTAACCAGATGGGCCAGTGCTGGACCCAAAACCCCCAGCGTACCTCCCAGGACCTGGTCTGCCCCAGCTTGGGTGAGTCTGTCTCCATTGCTACAGATGATCACTGTGACACATGCTCCAGCACAGCCCTTTCTGCTTCCTGCTGTGCAGAACGGGACCAGCAGCCAGACAGAGCGATCCCAGCCTGCAGGTGGCCAGGCCTACAGCTCCAGGAGTCATGAGCAAAGTGCCACAGCTATCCCTGCTAGGGGCACGACAGAGTCTGAACCCACAGAAATGACACAACTGACATCAGTAATGACCTCCTTCACGCTGGCTGAGAACCACTCGCTTTACCCAATGAAAACAGGGCTGCAGGGGACTGAGACAGGGCACAAGAAAGGCACAGACCTGTCTCCATTGGGAATGGAAGCCTCCCATAGAGCACCTGCTCTCGAAGCTACCTCTTCCACGGTGCTCCAAACTGAGCTAGCATTTACAGACACCACAAACATCCAGGCCAGCTACCAGCATGGTTCTGCCAGCCCAACGGAAGGGACCAGGTCGAAAGCTGCAGAGTCTCTTACAGAAGCAGAAACCCTTCCAGTGGCTTGGGTCTCCCAAGCCCCTGACTCAGTTGAGACTGGTGTGCAAGCAACTAGCACCAGCAACAGAAATGAAACAAGGGTGCATACCACCGCGCTAGCGCCTATTGGAGGTGCTTCACCTTCAGTAACTGGACCCACAGCACCCTCCATGGAGTTTGTTACTGGGTTCTCCAAAGCCCCCTCCAATGCAGGATCTGCAGCAGCTGCAAGAAGCAAAGATGGGAGCCAAGCTGCTGTCCCCACCAGAAGATCAACTGAGAGATGGATACAAGAAACCAGTAACACAAGAGGAGAAACATATGCACCTGCTTCTGTGAGGACATCCTCCACAGCTACTGAACTGAAACACAGGGGTCATCCTACAAGCAGAGCGTTGAGCTTGGGAACTACTGGGGCTCAAGCCAGCAGCCCAAGTGAGATGGAAACTTCAGAAATTGTGCCTCCTTGGGCCAAAGCCAAAAACCAGTTTAGCTCCTCTGGACCCAGGGAGGGATCTCTGCTTCCCAGTGCTACAGAAATGGTGTATTCCACCAAGCTGCTCCAGTCCTCCAGGCTCCCACAGCCCCTCTGAGGGGAGGAGAGAAGAACCTGGAGCCAGTTCCAGAATGGGGGCTGCACAAGTCACTGTCACCTTGCCACACACTAGGCAGGTGCCACCTGCAGCAATGCCTGAGTTCTCAGTTAATGAGAAGCTGACCCCTGTCTCTGAGGAACCCACAACCCATCAAGCCCACACAGGTGTCACAAGCCTGAGTCTAGTCTTAAACACTGGGCCCACCAAAGCAGCATCCCCCAGGGAGGGACCCTTGCTGCTGCAGGCTTCACCACAGAGTCCAGTGGTGCTGGATGTCAGACTCCAAACTGCAAGCCATCAACCAGTGCATGCAGCGAGTTCCAGGGAAAGCCTGACTCCCCCACAAGGAAGTCCTGCAATTTCCACTTCAGCACATGAGCTTCTGTACCATTCTGGGCAAGCTCTAGCCACTCCCAGCCCTTCTGGGACCCCTCCACACAGACCAAAGGAGGCTGGAGGAAGAAGGAAGGCTCTTCCTCCTCTTCTGGGAAAAACACTGCCCACTGAAACCTACATGAGCCCTTTTGCCATGGGAATTTCCAAGAGCCAGACATCCAACGCACCTGAGCAGCAAACCAAAGCTTCGCTGGGTAGGCAGCTTTCCTCTGCCCATGGCCAAGGTGCTAGCTCTCCCATGGCCAGCCCATTGGCAGGTGTGACTGGCCCTCTGTTGGGCATGTCTGAGAGCCCAGCCACTCCCACCGGTCTCAGCAGGGAACCTGTAGCCCATGCAGGGCATAGAACACATGAGGGTGGGGTTCCCAAAGGTGTCCCCTCTTCCCTCAAAGGCAGAACTGCTTTCCAGAGGAGTGACTTTAGAGGCTCCAGGGCTTGTGGAAACTAACTCCCATTCTGGTGCCAGGAAAGAACTTGGCTCTCTAACAGCAAGGACCTCCCTGCTACCGACTGCACCACTCACCTGAACAGCCAATCAAAATCACAAGCAGCCAAGTAATGCATGCCATGATGTCCCCAAGGGAAGAGTGGGCAAAGCACTTTATCCCCAGGAGGGGGGCAACCTGCGGAAATGAGGGCTGTGACAAGTCCAGTAGTTCCACAAAACTGTCCCCGTGGTCTCCTGAACCCACAGCACAGAGACCAGTGGTCAGAGGCACGCTGCCATGGATGACGACCTGGCTGGCTGTGCAGAACAGTGGAGTGTTTGGGGTGCGGGGTGTGAGTGTAAGGAGCAATAAAGATTTTAAAATGCATCTTGGCCTGGAGTCTTTTATGGGGCTGCACCGACCTACTTGAGCTGTCACCTGCACCAGGGCAAGGGCTGCACCACCCCAGGTGGACATGCAGGAAGTAGGGCTTCAGCTGAGTGTCAGAGTGGTGGTGTCTCCTCTGCCTGGCTGGGGAGCCGGGGCCAGCCTCCCTGCTGGCCTCAGGAACTGCTAGAGTGGCTCTACTTTCTCCATGTAGCCCCTATGACAAAATGGGGCCTCTTCCACCCCCCTCCTGCAGCTGCAAGGCCACATGCAGAAGTGTGAAAATGAATGCTCCTGCTGCACAGGTCTGGGCTGTAGCCAACTTCAGCTGGGCAGGAGCGTCCTGGGGGATGGCAGCTGGCCTCTCCTCATGCTTCAGTGGCAGCAGAGGGAGGCGTGGCTTGTGCTCTGCTTCGAGCAGCAGCACCACTTCCATTCCTCAGGCTGCCTGCAGCTGCTGGGAAGGGTGCCAGGCTCCAGACCAGGCCTAGTGGAGCCAGTCCCCAAACAGGTCACTGAGCAATGTAGCATTTCAGGGAGAGGCCCTCCCTGTTTAGCAAGGGACTGGTCGCAGCCCAGCCTAACAGAGCAGCTGAAGTGATGGGGTTTTGCTAGTTCTATTGGCTGAACTATCAAAGGTGTCCATAAATCCAGCTGTAAACTAAGGCAGCTCACCTGGCTTGTCTCCTGCTGTAGCCTTGAATCCCGGCTCTCTTCCGCCTGGCAGGAGGCAAACCCCACCTTACCATTTGGCTGGATTGAGATGAGGCTGAACTGTTGCATATGATTAGACCCCTTAGCTCCCAAGTTCAACTGTCTGTGGGGAACTTTGAAATCCTATCAGCAGATAGAAAAAAGGGGATTTCAGAGTTGGTGGGGTCCTTTTTGAAAATGACCCATCTGGACAAGCTGTGGCAGAGACATGGCCCTTTCAAAGGGCCATGTGGCTGCCAGCATGCTGATGAGGTGTTGAACATGGATTTCAGCGCCTCGTTAGTAATCTTCAGAATGGCAATTTGCATGGCCATTTTGAAGATTTGGGCTAGTGTAGACACAGCTAAAGGGTAACAAGACGACATGCTATAACTATATTAGAAGCAAGAGGAAGGCCAAGGACAGGATAGGCCCATTACTCAGTGAGGAGAGAAACAATATCGGAAAAGGTGGAAATGACAACAGAGGTGCTTAATGACTTTGTTTTGGCCTTCACCAAGAAGGTGGCTGAAGAAATACCTAACATAACACTAAGTCACATACCAACACAGTCACACATTGGAGTACCAAGAAGGTACAGTCTTTGCTGTTCTTCCCTTCTTTTTTTCCTGGATCTGTGGCTAACCAGTGGGGCTATGATTAAGGGGAGAGTTTATTTAAATGTGTGCCTGGAGAAAGCACATTTATCTGGGCAGCAAAGCAGTGTGCCCATGACTCAGGTCTCTGAATGTGGGGCTGAGGTCTCAGAAGAGAATCTGGAATTGGATCAAGCGCACAGAGAATTCAGTGACCAGGGAA
The DNA here is from genome assembly GCF_033958435.1 of Carettochelys insculpta. Lineage (NCBI taxonomy): Eukaryota > Metazoa > Chordata > Testudines > Carettochelyidae > Carettochelys > Carettochelys insculpta. The sequence continues at coordinate 49,228 of NW_027439076.1, forward strand.
AAGTTTCTTTGGTGCAGATTGACATTGAGGATCAAGTTAAAACCCTGCTAGAGGAGAATGGGGCAGGCGTGTGTTAGTAAGGACTTGCTGGCTAGGGAAGCTTGTACAAGTGAACTGTAACATGATGAAAGTCATTCATTGAGAGGAGCTCAGCGTGAGCAGCCATTGTCTGAATGTCAGTCATGTCATTTGCGTTTATACAGCCACCAATCTATTTGTGCTGGGCTGCTCCTGGAGTCTGACACAGAGGGGCCTCCCACAGAATTAAACACAGGGACATTCCTATCCCAACAACACCAATACCCAGTAAGCTGGTCAGACTCAGCCACTTGGTTATAATAGGACTGCTCACATTCCTGTACAGATTCCACTTCATCTGAAACAATTTTCAATCCAGCTGAACTTTTTCCTCTAAGCTATCCCCAGTGGAGCTTTCTAAATGAAAGTTAGTGGCTTCCCACTGAACAGAAAAATCCCAGCTGGCAGGAACTGAAACAAATTCTTTAGCTAATAAACTGCTGCTTTTCCAGACAGGTAATTCCCCTGATCTTTCCGAATCACATCAATATTATTCTCTTCAGCCACAGCAAACGGCTTGCACGAATCACTATTAGGATTCATTTCCTTAGATGCTTCTTCAGGCAATAATTCACCTTCACCTGGCTTTATGGGATATTGCGCAGCTGAGCTACAGCCAGCTTCTTCAGAATTTCACTTCCACACAGAACCATCTCTGGCCCATCAGGCAGATTTCTACACAATCCCCTTTCAGGTGAGCCATTAGATTCCCTAGACAGAAGGCTTGAGACACTCTCCCTCCCTTTGCAGCTTTCCACACTGGTACAATGAAAGTTCCCAGCCTCAGCGCACACAAGGTAGGACTTACTACAAGCTTGATTTTTTTGCAAAGAGAAGCCACAGCTCTTTAACCCCAAAATGCTAGATTCCAAACTTGCTGTGCCAGAGAGGTGGTCTAACAAAGCATTGTGAATGTACACTTGCAAGGGAGTACATCTTACTTTTCTAGACTTCATAAAAACATTTTCTCCTCAAAGCCAGCGTATGGTATTGTTGTCCAGACGGGGCTGTGGGGAGAGTGGACAACATCTGTGCACCATTCTCTTTCACAGAGAGAGAGAGAGAGAGAGAGAGAGAGAGAGAGGGAGAGAGCCTTGTGAGCTCGCTCTGAGCAGAACTTCTTTTGCAGAGTAAGGTGGATTTTCAGTTTTTTGTTCAGAGGCTGTGCACCTAGGAGTTGACAAGTCCCTACTATGCCTGAGTCCTCCGAGGGCTGAGTGGAACTGAGCACCTGTTGCTGTGCTGGGGAGGGGGGACTGTTACCCCACTTTCCGCCTCTGCTGGTGGACACGAGAGCTTCTTGTGTGTTGGGGAGACCTGGAAGGTGGGTGGGCAGGCTCGGTGTGATCAGCCCATCAGGTGACAAGCTCAAGGGGATTTCTGTGACCTAACAGATCACAAAGAGTGCCAAATGAAGAGGCAGCAATGAAGGGTCCTGTGGCACCTTATAGACTAACAGAAAAGTTTTGAGCATGAGCTTTTGTGAGCACAGACTCGCTTCATCAGATGCTGGTCATGGAAATCTGCAGGGCCAGGTATAAATAAGCCAGAGCAAGGCTGGGGATAACAAGGTTAGCTCAGTCAGCAAGGGTGAGGCTTACTACCAGCAGTTGATGTGGAGGTGTGAACACCAAGGGAGGGGAAGCTGCTTTTGTATTTAGCCAGCCATTCACAGGCCTTGTTTAAGCCTGAGCTGAGGGTGTCGAATCTGCAGATGAATTGGAGCTCAAATTTCTCTTTGAAGTCTGGTCCTGAAATTTCTTTTGCTGTAAGATAGCTACTTTTAAGTCTGCTACTGTGTGGTCTGGGAGATTGGAGTGCTCTCCTATGGGTTTTTGTATATTGCCATTTCTGATATCTGATTTGTGTGCATTTATTCTTTTACGTAGAGACTGTCCAGTTTGTCCGATGTATATAGCAGAGGGGCATTGCTGGCACATGATGGCATAAATTATATTGGTAGATGTGCAGCTGAATGAACCCACGATGGTGTGGCTGATCCGGTTAGGTCTTGTAATGGTGCTGTTGGTGTAGCTATGTGGGCAGAGCTGGCAACGAGATTTGTCGCATGGATGGGTCCCTGAGTTAAAGTGACTGTGGTGCAGTGTATAGTTGCTGGTTGGGATTTGCTTCAGGTTGTCTGTGAGCAAGGACTGGTCTGCCTCCCAAGGCCTGTGAAAGTGGGGGATCATTGTCCAGGATGGGTTGTAAATCACTGATGATGCACTGTAGAGGTTTTAGCTGAGGACTGTAGGTGATGGCTAGTGGTGTGGGGTGTGTTTCTCTCTTGGGCTTGTCCTGTAGTAAGAGGCTTTGTGGCACACGTCTGGCTCTGATCTGTTTTTTCACTTTTGTGTGTATTGCAGTTTCAAGAATACTTGGTAAAGGTCCTGTAGGTGTTTGCCTCTGTCGGAGGGGTTGGAGCAAATGGAGTTATATCTTAGTGCTTGGCTGTAGACAATGGATTGTGTGGTGTGCCTGGGATGGAAGCTGGAGGTATGAAGGTAGGCATAGCTGTCAGTGGGTTTACGGTACAGGGTGGTATTGATGTGGCTATTAGCACCATGGTGTCCAGGAAGTGGATCTCCTGTGTAGACTGTTCCAGGCTGATGTTGATGTTGGGGTGAAAGTTGTTGAAGTCCCAGTGGAATTTCTCCAGGGTATCCTTTCCATGGGTCCAGATGACTAAGATGTCATCAATTTTGTGTAAGTAGAGATGGGGTGCTAGTGGACGAGAGCTAAGGAAGTGCTGTTCCAGGCCAGCCATGAAAATATTGGCATATTGAGGGGCCACGCGGGTACCCATAGCTGTGCCGCTGATTTGGAGGTATATATCGTCGCCAAATCTGAAATAGTTGTATATGAGGATAAAGTTACATAGCTCAGCCATCAGATGTGCTACATCATCATCAGGGATACTGTTCTGGACAGCATTTATTCCATTTTTGTGTGGGATGTTGATATAGAGAGCCTCTACATCCATGGTGGCTAGGATAGTGTTTTCTGGTACATCATCAATATATTGCAGTGTTCTCAGGAAGTCAGTGGTGTCTCGGAGATAGCTGGGAGTGCTGGTGGCATAGGGTCTGAGGAGAGAGTCCACACAACCAGACAGTCCTTCAGTGAGTGCCAATGCCCGAGAGGATGGGGCATCCAGGATTTCCAGGTTTGTGGATCTTGGGTAGTAGGTAGAATAGCCCTGGATGGGGCTCTAGAGGTGTGTTGGTGGTATAAATCTGTTCTTGCGCTTGCGTAGGGGGTGTCCAGAGCAGATGTCACTTCTTAGTGTATTCCTCAGTGGGATCTGAGGAAAGTAGCTTGTAAAATCTGGTATTGGAGAGTTGTCTGGAAGCCACCTTCTTCCGGTAGTCAGACCTGTTCATGATGACAGTAGCTCCTCCTTTATCTGCCTCTTTGATTTATAATGTTAGAGTTGTTTCTGAGGCTGTGGATGGCATTGCGTTCCGCACGACTGAGGTGAGGCAAATGATGCTGTTTCTCCACAATTTCTGCCTGTGCGCGTCAGCGGAAGTGTTGTATGTATAGGTCCAGACTGTTTCTACCCTCAGGAGTCCACGTGGAGTTATACTTGTGCTGCTGGGAGGGTGTCTGTGTAACGGTGTGCTGGTCAATGTTGTGTTGAAAGTATTCTTTGAGTCTGAGATGGTGAAAGTAGGCTTCCAGATCACTGCAGAACTGTTATGTTTGTGCAGGTGGTGGGGCAAAAAGAGTCCCTGAGAAAAGGCAGACTCTTCTGCTGAGCTGTGTGTAGCTGGACAGATTGCCAGTATTGCTGGCTTAGTTAGTGGTACCACTGCTGTGGCTCTGTGTGGCAGGCAGGAATTTAGACAGCCTGCAGTCCTTTTCCCTCTCCAGAGTAGTGTAGTGTCTAATGTAAATCTCCTGTCTTATTTTAGTAAAGTTCAGCGGTGTGGAAGTTTGTGTTGAAGGTTGGGTCTTTATGAAAGACTCCAGATTTGAGAGCTCTCTTTTTTTTTTTTTCTGATGTTCTCCTGTTTGTTGCACAGGATGCTGATTAGGTGGTTCCTCAGTTTCTTCAAGAGTGTGTGGCATAATCTCTCACTGTAGTCTGTGCAGTATGTAGATTGCAAAGGATTTTTCACCTTTAGTCCATTTGGTATGATCTCCATTTCTTTGCATTTGGAGAGAGAGATGATGTCTGTCTGAGTTTGTGCAAGCTTCCTTTGTGAGGCTGATAGATTTCCACTCCATACAGCTAAATGCAGCAGACACCCCAGAACAGCCTTCTCTCTCCTGGCCCACTGCATTCTCTGCACCTGAGAAGACAAGGCAACACAGGCCTTGAACTTTGAGAGAGGGGTCCTGACCTAACGAGCTTGGTGAGTAAAAGGACAGGTGTGGTGTGTGCTGGGAAACATTTGCTTTGAAACAAAGATAATTTCTTGTATATGGTAATAAACATCTTATATTTATTTTTCTGACTTTGAGGACCAAGGTAATGTGCACAGATCTCTCTGTTTAATGAACTTGTGTTCTGTGTTATGTCAGGTAGTGTATCTAAACAAAAGATTCTCAATAGCCCTTTGAAACAAGCTGGCATAATCTCTTAGAGCAGCAGTCTGCAACCTGTGGCTCTGGAGATTAATGGGGCTCTTTCGGGACTTGTTTGTGGCTTCGCTGCAGTTGACAAGTAAAAATCCCTCCTGATTATTTTTGGTATTTCAGTGACCATCTAAAAGGCAAACAAGGAACAGCTCCTAGCTAAATAGCAAACAATATGTGATCCCAAAATGTTGGGTAACTCCCCTTTGTTATGTGCAGGGCACTGTGGGATATGTGTGCATTGCCCTCAAAAGAGGGGTTTCAAGAAGTCCAGTTTGATGTTATTTGCTAAGGACCATCTCATAGTCACGTGCACTGTAGCTCTTGAACTGCTGAGTTTTTTTTTTTTTTTACCCAGCTGGGAAGAAACGCTCTACTTGCTCTTTTGGCTGCTGGCCCTGTCTTAGGGCATAACTGAATTTCACTGAGTGTCACACCCAGCCTCTGCTTTGGAACTCAGGCACCTGATGGGGCACCTGATGGGGTGGTGGCAGTTTGATGTGAGGGGGTTAAGGTGGTGGTGGGGCAGTTTGGAGTGCGGGGGGTTAAGGTGGGGGTGGGCAGTTTTGGTGAGAGGGATTAAGATGGGGTGGGGCAGTTTGGCATCATGGGGGTTAATGTGGAGGTGGGGCAGATTGGGGTGAGAGGGATAAAGATGGCGTGGGGGTGGTTTTGGGTAAGTGGGGGGTTAATGTGGGGGTGGGGCAATTTGCAGTGAGGGAGGTTAAGGTGGGGTCAAGGGCAGTTTGTGGTGAGAGGGGGTTAAGGTGCAGGTGGGGGCAGATTGGGGTGAATGGGATAAATTATGGGATGGGGGGGTTGGGTAAGTGGGGTTAAGATGGGGTGGGGGTAGTTTGACACCACCTTAACCACCCTTACCCCAAAGTTAGACTCGAGACTCACAATTTGTCAGACCACTCTGTTTCTTAGCAAAGCTGCTCTGCAAATACATTCAGAAAAAGGTGAGCCCCCGACCTAGGGCTCAGGTCTCTCCATTTATTAGACAAATGAAGGCAAGTTAATAAACAAAGAGGGGGAAAAAAAAAAGACACACACCCACCCCACGTAGCCCCTGAGACTAGTCACGTATCTTCAGTTTCATATCTCCTTCAGCACTCTCCTGCTGAACAATGACCAGATGCTTTGTGTATTGGACAGACTTCTAACTCCCTTAGACAAAGGGTCAATGGGCACAAAACAGACATCAAAACACTCCAGATCCACAAACCAGTTAGTCAACATTTTAATGGAATGGGGCATTCTGTCAATGACCTAAAGGTATGTGTGTGTTACTGAAAAGGAATTATCGCACCGTTCTGGAAAGGGAAACAGCCGAGCTGGCTTTTATATTCAAATTCGGCACATTAAACATGGTTTAAATCATAACAAAGAGGAAGTTGTGCTAGTCTATACACTATCAAAACAAAAAGCAGTCAAGTAGCACTTGAAAGACTAGCAAAATGGTTTATTAGGTGAGCTTTCGTGGGACAGACCCATTTCTTCAGACCATACCTCTGGCTATGGTCTGAAGAAGTGGGGCTGTCCCACGAAAGCTCATCTAATAAACCATTTTGCTAGTCTTTAAAGTACTACTTGACTGCTTTTTGTTTTGATAGTGTATAGACTAGCACGACTTCCTCTCTGTTACTATTCAGCAGTCTCCTGTTTATGACTCTCTGGTTACCTTAATTAATTACCGTCTAGCACCTACTGCTCTGGTTCCTGCTTTCCCAGGCACACCTGGCTCCATCCAAACCCACCCCACATTCCTACACACAGCATCAACATAACTCCTTTTACGAGTGTCCCCGTGGGTGCTCCACAATAGGTGTTGGGCTCACCCCGGCGCCGCAGATCGGAAACTTTCCAGCAGTTTCTCTCGGACCATGCATGTGCTGGCACGCGCCGTTCCCTTGCATGCCCCCGGCCACCTGTGCGATCCGGTCCCCGCCAGTTCCTTTTTAACCGCCATCGGCTGCAGACGGAATCCGCTCAGGCTGCGGCCAGAGTCAGCGTAGTTAGAGTTTTTAGTTTAGACTGTTGATTTCTTTTCTTGCAAAAAAAAAAAAAAAAAAAAAAAAAAGGGAAAAAGGACAAATATATATATATATATATGTTTTAGTAAAAGAGAGAGAGGAGCGGAGACAAAGTGGGGCCGTGAAGGCCAGTAGGCCTCCTGCCGCAGCAGGCTGGGGTCCGTGAAAGGGGAACAGGCACAGAGACAGTGCTAAGTACCCTATTAACAGCTCAAAAGACTCACTGCGATGTCCTCTTCAGGATTCAAAAAGTGTGAGTCCTGCCACGAAGCTATGCTGGCCTCCGATGGGCATAGTCAATGCATTAGGTGCCTGGGGGAATCACACGTTACCCAGAAGTATTCCTTTTGTGCAAAGCTCACAGCCAGAGCAAGAAAGGATAGAGAAATGCGGCTGAAAATGCTGTTGTTTGAAAAGGCCCTCCAGCCAGATGTGCCGGAGAGGCCTCAATCGGAGGGACCCACAGGGCTCCATAAAAGGAAGGCAGCTTCCCTCACCTCCTTGGTGCAGAAACGGAGGAAGCTCTCTCCAGCCCGATCCCTGCCAGCGGTCACAGCGAGCAGGATGGGCGCAGCACACAGCCCCCGGGCGCAGCACACAGCCCCCAGCCGCAGTCCCAAACAAGTGGCAGCGCACATAGCAGAGGCTGAGCCTCCGATTACTAAACAGCCGGCACGCACAGCCTTCAGAGCGGCGGCCAGGCAAGCACCGGAACCGGCGGCACCGCCGCAAGTGGCACATCCCCTGCGGCGCCAACAGGCACGCAGCCTGCAGGCACCAGAGGAGGCTATCCATGCGGTGCCGCAGCTGAGCATGCTGAGCACGGCGCCGACAGCGGGGCCGAGATCCCCGGCACGGGAGGGGGCGGTGCCAGCCCCGCAGGGGAGGGGAAAGGCAGCAGCAAAAATCCGGCACCGCAGCCCTTCTCCGGACAGGGCTGCAGTGCTCCTTTCAACAAGCCCTCCCCTTATGCTGCGCACGCCAACCAGAAGGCATGGGTCTCCTCCAGCCTACCCAGAGCCTCCTTCTCCGTTCCTCCAACCAGCGTCACCGTGGCTCGGGCCACCTTCACCTTTTCTGCGATTGGATCCGCTGGAGCACTATCACAAACCAGTTTCACCACTGTCTCAGTCATCGAGAAGATCTCGCTCTCCCAGACATCGGGGGTCTGCACCTCGAGAGCGGTCCAGGTCTCCATCCCAGGAACCATGCCTGTGCTGCCATGGTTGCCCTTACCATGCTGGGCATAGACACCACAGGCATACACCCAGGGGCAGGTCCCCCTCGACCGTCCAATACCCCCGCAGGCACTCATGGACGGGGACAGAAACACAGTGGTCTCAGAGGAAATTGATATTGGAACCCCGAGATTTTCCCTCGCAAGCCTCTAGCGAGAGGGTGTACCACCAACAGCAGGACACTGAGAGTTCGAGGGAGGATTACCCTAGTGGTTCCTCCTTGTCCTCCCCTGACGAGGCTACGGCCCCCGGGGATGTTGCTCCCCCAGACAACCTCAAACAGTTTCAGGAGCTGTTTAAAAGGGTGGCTTTCACGCAAGGCATCCAAACAGCAGAGGTGCAGGAGAAGCACCACAAGCTCCTCAAAAATCTGAGACCTCCAGCCTCATCCAAAATCACTATTCCGCTCGACGAAGCAATCATGGAGTCAGCCACCACCACATGGCAGACCCCGGCTTCCGCTCCACCTATAAACAAGAGATCGGATAAGAAATACTTTGTCCTGGCGAAGGGCATGGAGTTTCTGTTTAGTCACCCACAACCAAATTCACTGGTGGTAGAATCATCTCAGCAGAGATCAAAGACTTCCCAGTACAAAGTGCGGGGCACAGACAGAGATGCCAAGAAGCTAGAGCTATTCGGCAGGAAGGTATACTCCTCCTCCTACCCTGCTGTTGAGAATGGCAAATTATGCAGCACATCTAGCGAACCATAATTTCAATAATTACTCCAGGCTTATTTCTCTCATGGATTCGCTCCCGGAAGATAAGAAGCCGGTGCTGAAGGCCATCGTGCAAGAGGGCTATGCAGCTTCGAGGACGGGAGTCCAGATTGCCCTGGACGTGGCGGACACGGCAGCATGCTCAACGGCTATGGCAGTGGTCATGTGCAGGGAATCCTGGCTTCAGACATCGGGTATCCCGAGGGATCTGCAGGCGAAAATTGTTGATCTCCCCTTCGACACGCAGAAGCTGTTTGCAGAGTCAACCGATTCGGTCCTTCATTCCAGTAAGGACTCAAGAGCTACACTCAGAACCCTGGGTATTTATACCCCTCCATACAGAAAGAAAAAGTATTACCCTCAACAAAGGCAATACCCGTACCAGCCTCAGTGTGCTCAGTACCAACGGGGCTACGACCAAGGATGACATTAACAGCAGCAACAGTATAGAACTCCTAGGGGACGTTCCCAACAGAGCCGTGCATCCTCGGGGCAGGCCGAAAGGCAACAAGTTTGACGGACAGGTCGAGGGCTGCACTAATACCACCATCGCGCAATGCCATCCCCAGCTAATGTTCCATCATCGCCTCCGACCGTTCCACTCACAATGGCAAAAGATCACCACAGACAAATGGGTACTGGAGATCATAGCCACGGGTTACGCGATCCCCTTCCAGTCACTCCCACTGCCAAAACCTCCGCCCAGGCCTCATCTCAGGGATGCTTCCCACGAGGCGAAACTCAAGCAGGAGGTGGACCATCTTATGTTCATAGGGGTGGGGGAAAGAGTGCCGGAGCGACTCCAGGGGAAAGGGTTTTATTCACGATACTTCTCTCAAAGAGAAGAAAACAGGAGGCTGGAGGCCCATCTTAGATCTTCGAGGCCTCAACCGGTACTTGCACAAACAATGTTTTTGGATGATCACAGTCGCCTCTGTACTCACAGCACTGGATGATGGAGACTGGTTTGCAGTCCTCGACTTACAAGATGCGTATTTTCATATAACGATCCACCCGGCACACAGACGCTTTCTCCGTTTTATGGTCGGCAAAGAACACTTCCAATACAAGGTCCTTCCGTTCAGCCTCTCCTCGGCCCCCAGAGTCTTTACCAAAACCCTGGCAGTGGTGTCAGCCTACCTGCACAGACGTGGTATTTATATTCCCATATCTGGACGACTGCCTACTGAAAGGGGCCTCGAAGGCGGAGGTACTACGCATGATACGCATCACAGCGAACACCTTTTCTTCGCTGGGCCTGGTCATCAACCTCGCGAAGTCAAAGACTGACCCCACACAAGACATAGAGTTCATAGGGGCTCATATAAACTCTATTACAGCAAGGGTCTATCTACCCGACGCTCGCTTTCGCTCCATCGGTTCCCTGGTGCAAGTCATTACATACAGCCCCACGGTGCCGGTCTTAATGTGCTTGCAGCTGCTAGGCCACATGGCAGTGGCAATGTTTGTGGTGCAGAACGCCAGATTGCATGTGCGCAGCCTGCAACATTGGCTGGCGAGCGTCTACAAGCCAGTGTCCCACACTGTCCGCAGGGTGGTGTCGCCCACGACAGAGTTGCGCAGATCCCTGCAATGGTGGGTAAACCCCAAGAACATTCTATAACAGGGGTACCCTTTCACCAACCACAAATCTCTTTTTCTTACTACTGACGCTTCCCACATAGGGTGGGGAGCACACATCGACAAGGTGACGCAAGGACTGTGGTGTCAGGGAAGCCACTTTCCCCTGGGGTACAGTGTTCCCCAAAGGTCTAAGGCTGGAGGTCAAAGAAGTGAGGCAAGAGTGAGATCTAAAAGGAAAGTTTATTTGCATATATCCAGGCTGCCAACTTCCAGAGAAGTGGGAGCCCTGAGAATCAGTTTTCAGGCCTTTTTATACAGTTTGTTTAGCTAGTTTGGTAATTGTCTTCTTTAACATACCAAAGTCTCAGCCAAGTTATCCTGAGATCTGTCTGCAAACACCAGCTCTGCTGACTTCAGTTTACCCTACAAAGGTACATGATAACAAAAACAAAGGAGTCTACAGGGTAAATTGTCTCTAGGTGACAAGGTAACACTTCACAGAGGTGCAGATGCCCCCCTAATTTCCTCTCACAGAGTGGGGTCTGGTTATTGTGGAAAAGTAAAAATGTTAACCCCTACAGCAGTTTTTTCTGTTTCCTTTTTCCTCCACAGTGGTCCCCTACAGAACAGTCACTGCATATAAATATACTAAAGCTCGGAGCAGTGTTCAACGACTGCAAACACTTTCGAGACCACATACAAGGCAAAGTAGTCGGGATCAATACAGACAATACCTCCACCATGTTTTATATAAATCGACAAGGAGGAGCTCGATCCCGTGCCCTATGTGCGGAAGCAGTCCGGCTGTGGAACTGGTGCATCACCAACAATGTAACGTTGAAGGCCTCGTACTTACCAGGCGCTCACAACGTGAAAGCAGACCAGCTGAGCAGGCGCTTTGCACTCACGCACGAATGGCAGATCCGCTCCGATCTGCTACGACCGATCTTTCATACATGGGGGTTTCCCCAGATAGACCTGTTTGCCACTCAGCACAACAAGAAGTGCCCCCAGGACTGCTCCAGGGCAGGATTGGGGTGGGGGCGCGATTTTGTGGAAGGGCCCCCTGCTTTATGCATTTCCCCCCACAGTGCTCATCCACAAGGTCTTGCAGAAAGCCAGGAAGGAGAGAGCCCACGTGATCCTAGTAGTCCCAACGTGGGATCAACAGCAATGGTTCCCCTTGCTTCTGCGCATGTCGGACCGCCCACCGCTTCCCCTTCCAGTGGCGCCGGACCTGCTCACGCAGGCTCAGGGGTCCATAGTGCACCCACACCCTCAAGGCCTGCGCCTACAAGCATGGTTAATCCATGGCTCAGCTCCCTAGAGAGTACATGTATGGAGGGAGTACAAGTCCTGGAGAGTAGCTGAAGGACCTCCACCAGGAAGACTTATAAGCAGAAATGGACTCGATTCACTGCATGGTGTTCTGCCAAGCAGTTAGCTCCCCTTGATGTTCCTATACCTGTAATACTAGAATACTTACTGGACCTCAAAAGAGGTGAGCTCTCCCTATCCTCGCTAAAGGTCCATCTCACCACTATATTGGCTTTTCAGCATGACGAGGAAGGGCCCACGGTGTTTGCCCATCCTATTGTTACCACGTTCCTGAAGGGGCTGGTAAACCTGTACCCCCCCCCCCCCTCGGAAACCGCTTCCACCATCGTGGAACTTGGACCTGGTGCTCAGCATGCTAACGGGCCCACCTTTTGAACCCTTAGCCACAATTCTCCTATGTCTACTTACGATAAAAACGACCTTCCTTCTTGCAATCACATCAGCTCGCAGGGTGAACGAGCTCGCAGTGGTTATGGCAATGCCGCTCTGCACAGTATTCTCAAAGGAGGTGGTAACCTTATGGCTGCACCCAGCCTTTGTTCCGAAACGTTCTTCAGAGTTCCACCTTAACGAACCTATAGTTTTACCCTTGTTTTACCCGAAGCCTCGCAGCTCCGGCAAGGAGGCACGCCTACGTCTCCTGGATGTGAGGAGGGCGTTGACCTTCTACATAGACAGAACTAAGTCCTTCCAGAAAATGGACAGGCTTCTAGTCTCTCTCGCTCCCAGGTTGAAAGGGGAGGGTCTCTCTTCACAGAGAATCTCGAACACATTGTGTCCTGTATAAAAATGTGCTATGAACTTCGAAAGACTCCTTTGCTGGCCCCGCCCAGGGCCCACTCCACCAGGGCGGTGGTGGCATCAACAGCCTTTTTCAAGGGCATCACGTTAAAAGACATCTGTAGAGTGGCGACCTGGTCATCCTATGACACCTTCGCCAAACATTATGCTCTGCACCGGGTATTCGAAGAGGATACCCGTCTGTCAACAGCAGTGCTTTCAAGGGCAAGCTGCACATAAACTGATTACCCACCTCCTTACTTGGGTTACTGCTGGGTAGTCGCCTATTGTGGAGCACCCACGGGGACACTCGTAGAAGAAAGAGAAGCTACTCACCGTAGTAATGATGGTTCTTCGAGATGTGTCCCCGTGGGTGCTCCACCACCCGCCCATCCTCCCCGCTTCGGATCTCTGTTTAGTGTTTTTCAGGAGCATCCGAGGTGGTTGGTCAAGGAACTGGTGGGGACCGGATCACACACGTGGCCGGGGGCGCGCAAGGGAGCGGCGTGCGCCGGCGCATGCGTGGTCCGAGAGAAACTGCTGGAAAGTTTCCGATCTGTGGCGCCGGGGCAAGCCCGACACCTATTGTGGAGCACCCACAGGGACACATCTCGAAGAACCATCGTTACTACGGTGAGTAACTTCTCTTTCCCCTTCTTGAGCTCAGAAACAACATTGTAACATAGTGTGATTTTTACAAGGCAACTCTTATACTTCCACAATCCCTCCTTTTGGTTAAGCTATGCCTATAACCAACAATTACTGGGCTACATACATTAACCATTCCTTTTTGTTCCTTTCATCTGTGATATTTAAAACCATCAGATTAGCACTCTGGTTAGGGGTAACCTGCTGGATGGTGTGTCTAGCACAGTTTTGGATACAACGAAAGATTAATTGTAAACATACACAAATAATTAAGATAGTCAGTCAGTCAGAATTCCTTGAAATAACCAGTTTCCTTGGCTAGAGAAATTAAATAAACCACTTAGCCATTTCCATAAGGAACTTGGCTCTTCATGGGGAAGGTCTGCAATTTGCTCCAAGTGGCTAGCGCGATTTATTTTAGTAGGTAGGCATCCTTCAGTCTGCACAGACTATGGATCACGCCCCTTAAAGTTTCAATTTAAGACTTCATTTACAGCGTCTATTGTGACTATTAAGACCCACACAAGAGCGACAGTCCTTGCTGCATCTCTTGCAGATGTAGTGGGTGTCTGGCAAGTCCTTATTGTGCTTTCTGTGTGCTCGCTTCTCCTCTGCTAGCTGTCTGATCTTCATCTCGCCCTTCTGAAGGCCCTTGTGTAACCCCTGCCTCCATCTGCTGCGGTCGTCTGCTAGTTCTTCCCAGTTGTCCAGCTGGATGTCTACCTCTCTGAGGTCTCTCTTGCACACATCTTTGTAACGCAACTGGGGGCGTCCGGGGGGTCTTTTGCCAGAGGCTAGCTCACCATACATGATGTCTTTTGGAATCCTTCCATCATTCATCCTGTGGACGTGGCCAAGCCAGCGGAGCCGACGCTGCCTGAGGATGGTGTGCATGGTTGGGATTCCAGCTTGCTCGAGAACGGCTGTGTTGGTAATTCTGTCCTTCCATGATATTCCAGCGCGATTTATTACATTATTGGTATTATACACAGCATTCTGTTCCAATGAGAGTGCAGGTCCCTCCTTTTGCTGCCAGTATTATAGCTAATGCCTGACTGTTTTGGAGGGCCACTTGTTGGATTGCTCCTGTGTCTTTGACCAGAGCCTTTAAACTTTCTCTGGTTTCATTTGCCATGATTTCAACTACTGCTTGTAGTCTTTAGAGCCTTTTTGCATGGTGTATTTCTCCTCCAATTGGGACAAAGGAACCACCAATAGCCTGTTCCCAGGTCAAAATACTTCTCTTATCCTTATACCATTGGGAATCTGACAATTTTCTTCTTTTTCACCTAAAATTACGGAGGCGATTTTGTGGGAGGGATTGAAGCACACAGAATTGCGGGAAAAGCAGAGTAGGATAACAACAGATACCCGACCAGTTAGCTGGTAACATGGTATAAGCTTTTGTCCCACAGACCCAATGATGCCCTATTAAAGCTGGGAAAGGTTGACTGCACCTATTTGACATATAAGCCGCGTCTACACTAGCCGGCTATTTCGAAGTAGCCGTGCCAACTTCAAAATAGCACCCGCCGCGTCTACACGCACCGAGCGCTATTTCGAAGTTGAAATTGACGTAAGGCGGAGAGACGTCGAAGTCGCTATCCTCATCTGGAGATGGGAATAGCACCCTACTTTGACGTTTAACATCGAAGTAGGGCAAGTGTAGACGATCTGTGTCCCACAACATCGAAATAGCGGGGTCCTCCATGGTGGCCATCAGCTGAGGGTTTGACACATGCTCTCTCCAGCCCCTGAGCTCTATGGTTGTCACATGTAGCAGCCCCTTAAAGCTCCCCGCCCCCTTACTTCCTGTGCAGGAAGCTGAGAGCTCGTGCAGGCAGCAGCACAGCCACGTGCCCAACCTGCACGTCCCTCAGCAGCCCCAACCCACCACCCTGCACCCCATGGCATCCAGCCAGCACCCCAAGTGCCCACAGGGCACCCCCCCAAGGGGACCCAGGGCTCCCAGCCTGCCAGCCAGCAGGGGAAGAGGCAGTGAGGCCCCTCCTGGACACAGGCCAAGATCTGGGACCTGCTGGGGCTCTGAGGTGAGGAGGAGGTGCTCCAGTTAATGGGGAGCAAGAGGCGGAACGTAGCTGCGTTCGCTCAGCTGGCCGAGGGCCTGGCTGCCCGGGGTCACCCTGCCCGCACTCCTGACCACGTCAGGAGTAAGGTAAAGGAGCTGCAGCAGGGTTATGCCCGGGCCCAGGACACGGCTGGCTGATCTGGGGCCGCCCCCGCCGCTTGCCCCTTTTACAGGGAGCTTAGGGCCATCCTGGGCCCCCGGTACACCTCCTCCCCCGCCCCAGCCACCCTTGACACATCGGCCGACGAGCCCCAGCAGGCCCTGGAGACGGAGTCCACCCCAGAGACCAGCCCTGCACCCCAGGCCCCCCCCCAGGAGCCCACCCCTGGGACACCGGAGGAGGAGGAGGGGGCCTCCAGCAACGGAGGCTCCAGATGGACCTCCCCTCCCACAGCTCCAGCAGGGCGTCCGCCCGATGGGTATCCCCCCACCGTGGGAGCAGAGCATCAGGTATGTACCCCACTGGTGCACACCCCCGGGGTTAAGAGGGGGGGACAAGAGACATGACTAGGGCCCTCCACACACCCAGATGACCATGGCCCCAAGGACAGCAGTGGCATGTCCCTCAGAAGAGTCCATTAGCCCCTGACCCCCAGCAGGACAGCGCCATGCCCCATCCCTGGGGATGGGGGGAGCGGAACCTAGGGTCCCCCCGGGGGGGGGAACACCCATCAGCAGCAGCATCTCCGGGGGACGGGGATGGGGAACCAGCAGCAGAGGGGTGGGGGGACAAGGGCCACGGGTCAGGGCCCAGACTAACGGCTGTCTCCACTCTTCTTCCCCCCCCCCGCCCCGTGTTCCGCAGCTGCACCATTGGAGGGCCCGGAGAGCGCTGGCGTGCCATCTGTGGTCCTGGAGAGCCCACCGGGGCCATCCCACCAGGCCAGCCCCTCGGCAGAGCATGGAGCAGCGCCAGGAAGAGACCGACAGCGGCGGAGCCATCTGCGGGTGTCCACAGACCCCCAGCTGCTTGCCACACTCTGGTGTCAGCTGGAGGTGTCCGAGCGGTGCCTGCAGGTGGAGGAGTGGTGGCTCCATCTCCATGAGCGAGTGCTGGCCTGGTGCCAGGAGGCTTGGGGGGCCTTCATGCACACCTTCGATGCCATCGCGTGGCACTTGGCCCCCCCGCCGCTCCGCCCGCCGCTCCACCTGCCGTCCCTCCACCATTAGCCGTCCTGGGGCCTGCCACCGAGGGGGACCATGGGCCTCTGGACTCCGCCCGGCCCTATCTGCCAGTTCTCCTAGCCCCCACGCAGCCTCGACCGGGCCTCTGGCCGAGACGTGAGTCACACCCCCCAACACCAGGCACAGGACAATAGGGGTGTGTGGCCGAGGATGTTGACACCAAAGCCCCCTCCTTTGGACTTATTCCCCCCATCCTTGTAAATAGTTTTTGTTCTACCCCTGTTTTGTACCTGCCCCCCCCCCATGTACATAGTTCCCCCCTTCTTCTTCTGTTTTAAAAACACAAGGTTGCAGGGTTTTGTTTAAAAAAAAATCCATTTTATTGCACAGAAGTGGGGGGGGGGGTGCTCTCAGGTTCTCTGTGGTGTGGGCGTGGGGGCAGGGAGTGTTGTGGAGGATGTGGGGGTGCAGTGGGTGGCTCACCTGCAGCTGGCCCTGCCTGCGTTCACCCCGCAGCCTGGTCAAAACGGGCCCGCAGGGCCTCCCAGACCCGGATCCCCTCAGGGTCGACCTGGCGATTGGGGGCAGCGGGTGGCTGGACGTCGGCCCTGCCAGCCTCCACAGCCCAGCCCTGGAAGAAGGCCTCTCCCTTGCTCTCCACCAGGTTGTGGAGTGCACTGTACACGCCCACAACCTGGGGGATGTTGGTGGGGCCTGCATCCAGGCGCATGAGGAGACACCTCCAGCGCCCTTTGAGGTGGCCGAAAGTGCGCTTGACCACCTGGCGCGCATGGTTCAAGTGCGAGTTGAACCGCTCCTGGCTGGCTGTGACATGGCCTGTGTAAGGGTGCATGAGCCAGGGCCAGAGGGGGTACACCGCGTCTGTGACAACACAGAGGGGCATGGTGGTGTCCCCCACAGGGATCTCCCGCTGGGGGATGTAGGTCCCCGCCTCCAGCCGGTGGCACAGGCCCGAATTTCTGAACACCCGGGCGTCATGGGTGCTGCCAGGCCAGCCAACATAAATCTCCAAGAGGTGGCCCCAGCTGTCCACCAAGGCTCGGAAGACCGTGGAATGGTATCCCTTCCTATTGAGGAAGCGTCCTCTGCAGTGCTCCAGGGCACGGATGGGGATATGGGTCCCAGCCAGAGCCCCAAAGCAATTTGGGAAGCCCAGGCTGGCAAACCCCGCAATGGCAGCATCCGGGTCCCCAAGCCACACGAGCCTGTGGAGGAGCAGGGCATTGATTTGCGCGGACGACCTGCAAGGGAAGGACATGAGACCGCACTGGTGAGGGGTGTGCAGGGTGTGTCTGGCCCTCCCCCCAGGGTTCCCCCCCGGGTCCTCTTACCTCCATGAGGACAGCTCCGAGGGTGGCCTTGCCCATGCCGAACTGCTGCCCTACAGATCGGTAGCTGTCTGGAGTGGCCAGTGTAACCAACCAGGCTCGGGTTCCCCAGAAACAAGGCTGCACCCAGAAGGCGAGTGCTATATTTGGTTTATTGAAAGCACATGACACCCACAATGGGAGCCCCGGAGACGCCGCAGTCACCAGTGGGGGAAAACCCAAGGCGCTGGAGCTTTGCTTGGGGAGAGGCTCTGTAACAGGCCTTCTAACACTAGCTGCTAAAGCTGAACTTACTAACATAAGATTGCCTAAAATTGCCTATGCATTTTTTATTACTATTTTTTGTGGCCTACTGCCAGCCTGGAAGTTTTGGCAAGCGCGCCTTGTTTTGCAGTAGTTTTTATGGCAGTTATTTTGCAGCTTTTTACCTTGTACAGACTGGTTTGTTTAGATTGTCCTGAGGATTTACAGAGGGGTTGGACTGCACTTTTGACTGTTACAATGTTTTTTCGCACCCTACACTTCTTCCTGCGACCCCTTTGTGAATTTCGAGGCTAGTAGGAATTAAGTGAGGTGGTTGATGCTTTTTTGGCAACACAGCGTGCACCTGTGGAACAGCCTTGATAACAGCATATGAGAGCAGTAAAAGCAAAGTTTTGCAAAAGGGTATAGTTTTGCAAGAGAGCAGGAGTAGCACTGACGCCTATAAAGCATGTGTTTGAGCTGTTTCATGGCCATACTGTGGGGCAGACAAAAGGCAGACGCATTGATGGCAGTTTGTGCCAATGCTACCTATACATTGGAGCTGTTACTGATATGTGGGCCCCACTTTAAGGCCATTGCTACGGCAGTCCAGAGGTACCCGTGACCCACCCCATTAAGGGGATTAGGGTTCGTACAGTAACAGGGGCTACGCCCGTGACCCGCTTAGTGTTTTGCAAAGCCCACACCACTGCTAGGATTTGCTTTTTTTTTGGGGGGGGGGGGGGTGTACCCACCTTTGGCTCTGCGGAGGGTTTGTGACCAGATGCGGATGGGCTTTTTTTGCTGGGTTTTTACCTGCTGCCACAGACCCCAGGACGCCACATTGCCGACAGTTGTTACCTTTAGTTTAAACGGTTGGCCCTGCAGTGGTGCAGTGAGGTGGGCGTGTGCCACCACCGCCTCTTTGCAGAGATTAAAGGCTTGTTGGTGCTTCTTTGTTTAGTTCTACTGGGTGGCCTTGCACACAAGTTTCTGTTACGATGGTGTTTAGGGCAGGTTGAACGGTTGGTTTATCTTGTTTTGAGATTATAATGTTGTTGATGTAGTGGTAGCAGGCCGTCTGGTCAGGGAGGTCCAGACACTCCAGATTGGCCTGCACTAGCTGATGGCAGATTGTTGGGGAGTGCTTAAAGCCTTGTGGTAACACGGTAAATATGTACTGCTTTGTTAGCCACATGAAGGCAAACTGCTCTTGACTTTTGGGATGAATGTTAATAGAGAAGAACGCATTGGCCAGGTTTATGACGGCATCCCACGGCAAGGCTGCCACAGTGATGTGCTCCAGGATGGTAACCATGTTTGGAACTACGGCTGTTAGCTTTGGGGGTTGCCTTATTGAGTTTTTGATAGTTCACTGTTATGCGCCACGATCCATCTGGCTTTTTTTACTGGCCAGATGGGGCTGTTGAAAGCGCTTAGCATGGGGTGAATAATTTTCACCTGTAGCAATGCAGCAATAATGTTACTAATTTTGTGCTCTTCATCAGGAATATGGTACTGCTTGACTGACACCGGGGTCTGGGGGACCGGCAGGTGCACAGGGTCCCATTTGGGATGTTCCCGCAGTAGGGGCTTCACAGTTCTGATTGCCCAAATGTATCGGGGATGCCCAAAGGCAAACAGCCCACAGTGCGTATCCACACACTGGCCACGCAAGATGTTCATTTCAATGATGTATTCACCTAAAGGTGCAGCCAGCACAGTCACCCGAAAGGGAGGGGCTTTCCCCAGTGTTAGGGTAACCTTCACTGAATAGGCGGTGGTCTCCGCTCCTCTGAGGCCCTGCACGACCATCATGTGACCCGCAGTCTGGGTAGAATGCAGAATGGTTACCTTGGCTCCAGTGTCTAACAGAGCTAGCACATGCTGTTCCCCTCCCCGGGGCCACTTGATGGTTACCAGGGAGAATGGGTGCCGGTCCCCGGCTACCTGTTGCACCACCACATCCCGTACTGCAGGGGACCCGCCTCCCCATCACTTCCTAGGGGGAAGGGTCCAGTTGACCGGGACGTTGGGCTCGGTCCTCCCCCCAGCTCCTGTACCTTTCTGTGGTGTCTGAGTCTCACCCGCCTTTTTGGAGGCACCCACATCCTTACTCCACTGGGTAGGCAGCAGTTGTAACCAACGCTTGTACAAGTTTGGTGTTGGCAAACCTTTGATCTCCTCACGGGGGACTCCTGCCTTTAGCAAGTTCATTCATCTGGTTCTTCGGGTTACCCAAGTGTGCCCTTCCTTCTGTCCAGGGGCTCCCGCCCAACCACCTTTTTCTTTTGTGGCATGGACCGCTTTTGTGCCTATGACAGCCTTTAACTTCATCAACGTTCCAACCAAGTTACCTACATTTCCGCCTGCTGCCATGATCACGGCCATAAGGGAGGCCTTTAGCTTGAGTGGGGAAAGGTATAACAGAGTGGCCTTGATGGGTTTATGGACCTCTATATTGTTCAGTCCTATGTTGATGAAAGCCACAGCCCACGCCATGCCCAGCTGCCGCACCACACTCACCCCTTCTGGGATTGTACGCCAGGGCCTTACCAGAGCTTCCAGTTCCCCAGGGGAGGGGTAGACCTGGTCCACCGCCGCTGTTAACCAGCAGTACAGGGATGGCGCTTCCATGGCATTTCCCTGTGCATCAGTAAGACCTTGCATAGTTTGCAGCGCCTGTCTGACCTGTGAATCCTGGGACAACACGCCCATCTGGTGGAGTTCCGCAAGCAGCAGCAACACAGTGTTCCACACATGCACTAGCCAGGCCAACAGGCCTTCCCCTGGCTCCCGCTTAAAACTCTTCACCATTTCCTGCAACTCACTTGTCTTAAACGTTTGCCAGACCTCATTGCAGTGACCTCCTTCTGCCCTCAACTCCCAAACGGGGCGCGCCTGTTTCGGGTCGGTTTGCACAGCCTCCCTGTTTACCTCCTCCTCAGACGAGGAAGAGCTCCAAATGTTACCTTCCCAGGTTTTAGGGTCCCAAGTGTCTAGCGCAAGGACCACACACACATGGGCCGTTGACACCTGTTCTTTCCCTAGTTTCACGCGCCGCCGATTTGCCACTTTTGCCGCCAACGCCTCACAACGATGGGTTAACTCTTGCGTCCTTTTGGACTGCGAGGTAACCACCTCCTGCACTACCACCTGCGCATCCGCCAAATTGCAACATTCCTGCTCCTTTTCCCGCAAGCGCCTTCTGCAAGCAGAGAAGCTCCTCATCCAGGGCCAGGAGGGCAGTTAGGAGAAGCCATGCTACCTCTCCCACTGCCCTTTTTTCCATCCCTGGCTGGCGGCTCAGCCGCAGCCGACGCAACGCCCCTTTTACCTGTACTGGCGTCACGCCTGCCACCTCCCGCACCTCTGGCCAGTCTGCCGGGGCTGCCCAACAGGCCACCATCTGCGCTACCAGACCCCATCGCTCCATCAAGGGCCATCCTGGTATGCACTGCAGGGACAGCGCTGGCTTCCCTGCCTCCCCCTGCTTTCAACCAAACGGGCATCGTACCTGGAGAACCCTGCTCGCTGCACCAGTTGTAACCAACCAGGCTTGAGTTCCCCAGAGACGAGGCTGCACCCAGAAGGCAAGTGCTATATTTGGTTTATTGAAAGCGCGTGACACCCACGACGGGAGCCCCGGAGATGCCGCAGTCACCAGTGGGGGAAAACCCGATGCATCGGAGCTTCGCTCGGGGACAGGCTCTGTAACAGGCCTTCTAACACTAGCTGATGAAGCTGAACTTATTAACATAAGATTGCCTAAAATTGCCTATGCATTTTTATTACTATTTTTTGTGGCCTACTGCCAGCATAGCCTTGAAGTTTTGGCAAGTGCGCCTTGTTTTGCAGTAGTTTTTATGGCAGTTATTTTGCAGCTTTTTACCTTGCACAGACTGGTTTGTTTAGATTCTCCTGAGGATTCACAGAGAGGTCAGACTGCACTCTTGACCATTACAATGTTTCCTCACACCCTACAGCCAGCTTCCAGACAGTGATGCCGACCCGTTTCTCTACAGTGAGGGCATGTCGCATTGGGGTGTCCTGGTGCCGTAAGGCAGGGGTGAGCCACTGGCAGAGCTCCAGGAATGTCTGCCAGCTCATTCGGAAGTTCTGGAGCCAGCGGTCATTGTCCCACTCGCCCAGCACCAGCCGCTCCCACCAGTCCATGCTCATGGGGTATCTCCACAGCCGGCAGCGTGTGCAGCGGGAGGGGCTGGGAGGGCAGCAAGGTCTGGGGCTGCTTCCTCATCCCCCGAGGACAGCTCATCTTCCTCAAATAAAAGATCGTCAGCTGCCTCATGCATGGCACTGAGCAGGGCAACCACTGCTCCTCCAGGGCTGGGGGTGTGGGTCTCTGGCTGCTGCTGCTGCTGCTGGGGGCCCATGCTGCTTCCACGGGGTGTGCGTGCCTGTGGCACTGCAGATCGCGTGCTGTGCAGGCTGAGTGTGTCTGGGAGGGGCCCTTTAAGGGAGCGGCTAGCTGTTGCCCCGGAAGTGCTAGTCCGCCCTGTGACCCTGTCTGCAGCTGTTCCTGGCACCCTTATTTTGATTTGGGTCGCTTTGGTGTGTAGACGCTCCCCTGCAGCGCCTACTTCGATGTAGTGCTGTCCAACGTCAATGTTGAACTTCGACGGTACCAGCCCTGGAGGATGTGTAGACGCTATTCGTCGAAATAGCTTATTTCGATTTTGCTACATCAAAATAAGCTATTTCGATGTAGCATCCCAGTGTAGACGTAGCTATAGGCATCTATAAAAGAGGAGTAATATCACTCGAAGGGCACAGGATAATCTTCCTTGCAGGGAGCGGTAACATTTGCATGGCATTGAAAGATTGTATTGTTTTTCTCAGGGAGGCTGTAGAGGGAGCAAGAGATTGATTTTCCTGTTTGATGCCAGGTTGAGAAAAAATTCATATCCCCATACCCGGTTCACCATTCTCCAATCTTATTTGAATAGTCCCATACACAATATATTGGAGACAGCTGCTCCTCCCTAAATTCAGCCCTGTCCCATTACATACCCAGCACCAGTGGCCCTTTCCCTCCACCACACTTATCCATTTAGAAGCATTTGTTCTCACCAATCCCCAAGTGTCATTTCTTTTCCACGTCTTTGCAAGTGGATGAGGTCCTCCAGTGAGGTCTGAGGAATTAAGAGGAATTGCCATGACGGGGATGCTAGCTCGTGAGTGAGCTGGGCTGTGGCTGCAGACCCAGCAATTAGAGATATTGAGAGTCTGAGCTATCCACACTTGCTGCTGAATAAAAGAATTGCCATTGTCATGTCGGATTCCCCAGATCTTAAGACACCCAGGCTACGTCTACACGTGCACCCAACTTCGAAATAGCTTATTTCGATGTTGCGACATCGAAATAGGCTATTTCGACGAATAACGTCTACACGTCCTCCAGGGCTGGCAACGTCGATGTTCAACTTCGACGTTGCTCAGCCCAACATCGAAATAGGCACAGCGAGGGAACGTCTACACGCCAAAGTAGCACACATCGAAATAAGGGAGCCAGGCACAGCTGCAGACAGGGTCACGGGGCGGACTCAACAGCAAGTCGCTCCCTTAAAGGGCCCCTCCCAGACACACTTTCATTAAACAGTGCAAGATACACAGAGCCAACAACTAGTTGCAGACCCTGTATACGCAGCACGGACCCCCAGCTGCAGCAGCAGCAGCCAGAAGCCCTGGGCTAAGGGCTGCTGCCCACGGTGACCACAGAGCCCAGCAAGGGCTGGAGAGAGAGTATCTCTCAACCCCCCAGCTGATGGCCGCCATGGAGGACCCCGCTATTTCGATGTTGCGGGACGCGGATCGTCTACACGTCCCTACTTCGATGTTGAACGTCGAAGTAGGGCGCTATTCCCATCCCCTCATGGGGTTAGCGACTTCGACGTCTCGCCGCCTAACGTCGATTTCAACTTCGAAATAGCGCCCGACGCGTGTAGACGTGACGGGTGCTATTTCGAAGTTAGTGCCGCTACTTCGAAGTAGCGTGCACGTGTAGACGCAGCTCCATAGCCGAGGATTAGGTTCCACCAGGGCCACATGTTGGAGGCAAGACCCTTTCTGGTTCTGACAACCTCTCTCGAGGGAACTGAGGTCACAGTTTTATGTCCACCTGGCAACAGGCACTAGGCTCACTACTGCTTCTTCTCGGGTCCTGCTATCTGCTTACCGTCTGCTTCTGGCAACCCTTACGAGGGTGTAGGTTGTAAGGTACTGTTGGAATGTGCTGCCTAGAGAGGTGGTGGATTCTCCATCCCTTGCAGTTTTTAAGTCCCGGCTGGACAAGGTCCTGGCTGGGATGACTTAGTAGGGGTTGATCTTGCTTGAAGCAGGGGGCTGGACTAGATGACCTCCTGAGGTCCCTTCCAGCCCTATGATTCTGTGATTCTGTTCCGCTGCATCTTCTTCTGGAGCCAAAGTTGGCTCTGCGGGGTCCTGAGGTGGTGCTTGGCCCGCTGGTGATGGTGCTTTCTTACACTGTGAAGCGTGAATCCATGCTGCAATGCCAGATAGCTTTACAGCTGTCTGGGTCATGAGCAGTACCTGGTATCGACCCTTCCACTGGGGTTCCAAGGCATGCTGAAGTGGCTACAGCATGCAGGCAGGGGGTTAAATCCTGGGCAACAGGATCCAAAGTGGCAGAGAAATAAGCTACTGGGCGATTTTTGTCACCATGCTCTTGGGTAAGGACTCTAAGTGCACAAGCAGACTGTTCATGACAGAAAAGGGTGAAAGGCTTGCAATAGTCAGATAATCCTAAGGCAGGGGCAGAAGCTAAGCTCTGTTTAAGAGAAGTAAAGGCAGTGTTTGCTTCTGGGGACCACAGCATGGGGTCAGGCACAGAGAACCGAGTAAGCTCCGGGAGCTGTTTAGCAAGAGAAGCATATTGGGGAATCCATTGCCTGCAGAAACCTGTCGTGCCTAAAAACTTTCTGTAGCCAGACAAAGTCTCCCCCTTACAAGCCAGCTTGCTCGTTGCCCACCCCCACTGAGGAGCACACAGGGCACGGAAACGGCTGCTGACAGCACAGTCTTTGATGCCCTCATTGAGGCCCAGATATGCTGGCTTATCGTGACCCTGAGAAGCAGAAAGTACAGCTAGAAGGCTAACAGGCCAGACTGTCAACATGAGGGGGGGGGACCCCTCAGAAATCACCCCAGCTGGCATTGATCAATATGATGCACACACACACAATCACCCAGAAGGGGACGTGCCCCACCCGCACAAAAGAATGTCCTGTACTCCTAAATTGCTTATCTCTTGTTTTACAAGTGCAAACTAAGTAGAAATGCCCTTGTAACAAACTGGAGTCACAAAGACAGACCAGTATGATCTGGCACCATAGATAAGAAAGAGAATACATAACCCAAAAGGGGTATAAAAGGTGGGTCCAGCAGAACTCTAACTTTGAGTGCATTCAACCAACTACCTGCTGGTCGGGTCAGGTGATTGCCTCCCGAGGTTCACTACTGGGGACGCCCAACCTCGTATTCGTCTTTCCGCGGAATTGAGTGACCGATCCGGCTTGGCTACGCTGGTATCGAGAGACGCAGAGAGGGTAAGATACACCCATGCTAGGTCTCTGACTTTTTTTTGTGCACAGCTAAAGAATTAGAGCTCTGTAACTAGACGTCATTGTGCCAAGATACCATTGTGTTAGATGATAACTGATATCTTTGTATTGGATTGTAACGTAACTTGTTAACACCTGTACTTTGCTAGCATATAAGAAGTAAACAATAGCCTTTTGTAACCACACGCTTATAACTGTAAGTTAATAAACTTGTAACTAGTTAAGATCCAAGCCTAACTATTTTGTTAACCCTTTTGTCACTGCAACACAGCCGGCACAACAAAAGAACTTTAACCGTTTGGTTACTACAGCCTGGCCGTGGGTGAGTGTGCTAGGAGCTGCCTGCTCTAACAGTAAAAAACTGGGTTGTTTAGGACCCAGGGGAGTACCTCACCGCACATTACCCGGCCACCGGCTAACAGAATTGGTGCAGCGAGCAGGGTTGTGACACAGGCTGTACCACAGTGACAAAAATGAAACCAGTCATGATAAACAACATGGATTTCCCCAACATAGAGAAGGAATTCACCCAGGAAGGATGGGGTGACCCTAAGCGGGACGAGGAAATGTTGGAAAAGAACTGGGGACAATCAGAGGAATCACGGTTGCAGCTCTGTAAGCAGAGAACTGCTTGTAAACTAAAAGAGAAAAAGGAATATTGGAGTAGTTTTGTATCTGGCTGTGAGATACAGCTCCTTGGACAAAAGCCCAGATTATAAGACCTTGAAGAAACTGCCCAACTCTGAAAGCTTTAGTTCAAGTTGTTAACTCTTTGTGGTACAAAGTGTAGTTATGTAAACATTTATGTTGTGGTGTATGTGTATGTGTCATGGAGTTTTGTTCACATTAATTGTTTTGCTAACACGTGTTTGTGTCATGTCATGGAGTTTTGTTCAATGTTGTCTGTCTGTCTGTCTGTCTGTTTGTCCTGCTGGTGCATCCATAAGGAGGGGACGCCTTCCGATATGGACACCTTTCAATATAGGTACAAAGGATCTAAATCCCTTTTGTAATACTTAAAATGGTAATATCCAATAAAATGTCACTTTGGAAAATAAGCATGTGATTTGAAGTTAAGAGTAAGTGAGTAAGTCCTTAACTCTAAAGGGTCTGGAGAAAATTCAGAGTGAGTAACTTGCAGAGTTTAGAAAGAACTAAGCATATTTGTAAATGGAGTATTCCAATATGTAACCTGCCACCCCAAAGGGGGGTAGAAAAGTATTCTTTTGTCTTTCACATACAGAGAAAAGCTGGTCGTTACTGAAGAACAACCTAAACATCATGAATCTCCTTTTAAAATGAAGAATGTGGTTTTGTATTTTATGTTTGTGCTCATCTTATTAATAGCATTATCAAATTGTCTATGTTGGTAAGTTAAAGTACACATGGGCTCATGAAAACAAAATGATTTGTATAATGCTGCCTTATTAAATGCCTTGGCTGACACAGCAGCTAAAGCTGCCGACCTTTCCCCTCTTGGGCCATTTCACGGTTTCCCATTTTTACAGATTCCCAGTCTCCTATTGCAACCCTTATTGATACTGTACTATTCCAAGATCAGGCCCTAAATTCAGAAGAAACTATCTGGAGACTGGACGAATGCCTTTTGCACCCTGAACACCTTTGGCGCTCCCCGGACGGCCGCCTGGTTGCACCCAAGTTCCTTCTCCCTTATCTTGCTTGCATGCACCACAGCCTGACTCATGTAAGCGAAGCAGGGGGATAATTACTGCTGTTCAAGCAAATTGGTTTGCTTCCAAATTCTCCTAAGTAGCCCAAACTACTGTCTGGCTTGCCCTGTCTGCCAAGCCCATGACGTGGGCAAACCTGTAAAGACAGTTCTGGCAACCAGATCTCTGCCTTTAGGACTGTTCCTGAAGTTACAAATGAACTTCATTCAGCTACCCAAATGTAAATCTTTTAAAAATGTGCTGGTTATTGTTTGTTTGTTCTCAGGATGGGTACAGGAATGTCCATGCCGGAAAGCAGATACCGCACAGAACTCCACCTTAATTAAGGAATCCCTATGGAAGGTGGGAATGCCTAGTGAGTACAACCATGCCACCGAGCAACCCCTAAGTATAGGACATGCGTCAGCCCAGCAAAAGAATAACACCCCAGCTGCACAGCTAAATAACCTGGCAGATGCACCAGCCCAGATCTCTGCCACCCAAGTAGATTGGGAACGTTTGTATCTATGGCTGCATGAGACTCTGGGGCACACAGGGAGTGATGAGCTGGTGCGGCAAGCACATGTCAGGGGGTGGCCTATCACCCACCGACAGGCCAGAGACCTGTTGCAAGCCTGTACTATCTGTGCTAAAACCTGAAAACACACAGCTGAAGGACAGCGATTTGCCACACTAAGAGATGGGAAAACACTATGGGCAACCTGGCAGGTTGATTACATTGGCCCACTTCCTACTACCAGGCAAAGGTATAAGTACCTCCTGACTGGAATGGAAGTTGTTCAGGAATTGGTTTTGCATACCCTGCCCCATTGGCAACAGGACTTTCCACCATTATGGGACTAAACCGCTTAACAGCAATTGTCCCTGTACCCCAAGAAATCCAGTCTGACAACAGCTCACACTTTAAAAACAAAGTAGTACAAGAGTGGGCTACTAAGCATGGAATTCAATGGACTTACCACCGCCCTTGCCGACCCCTGTCCAACGGCATAGTCGAGCACTGGAATGGGCTGTTAAAAAACCACCTGAAGCCCACGGATGGCACTTGGGGAAACAGGCTGGATGAGGTTGTACAGAGACTAAACAATGAGCAAACCCCTACGGGCAGTCCAATCAACAGAGGATTCTTCCCTGCAGGGAAAAATTCCTCAAACTTCAGCTGCACCACTCAAGGACTCCAAATCTAATTCTGGAGATACTGTTGTAATTAAACACCCTAGCCTGGGAACACAGACTCATGTACTGCACTCATACAAAGGTGGGGGTGTAGACGGCTTTAGACCCTAAAAGGGAACCAATAACCATTACCGAGGCTTGGATCACATCCAAGACCGGCTGACCTTGTGTTTTCTCTCCAGAAAAGAAGGAACCACCTGAAATACACACCTCCCTGGGAGGAAGCAAGGCAATGGCCACCTGTAACATCAGTACACACCAAAGAACTTTAATGTATATAATATATGCATGCTGCTAGATGCCATATTAATACTAATAGACGCTTAGTAATTGCTATAGGCCTAGTTGTGTTGTAGCTACCTTCAACCCAGATGACAGCATGGCACCTCAACTCCTCGTCATCTTCCTGACAACCTCGCTGACCTCTGCTACACCTAAGCATCCCCTCAGGAATGCCATCCAGTCCATCGTCTCCACCGCTGGTGCCATGGATTGCTGGATGTGTACCCTGCTGAACTCCTCTACCACATTGGGAATTAAGTTTGTCCCTCTGAACCTGAATGATTGGCGGGAAGTTCTGGTTCTGGTTTTGTTATTGTACCCTGTAACGGGATGAGGCTTGCTGGGATTTGAGTCCCTGACAACCTTGTTGTCCCGGGTGCTGGGAGGGTGGAACTGAATGTCTTGCTTGTAATTCCTCGGAGTGGAAGCCATCGCGTGCGAGGAAGCTCCAAGGTTAAGCTGGGCCCTTTTGTCCCGTCCTCCCAGCCAAGCTGGTGTGCGTAGAAGTAACTGGTTTGAACTTTCTGGATTAGACCATAATTCTCATCTGCCTTCCTGTCTAATTGTTCTCTGTCTGAGTGTCAGCAAGGGATGGGTGGGTCTCAAAGTATGTAGTACTGGCCCAACAAGGAGGAGTTTGTGCTGTAATTAACCAATCTTGCCACTTTTAGGTAAACACTCAGAACAGATTAAACAGGATGTATCTGCCATCAAAGATGCAGTTAAAATCTTACATGCTGTAACTATCTCATGGTTAAAATGGTTAGCTCAACAGTTAGAATTTTCTCTTACTCCATTCTTGCATTCTATTGTAACCACTATTTTGATTGTTCTTGTCATAGTAGTTGTGTTTTGCATAACACTGTGCATCGTCAGGAGACTAATTGATGTGGCTATCTCCTCCACGCAAATCCGATACATGGAGCTGACAAGTGATCCTAGCCAGTTCCGCGATTCCCCACATACTGATCGGATCATTGGGCACTTTTAGACTTCCCCCAAGGAGGGCAAAAGGTGCTGGCATCACCACCACCTTGCGTTCTGGGATGTAGTGTGGTGCATCAGGGGGTGGAATGTAGCCAGACAAAGTCTCCCCCTTACAAGCCAGCTTGCTCGTTGCCCACCCCCCCTGAGGAGCACACAGGGCATGGAAACGGCTGCTGACAGCACAGTCTTTGATGCCCTCATTGAGGCCCGGATATGCTGGCTTATCGTGACCCTGAGAAGCAGAAAGTACAGCTAGAAGGCTAACAGGCCAGACTGTCAACATGAGGGGGGGGGGACCCTCAGAAATCACCCCAGCTGGCATTGATCAATATGATGCACACACACAATCACCCAGAAGGGGACGTGCCCCTCCCGCACAAAAGAATGTCCTGTACTCCTAAATTGCTTATCTCTTGTCTTACAAGTGCAAACTAAGTAGAAATGCCCTTGTAACAAACTGGAGTCACAGAGACAGACCAGTATGATCTGGCACCATAGATAAGAAAGAGAATACATAACCCAAAAGGGGTATAAAAGGTGGGTCCAGCAGAACTCTAACTTTGAGTGCATTCAACCAACTACCTGCTGGTCGGGTCAGGTGATTGCCTCCCGAGGTCCACTACTGGGGACGCCCAACCTCGTATTCGTCTTTCCGCGGAATTGAGTGACCGATCCGGCTTGGCTACGCTGGTATCGAGAGACGCAGAGAGGGTAAGATACACCCATGCTAGGTCTCTGACTTTTTTTTGTGCACAGCTAAAGAATTAGAGCTCTGTAACTAGACGTCATTGTGCCAAGATATCATTGTGTTAGATGATAACTGATATCTTTGTATTGGATTGTAACGTAACTTGTTAACACCTGTACTTTGCTAGCATATAAGAAGTAAACAATAGCCTTTTGTAACCACACGCTTATAACTGTAGCTTAATAAACTTGTAACTAGTTAAGATCCAAGCCTAACTATTTTGTTAACCCTTTTGTCACTGCAACACAGCCGGCACAACAAAAGAACTTTAACCGTTTGGTTACTACAGCCTGGCCGTGGGTGAGTGTGCTAGGAGCTGCCTGCTCTAACAGTAAAAAACTGGGTTGTTTAGGACCCAGGGGAGTACCTCACCGCACATTACCCGGCCACCGGCTAACACTGGCGTAGAGAGCGAGGTTGGGGAAAGCTAAGGATGGCTTGAACCCAGGTGGGAGAAAGTGTACGGGAGCCCTGGGAAAGAAGAAAGCCAAGGTATGTGACGGAGGTTTGGCAGAGCTGCAATTTAGAGCGGGAAGCCTTATGGCCCTTGTTTGCTAAAACAGTAAGGAGCACCAATGAATCAGTTTCTGAGGCAGACAATGAAGAGGAACAGAGGAGTAAGTCATCTGCATTTTGGATCAATGTAGATCCCGACGGGAAAGCCAGGTCAGCAAGATTCCTGGCTAGGGCTTGGGAGAAGTAGGATGGGCTCTCTGCATACCCCTGGGGAAGTGTAGTCCACATGTATTGCTGACCCTTCTAAGAAAAGGCAAAAAGATACTGGGCCTCAGAGTGAACTGGGACAGAGAAGAAAGCAGAACACAAATCCACAACAGTAAAATGGGTTACACCTGGCGGAATAGAAGCCAGTATTGTGGCTGGATTAGGGACTACTGGAAAAGTGGGTATGACAATGTGATTAATAGCTCAGAGATCCTGAACAAACCGCCACGATTTACCGTCAGCCTTTCGAACTGGAAGGATAGGGGTGTTACAGGGGCTGGAACAGGGAACAATAATGCCTTGTTCTTTTACTGCAGTTACAACTGGAGCAATACCAGCCTCTGCTTCAGGATTTAAAAGGTACTGAGACAGGCGAGGCAGAGGTTTGGAATTGTCTACAGTAACGCAAACAGGGTCAGTGTTTAATCGGCCCACTTCAGATGGGTGCGATGGCCATAAAGAGGATGGAACCTGTGAAATTAGGCATTCGAGGGACGGGGTAAGGGGCAACAAGGAACCGGGGTGGAAAGGGAAGTTTCGAACAGCAGGGAGGCTGCAGAATCACACGAGGAATACTGAGGAATTTGTACATTGACCCCATTTGGGGAACAGTAAATAGTACAGCCAAGTTTACATAGCCAATCCTGACCCAGAAGGTTTACAGGAGTGGAATCAGAGAGAAGAAATGCATGGTCCTCAGAAAGGGGGCCAACCTGAACTGATAAAGGTTTTGAAAGGGGAAAAGAGGTAGGGATTCCCGTAATACCCACAGCAAACACAGTTTTTCCAGATTGGGGAACCGCAGGTAGGTCAGTGGTACGGACTGTAGAAAAAGAAGCTCCAGTATCAACAAGGAAAGGGAGAGACAGATCATTAATAGTCAGGACACATTCCCCAGTAGAGGATAGAGGTTATAAGGGAACTAAAATGTCCTGAGGTTCCCCAGCATCCCGTCATTGTTGCAGTGCAAAGTAGGGTTGAGGATTAGCTGGCGGGACCAGCAGAGAGTTTAGCTGGTTTCCTGCATGGTTACTAGGTCGGCTTGGACACTTGTTTTTCCAGTGTCTGGGCGCTTACAGTAATTACAAACCCCTGAAAGTCCAGCCCCCTGGCCCCTCCCACGACCACGTCCCTGTCACCGGTGCTGCCTGCTCTGCCCTGAGATGTGCTGCATTTGCAAAGCCATTAACCTTTGGGAGGACTGTTCCTCCTTTCCCTTTAAAGTGCGGTAGCAATGCTCTGCTACGGCCTGCAATTTGTCCATGGTCTTGGTCTCCCACCCAACACTTATTCGTTTTAACATACTGCCTAGAGCAGAGCGAAGGCTGTCAACAAATGCATGTGCCAGGGCTCCCTGTCCATTTACATCAGGCTCTTGTATTCCCGAATGTTGTAGGAAAATATCAGTTAGCCTGGTCCGATAGTCTCCCAGGCTCTCTCCTTGCCCTTGCTTACAGCAGTGTATGGCTGTCCAGTTTGGTTTAGGGGAACCACACTTTAGGAATGGCTTCATACAGGTGGCTCCAAAGAGCCCTACACCTGTCTCTTTATGCAGTATCTGGGCCAGTACTTTTCATGGTTGAATGACGAGCCTCAGCTGGCCAGTCTGCGGCAGTCAACCATTTTTCATACTGACTGATAGAGGCTAACAGTTTACACAGTTGGAGGAGGTCTGTCCCGGAGGGTTCATAGGTTTCACAGATTAACAGAAACTCCTCAGCAAATTTGATAGGATTTTCCTGCGGCTTAGGAAAACCTTTAACTATAGACAAAAGTTCCGTACGGGTCCAGGGTTTATAATTCCATACGGGCTCACTTCCTTCCATCTTAAGGACCTGTAAAGGTGCCACAACATTTTTATCAGAGTCCTTTTTCAACCTCCCATCAGATTCTCTTGTCCAGGTAGTGAGATCAGGAGAATTTTTGCGGTCTGATTTGGGTTGTCTTCGCATAACATTTTGCAGGGCTGCGAGGCCAATGAGGATATCTTCCTCATTCTCATCACTGCGCTCATCATCGGTAGTTACCGAGGGCTGTTCTTTCCCTTTTCCTTTACTAGAGCAGGAGTACGATGGGGGTCAGGTTTGAGCTGGATCATTACACAGAACTGGGCAAAGGGGAGCGCTCGGACTGGTGGTGGGAGAGACTGCATCCAATTGTGCTTTTAACTTAGCATTAGAATTTCTAAGAGAGGTGAGCTTTGATTCAGTCCATCTATGATTTGCCTCTTTCCACCACTGCATGGAGCAGTCTACCTCTCCTTTAGCCAATTTAGTTTTTGGGAGGATGAGTTTGTCTTTTAAGGCATTCATTTGGTCCTTGTCCCAAGAACCTAACAGTGGCCACTGCAATTTGGGGTCCTCCAGGGTCAGTTTAGACCATTTCTCAAGAAATCTACAAGAGTCTGGACCCTTCCTAAAATACATAAAATGAGCCGGCATCCCCTTTGGGAACTGTTCTACCTTAGATGTCTGGTTACCCATACAGGAGGCCTTCACACACCACTCACACAAAAAGGAAATTCAGGCTTGTCAGAATGGTACCCAGTGCAACACACAGAAAGGAACCCACAGGCTACTGCCTCAATTGCCCTTGCTTTCACACCAGGGGTTATACCCAAGGTGTGGTGCAGCTGCAATAGTGCAGATTTCACTTATCCGGACCGCGGGGATGGGAACCCCTTGGTCAGCCAGTCCCCGGATGGAGACGGCACTCAGACTCAAGCACACAACAGGGAGGATGGATAGACACAGAGACAGGACAGTCCTCAGACCGGGCAAAACCCAGAAAGAATAATTACCTGATCAGGACCAGATTCCAGAAGTTAGAGCCCAGGACCCCAACCAGAACAAAGTGGGAACCAACAGGTTCAACGGTGTAGACCGTGCTGCGGCTGCATGCCTTTCCGTCTCGCAGAGGACCGCTCAGACTAAAGGTCCAGGTGCCGGCTGCCACGGTCGTCCTGCAAAGCAGTCAGGGATCACACAGCCTCAGTGAAGATGTTTGCCATCTCGGTGGAACCTCCAATTTGTCAAAGTTAGACTCGAAACACAATTTGTCAGACCACTCTGTTTATTAGCAAAGCCGCTCTGCGAATACATTCAGAAAAAGGTGAACCTCCCACCTAGGGCTCAGGTCTCTCCATTTATACAGACAAAAGAAGGCAAGTTAATAAACAAAGAAAAATCAAACACACACACACCCCACATACCTCCTGAGACCAGGCACGTAGCTTCATTTCCATATCACCTTCAGCAGTCATCTGTTTATGACTCTCTGGCTGCCTTAATTAATTACCGTCTAGCACCTACTGCTCTGATTCCTGCTTTCCCAGGCACACCTGGGTCCATCCAAACCAACACAGCATCAACATAACTTCCCCTTCTTGAGCTCAGAAGCAATATTGTATCACAGTCAAAACAAAAAGCAGTCAAGTAGCACTTTAAAGACTAGCAAAATAGTTTATTAGGTATTTTTACAATGTAACTCTTATAGGCTACATCTACACTAGCCCCATACTTCGAAATGGCCACGCAAATGGCCATTTCGAAGTTTACTAATGAAGCGCTGAAATGCATATTCAGCGCTTCATTAGCATGAGGGCAGCCGTGGCACTTCGAAATTGACGTGCCTCGCCGCCGCGCGGCTCGTCCCGATGGGGCTCCCTTTCAAAAGGACCCTGCCTACTTCGAAGTCCCCTTATTCCCATGAGCTCATGAGTAGGCGGGGTCCTTTCGAAAGCGAGCCGCGCGGCGGCGAGGCGCGTCAATTTCGAAGTGCCGCGGCAGCCCGCATGCTAATGAAGCGCTGAATATGCATTTCAGCACTTCATTAGTAAACTTTGAAATGGCCATTTGGAAGTTTGGGGCTAGTGTAGACACGGCCATACTTCCACAAAGTGCAAGCAGATATGTGTTTCCATACAGCTCAACTTAAGGTCATATATATAGGAACAAAAGAAGGACCATTCTGACAGGATGGGAAACTTACTGGCAGTGTGGGGCTCAGGCAGCTCAGGGTAGAGGGTGGGTGGCTGGCCCCAGCAGGGTGGGGCTTGGGCAGCCAATGGCTTGGGTGGCTTGGCCTGGACGGCTGCTTACTCTACTTGATGGCTCATCCTTTACCGCCTGCTATCTTGTTGGCCCATTGGGAAAACAAGGGGTACAGCTGAAGGCTCAGCAGGTTGGTTTAGGCTTCCAGGCTACATACTGGGCAGCTTGTGGCTGGCACAGAGGAAACAGAAGCCACGTGGCAACAGGAATGTAAGAGGGAGCTGCATCTTTCCCAGGTTCATGCTCCTCCCCTCTGGGGAAACCTTTCTACAAGCAGAGCTCTGAGAAAAGCACTGAATGACCCACCCCAGCTGGGGGTGTGTTGCAGAGGGACTTTCAGGGCCGCTAACTCCCCAGCACCGAATGGAAGAAGGCTTCTGAAGGCTTTGTATGCCTGTGATGTGCCTTGTAACAACCCCCATCCTGTTCATTTGTTTTCTCTTGATCATAAAATTTTGTTTCACACACTGCAGGGATGGGCGGCAGGGGGCCTATTGGGGTCAGAAGAGCACTGTGTACATGCAAGTGGGGAGTTTAAATCACTTCTCACTGCACCAGAGCCTTCAGCAGGAGAGATACGACATTTCCAGGGAGGGCTGCCCCAGGCTCATAAGATGCATGTACCAGCATCAGGACTCCAGGGATCTCTGGGCACGCTGCCAAGTTCCAGAGCACCAAACGATTGCCTGAACCCTTCTATCTGGCTGGGCCAAAGACCTGGCTCCAACAGGCACCAGTCACCCCACTCACTCTCGTGCAGGACAGGAGAGGGAAGCAGCTCAGAGAGCTTTAGGGCTGTGCCTCAGTAAGGCAGCCCCAGGAGGTGCCTCTGATTTTGAACTCAGACTGCGGGAAGCAGAGCCCTGAACAATGGCTCCAGCCCTCCCCACCCTCTCCTTACCCTTTGGGGCTGGCTGGCATTGCTCTCTGGACACCTCTCACCCTCAGCTGGCAGCATGGACTCTGTCCTTATTGCGTCTCTGGAGATCCTGTGTCTCTCAGGACTCCCTCTCTCTGCCCGGGGCTTTCTCAGCACCTGGCCCCACAAAGCCTCCACTAGCCAGACACTGTGCTTTCCAGGCCCATTCCTGTGGCTATGGGCTTAGAACCACAGAATCCTAGGGCGGAAGGGACCTCAGGAGACCATTGAGTCCAGCCGCCTCCCCAAGGAAGGAGCAACCCCAACTAAATCATCCCAGCCAGGGCTTTGTCAAGCCAGGACTTAAAAACCTCCAGGGATGGAGATTTCATCACCTCTTCAGGTAACGCATTGCAGTGCTTCACCACCCTTTTGGACGCTGGACACACCATGCAATGCATTGTGGGGATGCAAAGGAGCATCACTGACTCTGCCCCAGAGAGCAGAGGAGCCGGGGTCTCCCGTCTGTGGTAGCTGCCCCTAGAACAGGGGTGATGACAACCCTTTTTGGCCCTGCACTTAGCTGCTCCCCACAATCTGTGGGAGAACCATAGGAAGGGATGCTGGTGGGGATGCGTGCTGGCGGGGCCTCAGGTGCTGGGCCAGCAGAGGCGGGGAACCTGAGGCGTGGGGGCTGGAAGCCTACCTCAGCTTGCACAGATCTGGCCCCTGAAGCTCAGGGCTCCCCCTGCACTGGGGAGCCCACGCTTGGGTGGGGCGGGGGGGGGCTATTTATCAGCTGTGTGCACACACAAATAATTTTTCTGTGGGTCAGTGGCCCTGACCCAAGTGAGGTTCCCCACCCCTGCGCTGTGGGGGGATGAAGGTCCCTGAGAACCTGACCAGGGCCCCACCCATTTCACAGCCAGGAGATGTGTGGCAGGAGGTGGAATCTGACCGCCCCACGTGGGAAGTAATGTGGGGCTCAGCAACCCCTGAGAGGCAGGAGAAGTGAGTGTGGAACTGCTCTGGCCCTGCCCCAAAGGCTGTTCAGAAGTGAAAGTGTCATTCTTGGGACACCCCCACCCCCACCACACACAATCTTATTTCGGGCCAGGACCCGCATGGTCTGAGTGTTGTGAAATTTCCCAGGGAAACACCTGAGAGTGCGAAACAGAGCAGAGTGGGACCTTCTGGCTGTGACATGGGCGAGGGTGCAGGAGAACATGATGGGGCCCTAGGTACAGCATATTCCATGGAACTGGTGGGAAACGGTCTGCCAGAAGCTCTTGGCCCTGTTGGACCTCAGGGTCATTGGGGAATCCCCCAGTGCAGCCTTTCTCCAGCTGAGGCTCCCGACCCACAAGGGGTTCACAGGGCTGGGGCAGGGGGCTCGTGAGCAGGGTCACTGGCCATCTGGGTTTTCCCAGCCATGGCCTCGTCTTTGATCCTCAAATCTTCCCCTGGGCAGAGGTTTGGAAATATTAAAAAATGTGGGATGTCTCCTGGCTTTTCAAGCTGAGTGGCTGGAGAGCAGTGGCCACTCTCTGGGCACCTGGTTCGAATGGCAGCGCCCCTGCCAGTAGCAGCACAGGGGGAAGGGAAGCCTGGTACGGTATTGTCCCCCTCCTCCTGCACTGCTACTGGCTGTGGGGCTGCCTTTGAATCTGGGCTGCATCAGAGCAGTAGCCTCTGGCAGGTCACCCAGCTCAGAAGGCAGCTTCACCAGCAGCCGCAGCGCAGAGGGAAGGGGGCAGGATATGTTATTGCCACCCTCCCTTCTGCACTGCTGCTGGGTGTGGGCTGCCTTCTGAGCTGGGTGGTCGCAGAACAGCGGCTGCTGGCCAGGGGCCGAGCTCAGATGACAGCATCCCTGCCAGCAGCAGTACAGAAGGAGGAGTGGCATCGTGTGGTATTGTCACTCCTACTTCTGTGCCACTGCTGGCAGTGGCCCTATCTTCTGAGCTGGGCACCTTGCGAGCAGCCACGACTCTCTGGCCGTCCCACTCGGCTGTCAGTGCTGCTCGCAACCACAGTGCTGCACGCAACCAGGATGTGAAGTGGGTGGGGGTGGGGGAGATAGCCTCACTTCCTTCTGCACCACGGCAGGGGGCAGCTCTCTGTCCCAAACGGGGTGACCAGAGAACAGGTGCCACTGGCCAGGGCCCTTCTACAGAGGGCAGTGCCGGCGCCAGCAGCAGCACAACGTGGGGATGTCAATGTGTGTAGTCGACTACACACTGAACTGACAGGCCTGGGCTTATTGGTTAATCCTGTCGACCACACACACCCCTCCCTCGGCAGCCGCAGTATCAGAGGAAGAAATGGGGGCAGGGAGTTGGGGGCTGGTGCCTGTAGGGAGCCGACTTTTAAGCTACTTCCCCATGAGCACCAGATCCCACCGAGCTGCCTGGCCTCCTACCCTCTCACTGCAGCCTGTGATAGAGATGCAGCAATGTGGAGGGTCAGGGGAGCAGGCAGGAGTCGATGCACGCGGAACATGGTTCTCAAGCCACTTCTCCCAGTGTCCCGGAGCTATTGAATAATTGTGGAATTGCTACTTTTGGATGCATCTTCATCATCATCAACAAGAACAACTTCTCTTCATCTTCCTCAATGATGATAACTATCATCTGCAAACCTCATATTGGTAATTCTCATCCTGTGCACTGATATCCCTTCTACCTCTTCCTTGATCTTGTCCATCACTCTCTCTAAGTGTGTGATAAAGATACTCAGTGATATCAGATTTCCTTGTCTTGCATTTCTACTCATTTTAAACTAACTTCCCAACTCGCCGCATGTTCTCACCGCTGACACCACATTGTTATTGATATTCCTCAAGAACAGTATCAGTCGGCTCCATATGACTCCAACACTGCCCAAGTCACTTTCTAATCTACACTGTCAAAAACCTTCTGAAAATCGACAAAAGCAATTGTAGATGTTCTTTCATGGAGCTTCCTTTGCTATCAATCTGAGTGCCAATATCTGCTGTATGGTACTTCTTTCTTTTCTGAATCCCTCTTGCTCATCTGCTAGATGTTCTTTTATCTGCATTCTCGGTTTCTCTGTCAGTATCATCATCAGCACCTGGCCTAGATGACTCATTAGGGCAATCGTTCTGTAGTTCTTGCACTCCAATGTACTTCCTTTCTTGTGTATTGTGACTAGCATGGATCTTGTCTGTTCCTTAGGTGCCTTTCCTTCTTTCTGTGCTATATTACGTAATTGGTGTATTTCCTCAATCATACTTTCTTCACCATATTTGATCATCTCTCTCATTAACAGGTGTGTTGTAAACAAAACACGAGAAGTCATTCTCCCGCTCTATTCTGTGCTGGTTAGGCCTCAGCTGGAGTATTGTGTCCAGTTCCGGCCACCGCAGTTCAGGAAGGATGTGGAGAAATTGGAGGGGTCCAGAGGAGAGCAACAAGAATGATCAAAGGTCTAGAGAACATGACCTATGAAGAAAGGCTGAAAGAATTGGTCTT
Source organism: Carettochelys insculpta (assembly GCF_033958435.1). Taxonomy (NCBI): domain Eukaryota; kingdom Metazoa; phylum Chordata; order Testudines; family Carettochelyidae; genus Carettochelys; species Carettochelys insculpta. The sequence continues at coordinate 88,654 of NW_027439076.1, forward strand.
GTTTAGTTTGGAAAAGAGAAGATTGAGGGGGGATATGATAGCAGTTTTCAGGTATTTAAAAGGGTGTCATAAGGCAGAGGGAGGGAACTTGTTCTTCCTTGCCTCTGAGGATAGAACAAGAGGCAATGGTCTGAAATTGCAGCAGGGGAGGTTCAGGTTGGACATTAGGAAAAAGCTCCTAACTGTCAGGGTGATCAAACACTGGAACGAATTGCCAAGGGAGGTGGTAGAATCTCCATCACTGGAGCTATTTAAGAAGAGGTTAGATAGATGGCTTTCAGGGATGGTCTAGAAAGTGCTTGATCCTGCCATGAGGGCAGGGGGCTGGACTCGATGGCCTCTCGAGGTCTCTTCCAGTCCTACTCTTCTATGATTCTATGATCTTATCATTTCTAGAGCTCTTGTTTTTTAGTCGTTTCACTGATCTTTGTACCTCCTCCTTCAAAATTTCCATCTTGGTCTCAATGGCTGGCAGAAATGTCTCTCAGGTTTTCATTCGGTCTCTCTGAGATGCTGGGGTCCAACTGTGCTTTCTCCAGATCAGTGCAATATCTCATCCATTGCTATTCCTAATCATTTTATACATGTCCCTGGCCTTACATTCACTGTAATACCTCGCTATATCTTCACACTGTTCCTCTAAGCGTTTCACCTTAGCCATTCTGGCCACTTTCCTTACCTCCTTGCACTTCATTCTATATTGCTGTTCCGCCCTCTGGGAAACATGTCTTCTGATCTTCAACACTCTCTTCTCTTGCACTAACTTCAGTGTCTCCTGTGTAATCCAATTCTTATTGATCTCTTATTCCACAACCAGCTGCTCAATTGCCTCTTCTATCGCTGTGGCTATCCCTTCCACTCTCTTATCTCGGTCTCTCTCTGTGTCACCATTCCTGATCTTCTCTTCCAGTGCTGCTCTGTACACATTCCCTATTCTGATGCAATGAGACAATTGTTTAATGGCTTCCTGTCTGACATCTCTGGTGCAGAAGGGAGGGTGGCCCTGAATGGTGCTGCCCTTCTTCCTTCTCTGGCATTGCTGGCAGCTGCTGGGCAATCACGCCAGGCAGCTGGACATTCAGTCCTGTCACCAGGAGCAGTGCAGAAGGCAGGTGGCCTGGTGCAGCTTTGCCTCCCTTCCCATTGCTCCTGCTGCTGCTGCAGACTAAAGATGTTACAGAATGATTCATTTCCTAGTGGATGGAATTTCCATCGACTACTCTAGTAGCTGTCGGACACTTCTGCACATGGAAACGTACATGATCCCCAGCAGTGGGAAGTTGGGGACTCTTGTGCATTTCAAAGCAGAAGCGCCTCCTGGAGCCTGGGCTCAGTGGATCCTGGGCTTCATGCAGAATTTCCCCAGAACCCAGGATCAAATGACACAGGGAGCCCACGGTCAGCCAGGGAGTCCCCAGCTGCCCCCAGGACTCCACGTGGCTCTGCCACTTTGCAGTGTCTTCTTTTCCCCGCCTTCCTGCCGCTGTATGACAGAGGCAGCAAACAGGGGGAATCATCTAGTCGGCTCAACTTCTTTATCACATAGTCAACTAGTTGACTAGCCCTGAACTCCCTTACTGCTGGCAGCACTGAATTCCATGCTGGGAGGCTGCAGCCCCTGGCCAGGCACCTGGCTGGGAAGGCAGCACGGCCACCAGCAGCAGCGCAGAGCACAGGGTGGCATTCGATGGCGTTGCTGCCCTGCCTGCTGCGCCCCTGCTGGTGGCAGCTCTGTCTGCCAGTGGGGGCAGCTGGAAAGGCAGCGCCACCCCCAGCAGCAGTGCAGAAGGGAGGGAGGCCTGGTGTAGTGTCACCTCCCTTCCTTGTGCACCCCTGTTAGTGGCACTGCCCAACAGAGTGCCTGGGGGCAGGGGAAATGGGTCAGGTGCCCAACCTGGATGGCCACCCCACCGCCAGCAGCAGTGCAGGAGGGAGGGAGGCCTGGGCTGGTCCTGGCACTCTCCCTTCTGTGCCGCTGCTGGCGATGCCTCTCACTTCCACGCTGAGCATGAGTGAGTGTGGTCACCATGTGCACAAGACCATCTGCCCCCAACAGAGGCACAGAGGGGCTGTGACTGCAGCCCCCCTTCTGTGACACTGCTGGGGGCAACCTGGCTGTCCAGAGAGAAGCAGAGACTGGCAGGTGCTCAGGCCTCAGGTCAGCTCCACCAACTGCAGCAGCACAGGAGGAAGTGGCCTGGTACAGTATCACCCCCCTTCCTGCTGCTCCCATGCAGGCAGTGGCACAGCCTTTGGACCTGGGCGGCGGTGGCTGCTCTTGTGGTTCCCACTTCGGAGGGTGGCCCCACCGAGCACTGGGGGAGGGGTCGTCACAGGCAGGACACCCAGCTCCAAAGTCAACGCCCCCAGTAGCAGGGCAGAAGGCAGGGTGACCTGCCAGTGAGCACCACTCCCTCATGCTCAGTGTGGCCACCTTCCACACTGGGAACCACAAAAGCAGCCACTGCTCTGCTGCAGGGGGCAGCCCCCAGCTCAGATGGCAGCGCCGTTACCAGCAGCAGCACAGAAGGGAGGGGGTGCAGCTTGGCATTGCCACCCTTTCCCCTGTGCCACTGCTGGTGGCATCTCCCTTCCAAGCTGGGTGGTCAGAGCGAGCAGGAGCCCAGCTGTGAAGTCAGTGCCAGCAGCAGCAGTGCAGAAGGCAGTGCAGCCAGCGATGGCATTGCTGCCCTCCCGTCTGTGCCGCTGCTGACCAGGTTGGGCGGCAGAGAGCAGCTGCCCCTCCAGTCACCCAGCTCGGAAGGCCAAGAGAGATCACGGACATTTCTTATTTCCACGGTCCGCCTGGACGGAGACCTGGGGACTGCAGACGAGGCCACGGCCGGGAAAGCCCAAACGTCTGGTGCCCCTGTGAGCGACCCTCCTGCCCTTGCCTTGCCGCCCCCTTCTGGGCTGGGACCCCCAGGGGCAGAAATGCTGCACTAGGGGATTCCTCTATGACCCCGAGGGCCAACACAGCCAGGAGTTTCTGGCAGCCCCTTTCACACCACTTCCATGGAGGAGGCAGGAGGTTCTCAGGGAAGATGGTCCCCACTCAGAGATCTGCCTGGATGAAGAGTGGAGGAGCGAAGGGAGGGCCTGGCCAGGAACTCCCAGGGCCATGGCAGGACTCACACCTCAGCACCCCAGCAGTGAGTGGCCAGAGATTCGTGGGGACAGACTGGTGTAAAAAACTCTCCTACTTACCAGGCACAAAACACTGTGTCTGCCGCCCACTGGTACCTGCCAAGATTTATCCAGCCTCCCCCTGTATTGCCTGGAACAGCAAACGTGAAACATGGTCTCCGAGAGATGCTCCCTCCATGCCAAAATCTCCTCCCACATCAGGTGTAACCACACCAGGAGCTGAATAAAAGAATTGTGAGACTGGCTTAAAATAATAAGATCAAATTGAAATAAATGAATAATTTAATTTGTGCCTTTTTATGATCTTTGCTTTCTGGGTCTTAAGCCCACACGCGGGTCACGTTTAGCCTTTTCTCTGTACACCAGAACACATGACACACTTTCCCCAACAGCTGAGTGTTCAGCTGCACTCCAGGGCCTGTGGGGACAGAGCAGTGCCAGCAGAGCCCCCTCGCTGGGGTGCACCCCCCCCACGTGTCTACACACCCACAAGTCTACACACACACACACCCCCAGGGGTCTACATACACCCACACCCACACAACCCTCTCCCAGAAGGGGAAGGGCCCTCCAGAGGCATCAGCTCCAGTCCCCTGTCCTCACCGCAGGGCCAAGCACCAGCCCTGATTTTGTGTTAATCTAACCCGCCCCAGGCCCTGGGGAGGCCCCTCAATGGCTGAGCTCACACCCTGGGGTTGCAAGACTGATGCTCTAACCACTGAGCCTTATGACCTGTTTGCTGCTCTGGGCACTGAGCACTGAAAGTCATTTGCCAATTAACAGGGACGGGTCTCTCCTGCCCAAAGGGCGGAGGTGTACCCTGGTTGCTCTCTATCTTCCCAAACAAAACCAGCCGTCCTGGGGCACCTTTCAGACTAACAAGTCTGTTTATTAGGCCAGGAGCTTTCAGGGGACAGACCCACGGCTTCAGATTCTGGAGCAGAACTGTCCCTACAAGGGCCTTTCCCTCTCTGCCTCATCACACCTCCCACCAACTGCTGGGAGTGAGCTCCCTGCCCTGACTGGATTGGCCGCCTGAACCTCATCCTACACTGGAGCGGAACAGGGGCTGCTCTGGCCTGGAGCAGCCCCCTGGCCCCGTTCTGCAGAGGTCAGGCTGATGGGGCACTCAGGGGTGTTGCAGCCCCTGGTCTGCGGCTTCCTCAGCCACTCTGCCCCACCCCCCACTGGGGCCACCACAAAGTGGGGCTGCTCTGGCCAGGGCTGGAGCACCCCTACCTGCAGCAGCCCTGCAAGGCTGAAGCCACCCCCTTTGGGCTGATCCAGCCTCCACCCACTCAATGTAGGGTGAGGTTACTGATAATCTATTCAGGGTTAACATCCCTAAGTGGCACTGCTAGTCTCATGGTCCCACAATAGGCCACCATTTGTATGGCTCACCTAGAGCCATGTTTCCTCAACCCCCATCCCCTAGTGCCTCTCCTCTACTTATGGGGCTTTGATGACCTCACCACGTGGCCCCATGGGAAGGCAGCCTCTGAAGAACTCCACCAATTTCTGCCCCACTATCAACCTTGGCCTGGATCACTCCACATGAGAACCACTTCCTGCACACTACAGTACAAATAAACAATGGTCACATAAGCCACCACTCGACGCTGGAAACCTAATGACCACTTCTCTTACCTACAGGCCTCTAGCTTCAACCGGCACAAATACACCAGCCATGGTCTACAGCTAGGCCCCAAGATACAACCTTATCTGCAGCAATCCCACAGACAAAGATAAAGGCCTGCAAGATCTTTATCAAGTATTCTCCAACCCCTCCAACAGAGACAAACTCCTACAGGATCTCTAGCAAGCATTCTTGAAACTGCAATACCCACCTAAGGAAGTGAAAAAACAGATCAACCGAGCCAGATGTGTGCCACGAAGCCTCTTACTACAGGACAAGCCCAAGAGAGAAACACACACCACACCACTAGCCATCACCTACAGTCCTCAGCTAAAACCTCTACAGTGCATCGTCAGGGATTTACAACCCATCCTGGACAATGATCCCCCACTTTCACAGGCCTTGGGAGGCAGACCAGTCCTTGCTCACAGACAACCTGCCAACCTGAAGCAAATCCCAACCAGCAACTATACACTGCACCACAGTCACTTTAACTCAGGGACCCATCCATGCGACAAATCTCGTTGCCAGCTCTGCCCACATAGCTACACCAACAGCACCATTACAAGACCTAACCGGATCAGCCACACCATCGTGGGTTCATTCAGCTGCACATCTACCAATATAATTTATGCCATCATGTGCCAGCAATGCCCCTCTGCTATATACATCGGACAAACTGGACAGTCTCTACGTAAAAGAATAAACGCACACAAATCAGACATCAGAAATGGCAATATACAAAAACCCGTAGGACAGCACTTCAATCTCCCAGGCCACACAGTAGCAGACTTAAAAGTAGCTATCTTACAGCAAAAGAAATTTCACGACCAGACTTCAAAGAGAAATTTCTGAGCTACAATTCATCTGCAAATTCGACACCCTCAGCTCAGGCTTAAACAAAGACCGTGAATGGCTGGCTAAATACAGAAGCAGCTTCCCCTCCTTTGGTGTTCACACCTCCAGATCAACTGCTGGTAGTAAGCCTCACCCTGGCTGACTGAGCTAACCTTGTTATCCCCAGCCTTGCTCTGGCTTATTTATACCTGGCCCTGCAGATTTCCACGACCAGCATCTGATGAAGCGAGTCTGTGCTCACGAAAGCTCATGCTCAAAACTTTTGTTAGTCTATAAGGTGCCACAGGACCCTTTGTTGCTCTTAAAACATTAACACCCACTTGGGGAAGAAACAGACTGACAGAGCCAGATGAATACTGACATCACTGCTAAAGACAAGAGCAGCAGGAAAACAAAAGAACATCCCTGGCCATCACCTATAGCCCCCAGCTGGAACCCTCCAGTGCCCCATTGTTTTCCAGGATAGGCTGTAAATTGCCTGTCCCTGACAATCACAAAGGGGGAGACTCCATGGGCTGATGGGTAAAGTCCTGGCCTCCTAAACCAGGGCCTGGGCGTTCACATCTGCTCCTTTTTGTCAGCTTTTGAGACTCAGCTTCAGACAGACCCGCCCCCTATTCCCTACTGTGTCTCACCCTAACAGGGCCTGATTTTCCAAGGATGGTGTAATGGGGTTCAGGTGTCCCCAGGCTCTGCACCCCATCTGCAGACAGGAGTGACTCCCACTCAGCAGGAGAACAGAGGGTTTATTAGCCAACAGGGACACAGTGTTATACAGATGTGTCAGCACAGCAGGCAGAGACACACAGTCCAATACATCTTGGGGAGAGGAGACCCCAAGGGGCCCCCCAAGCTGGAGTCATGCCCCTTCTTCCCCCACCTCCAACCAGACCAGCAGCTTTCCAACTCCCACTTCCAGTTCAAACCCCTCAAGTTCCACCTCCCACTTTGTCTGCAGTCCAGAAGTGTCACCTGGTCACCTAGGTTACCCTCAGCAGGAGCCCCACACCCTCTGTGAGCCCCACACATGCACACACGTATCCCCCACTCCATCACAGATGGATGCTTAATACTTTGTGGGGAAAAATAAAACAGAGGCTGCTTTTAGGGGGCTCCACTCAGTGCACTTTCAAACTACCGCTGAAAACTTTGGCCTACAGTTATTCGTAATTATTTCCCATGTCTGATGTGCGCAGCTCATGGTGTTAGGTACAGCTCTAGTCAACATCTAGCAGGGAACCACCATTTGTAATAGACTCAGAAGCATTTTTTTAAGTATATCACACCAAGCCCAGCAAGGCCTTCCCAGCTCACATCTCTAAAGCAATCCCTGTGACCATGGCTTACAAATGCTGGGATACAGGGCTACCTGAAAAATACATGTGCAATGGCTCTCACTCTGGGACCTAAATCAAGGTCGGATTTTCTGTGTCCTTCATATTTATTTTCTCTCCCTCACACATGCACCCCGCACCTGCATTACTTTCAAGGCAGGAGCAGTCCCAGTGACTTGCATTCTACCAATCAAGCCGCATCAGCCACACTACCAAAGGCACATTTACCTTCACATCTGCTAATGTGTCAATAACGCCCCTCTGCCATGTAAACTGGGCAAACCGGACTGTCTCTGCACGACAGTATAAATGGGCACAAGTCAGACATCAAGACTGGTAATATACAAAAACCAGTGGGAGAAGTTTGCAACCTCCCTGGACGCACAGTTACTAACTTGAAAGTTGCCATCTTCAATTCTAAAAACAGGCTGTACTGTGAAGCTGCAGAGTCAGAAGTGATATGCAAATTAGACATCATCAGAATGGGTCTGAATGGGGACGGGCTCCCTCATTACCAGAAGTCATTTTCCACTTTAGGGATGCTCACCTGCTTGTCCACACCCATCCCAACTGAACTAGCTGTAATGTAAAACCCCCATCTCTGCACTCCTGTTACCTTGTTCTTTTTCCTTCCCTTCATGCATCTGATGAATTGATTGCAATAATATATTATACCCGCACACTGTTTTCCATAAGCTATCACTCTCCTGTGCGCCTCAGGCATAACAGAACCTTCTAACCCAAGGACAGAGCTCACCTGCATAAGGCCTGCATACCAAAGAGGTTCTGCCTAAAGGCACCAGAAGATGACAGTAGATGCACTATCACCTTCTGTCCCAAGAGCAGCGTTCACATCTCCACCCTGCCCTAATATAAGCAGATGGCCCACTGCAGACACACCCCATTCCACCACAAAGGTGAAAACTCCTTTAAAGAACTGTAGAACAGCCTTTTCCAAAGACACTAACAAGAGAACAGAACTCCAACCAACCAACCAGTATGAACAAGACAAAACAACCTGCCCAATGCCTGGGTGAAAGTACTGGAGACCTCATGAGGACTATTAGGAACTTTACTGATTTTACAGGGAGTCCCCAGCTCCTATTATTGCTGCCAACCTTCCTCTTTAGAACCCCACCAAGGAAAGAATGACAATGCCAAAACCTCCATCTACTCTAATGCTCCCAATTCAAGGAAATACAGGTCAGCCAGCCAGTCCCCAAACCCTCAACAGAGACAGAGCCTTCACCCATGACTACAACAAAAGATGGGCCAGAAACACTGGGAAGACCAATAGGGGTTGGCTATTGCTTTTACACAGAAAATGCTCAAATGACACCTTGAGAATCATCACCCCAGAACAGGCCATTGTCTGTCTGGGAAGAGGATCAGAGACAATGGAATAGTATCAGGGCTAGTAATGTTAGTCTGCAGTTTCTTTACAAAAAGAAAATGAACACCAAGCAGTCCTGTAACACCTTAAAGACTAACGATTTATTAGATAATGAGCTTTTGTAGGTTAGTTTTTAATGTGCTATCCGACTGTGGTTTTTTCTGAGAGACAAAGGAAAATAGCCTGGCTCATATGGAAGATGTGCAAAGATACAAAACGTTAAGACTGAACCACTACTGGCAGGTACTAGTCCCACCACGGGAACACTACCAGATCGCACTCAGAAACCACAGGGAAGGGGAGGAATAATAACCCCAATAACGACATATGTAAACAGAGCTTCAAACTACGAACAGCTTTAGGTAACCAAAAGTACCACCCCCACCTCCCAAAGCAGCACAGACCTGTGCATTAAACATCCCAAACCACATCAAGTTACTGAAACTGCCTTCTGTAAGAGCCTCTTAACTGACCTGGCATCCAGTGAGCCAGTTTACCAGTTTCCCCTCAGCAGCTGTGTGGTGAATTCAGTTTAGCTCCTCACGGTCATCAAGCCAACAAGTGTCCTCTCTCCTCCAGGGTAAGTCAATAAAAATGACACACCACAAGTTCTTTGCCCAGCCTGGGCCAGTCCTTGTGCCAGCATCTCCCCTTGGTTCTGAGGTTCACCAATGTCCATAACTACCATTCCGGGTGCTTTGTGCCACCGGCTTCCCAAGACATCCAGGAAGTGAAGGAGGCAAGAGAAAGGTGCCAGGCTGGGGTTTTGAACTGGGCGGGAGGTGCACAAGCAGGACTCACGGCACTCTCCCACTTGGTGCATGCAGAATCCTTTCCCGGGGTGGTCTTCCTGGGGGACACCCACAACAGCAGGCCTTGGGGTTAACACTCCATTGAGATGCAGGGGGCAGCTCCCCTCTCTCAGAGGGATTATCCCAGGTGTGCTGCAGGCTCAGGCAGATGTGTGTGTCACTTATTCTCAAGTTATAATTCGAAGATTTTCTTCCAAAGGACTCAAAGCAAAAACTGAAAAAAAAAAAAATCCCCATCTGAAGAAACCACGTGACTCCTGGAGCCAGGAACTGAATTGGGGCAACAATATTTATGCCTTTACCTGGCCCCAATCAATCGTATTCACACACAGACTCCCTCCCGAGCTCTCGTTCCTTGGACAGACACATGGTTCTAGCCAGGACAGCTTTATAACTGTTTTCATACCAGAGCCCCCAAGACTTGCCCTCTTGCTGGGAACCCACTCTCAGTTGCATTCATACTGCTCCAGTTGTTTGACACCTGATCACAATCCACCTAGGCTGAGAACCCTTGAACCATACGATCATCCATACATGGCCAGCTACTCGGACAGCGTAACCGAGAGCCAGAGAACCTCCTTCCAATGGAAGACGCCCTCTCTACTTTCTAGGCAAACTGACTCATGGCATAACAAAGGGCCCTCCAGCTTTAGGGTTAGGCACCAGAATACTACTGAAGATTTAGGCCAGCGGTCAGCAATTCCCATCTTGTGTGCCAAAACAGGCACATGAGCTGATCTTCATCAGCACACAAGGCAGGAGCTGAGCTCCGCCCCTCTTCCCCTATGCAGCCTGAAGCTTGCTCAAAGACCATGGGTTAACAAACAGACCAGCTAATGCCACCAACTACCATCTAAGTCCTAGTTCTGCATCTTAATGTTCTTATTAATGAATCTGTTGTAAGCAGAACTATTACAGACTTTAAAAATCATCACTGGCACTCGGGCGGTCCATAGAGATCAAAAGGTCAAAGTTCAGCACTCTGCCTTGGAAAGGTTGCTGACCCCTTGACTTAAACCTTTGTGCTCTGGATGGAGCATAGGTCATCTGCAAGTCTCCTCCACTTCACTCTAGCTCAGGACAAAATTTCTAGCTATTTCTGAAGTTTGATGCACTGAAGATTTAGGCCTTGCTCCATCCCAGCTCTGAGAAAGCTACAAACTCAGCAGCACCTGAGAACTGGGGAGTTACAAAGTGAAGTGGCTTGTTACCTTCCCTAGAACAGCCAGGCCAGAATCCCCAAGACCCAGCCACAAGGGAAGCCACTCAGCTGATCCCTGCCTGTGTCAGATTCCTCACTCTTCCCAAGCTACCAGATATCCCAGCAGACAAATCCTCCTCCACAGTCAGATGAACAAGCGGTCATTTCCTGGGACTAATGGTGAGCTGGTCTCTGAGCTGAGCATGAGGGTAGAGAACAGAAAGATCCTCTAAAGAATCGATGGTAACCCACCGGGAGCCAACGCTGGAATGAGAGTTTGAGCAAGAGGTGGGTGACTGGATGATACTCCTCTGGTTCGGCCGCGCGTGGAGACAGTCCGTCCATTGGCCCCCAGGAACGTTCCTGTGAAGGAAGTAACGGAATGTTAGTATGCAAAAAGCTCAGACTTCAAAGCTAGACAGTTCCAACACCAGCATCAAATCCGACCTCCTGTAAACTGCAGATCACAGAACCTCCCCGCTCACTCCTGTGTGCAAGTCAAACAATCAGCGGGGAGCTCTGGTTTTGGATGCAGCCGGGGATGAAAGGGCTGCTTTAAGGTGTGGAACACAAAGTAACCGTGTCCCCCAAATCATTAATTCTCTGGATAAGCACAGACTGGCAGACTGACCCTTACCATGGCTCTTTGTAATGCTAACTCAGGAGAGCGACCCCGACCACCCTTCTACGAACCATTTGAGTTGCACTGTAGGTCTTGCTGGAGCTCCCTCTCCCACCACCACACACAAACCAGCAACTGCTGTTGGACAAGTCACATTGTGTATTTACTCCCTGAATCCGGGTGAGCCCCTCATCCCTTCACTGGGGTAGGAGAGAAAACACTGCTCCTTCTTGCTCATCTTCCGCACACCATCGCACAGTGAACTGTTTGAGTCACTCCCTTCTCCAAAGGGTAAATGCTGGGCTGGGGGCGGGACAAGTGGGGAGGCTGAGTGGAGATGTTTTTGCCACTAAGTAAAACACGATCAGTAAAGAGCTGGGGGTCTGGAGAGTCTCCCAGGCTCTTCCTGCCTTCATCGTGGGTGGGGAGGCGCAACTGTTCCACTAAGAGCTGGAGCATTTGGACACAGCTTCCACTCAAATGAGAAGGAAGGGGAGAGCTCCATGGGGCTGTAACGTCAGCTGAGGCACCTGGGCAGAGCTGCAAGAGATCCTGACGTGTCTAAAGCCTCTACACTGCTGGGAAAGTCTCTCACACTGTTGCCAACTCATGTTACTCTAAGACAGCCGGTGCTCTCCCAAGCCTGGTTCCTTAGGCAAACGGCTAGAGGACAAGCTTGGCTTTCATTTAAAAAAAACAAAGCACATTTCCACCCTTTGCGGATGCAGAAAACAGTTGGAAAATGTGTCCCAGTTCCACCTTAAAGCCGCCATTTTCAGCAGCAGCCTTCTGGGATATTTGTGCAGGTTTTCCTAAGTAAGTCCTTTGTAAATGAGGGGTAACTTGGTGCAGAGCAAAACAAATCCGATGCCTGCCACGGGGACAGCCACCTGGACAGGCTGAGCAGCGCTTGCCTCAAGACCTCACATTCCCTTCGGAGCACGTTTCCCAGCCGGTAGCAGGTGGACTCTTGGGGAACGCGAGAAGTCAGGGTACCCATGTTTCTGGAAGGGGCACTGTATCAAAGGGGCTGAGAAGTGGGGCTAGAGCCCACTCACGAGGGAAAAAGGTTACAAATTCTCACAGGTGTGAGGGGTTTCAGGTCTCTGCCTCCCCTGCGCTTGGTGGGGGGGACTGAGATATCTGTGCCCAGGTCTGGGGCTGGGCTGGGGGTTCCAGCCGCTTGGAGAGCATCAGAGGGCGGAACGAGGAAAGGCCGCAGCCCTGGGAGCTGCTCCAGAGCTCGCTGGGGCCGTCACACAATAATGCTCTGGCACCGCAGCGCCCTCTGGGGGACCAGGGCGGAACTGCAGTGCGGCTCTGGCAGAGCGTTCAGCACTGGAGTGACCCGCCATTGAGCACAGACCGGAGACACTCACCAGCCCCAGCTGCCAGATTTGTCCCGTGAGTCGCCCAAGAGCTGGTCCTGCCTACTCACGGGCGGATCTGCATTTCCAGCCAGCGCAGCCACGGCCGAGCCCAGCTCACTCTCAGCCCCAGTGCCGCGCACAGCCCGCCGTGAGGCGACGCCTGTTCTCCCCTACCCCAGTGCCGCGCACAGCCCGCCGTGGGGCGACGCCTGTTCTCACTCCCAGTGCAGCGCACAGCCCGCCGTGGGGCGACGCCTGTTCTCACTCCCAGTGCAGCGCACAGCCCGCCGCGGGGCAATGCCTGTTCTCACTCCTAGTGCCGCTCACAGCCCGCCGCGGGGCGACGCCTGTTCTCACTCCCAGTGCCGCGCACAGCCCGCCGTGGGGCGACGCCTGTTCTCACTCCCAGTGCAGCGCACAGCCCGCCACAGGGCAATGCCTGTTCTCACTCCCAGTGCCATGCACAGCCCGCCGTGGGGCAATGCCTGTTCTCATTCCAAGTGCCGCGCACAGCCCGCCGTGAGGCGATGCCTGTTCGTCCCACCCCCATCACTGCACACACCCCGCTGCGGGGCGATGCCTGTCCTCACAAGTGGAGATGCGGACCTATGGTGAGGGCCTGTGCGGGGGAGGGGGCGCTCAGTTCCTCACAGGGCTCAGTTGGGGACGGAGTGGGCGGGAGGGTTGGGCAGACACGGCCCCAGGGGAGGGGTGCGGGGGGGGGGTGACAGACACAGTTCCAGGGGAGGTGTGGGTGGCGGTGTGAGACAGACCTGGCCCCAGGGGAAGGGTGCGGGGGTGTGTGTGAGACAGACATAGGCCCAGGGGAGGGGGGACGGGGCGGAAGGGGTGAGACAGGCACAGCCCCAGGGGAGGTGTGTGTGAGACAGACATGGCCCCAGGGGAGGGGATTGGGGTGGGGGGTGTGAGACAGACACAGCCCCAGGGGAGGAGTGGGTGGGGGTGTGAGACAGGCACAGCCCCAGGGGAGGAGTGGGTGGGGGGGTGTGAGAGAGACATGGCCCCAGGGGAGGGGATCGGGGTGGGGGTGTGAGAGAGACATGGCCCCAGGGGAGGGGATCGGGGTGGGGGGTGTGTGACAGACACAGCCCCAGGGGAGGAGTGGGTGGGGGTGTGAGACAGGCACAGCCCCAGGGGAGGAGTGGGTGGGGGGGGTGTGAGAGAGACATGGCCCCAGGGGAGGGGATCGGGGTGGGGGGTGTGTGACAGACACAGCCCCAGGGAAGGAGTGGGTGGGGGTGTGAGACAGGCACAGCCCCAGGGGAGGGGGGCAGCACTTCTCGGACACTTGCTGCACTGGTGCCAGGACACGCACTGCTTTGTGGTACTCGCTCTCCTTTGGCTCCAGGGCAGTGGAATGGAAATTGAGCTTCTCAGAGGGGTGCAGAGCAGGTGGAACATCCCCACCACACCCTGCTCCCTGCGACAGAGCTGGAGCTGCAGGCAGAACTTGGGCCCCAGCACTGCCCTCCGTGGGGACCTCGCCTGGGATGTCCCCATGGGCAGTGGGGCCCGAGGCAGAGAAGGCAGGGGCTGTGCAGCCCTTGTCCCGGCCATCGCCTTCCAGTGCAGCCACTGGCCAGCGGTGCCGCCAGCTGGGAATCGGCTGTGCAATTCTGAGCACAGGGAGCCCTCTTGCTCCCTGGTGCAGGGTGCTGTACAGAGGCAGCTGCAGCCCCGATCCCATTGTACCAGCCCCCCTGCAGTGGCTGTGCTCAGCCAGAGCCTGGGGCATCCAGGCTCAGCCCCTCCGCCTAGGGAGAAAAGGAAGGGGAATTCCCTGCCCCCCCCCCCAGTGCAAAAGTCCCCTGGGGTGAAGACGGAATCTGCGCCACTTTCCCCTCGCCACCCACCAGGCAAAGGCAGAGCCCCTTGCCCGGGACAACTGTTTACAAACACAGCAGCCCTGCCCACCCCTTCCCTGAGGGGCTCTTGGCAATTCCGCCCCATGTGCTAATTTTCAAAGTGGTGGAAAAACAAGTGGGAAATGATGTTGGTCCTGAAGTCCAGCCCCTGCCCCCCCCACCTCCTAGTGCATCTGCTCACTGATGATGTTGAAAAACAACGAGCAGCCCTGTGGCACATGTGATGGTGTGGAAGCATATGGGATAAGACATGACAGACTAGTGGCGAGAGGGTCTAACCATCTCCTTGCCAGTTGATCCCAGTATCCTGGTGTGACTCCTGGTGGCAAAGCTTCTGGGAGGGGAAGGACATAGGCAGGGCTCCTCTTGTGTGAAAGGTCCAGGCGTTACAATAATGAAGAGCCTCTGAAGAAGTGACCTCTCGGGATGAAGAAGCCTATTCCATAACTGTATAAAATTGTATGGCGACATATATATCTCTCATAGGGCTGGAATAGACTTTAGGAGGTCATGAGCTTCAGTCACCTGACTGCTTGGTGAGAGTAACCACCATTCCCCTAATCTTTTTTCTCCTCTTAGCTTATTTGCCCCAGATCCCTAAGTAGCCCCCTCAAGGATTGAATTCAAAACCCCTTGCTTGGGGGGTGGGGGGGGCTGGTAATGCTCAAACCACTGAGCTATGTCTCCCTTTGAATGTTGGTGTTAAAATGCATACCACCCCTCTAGCAGGGGACTTTTTCAAACAACCTTGCCTGATTTTGAAAGCCCCTTCTTCCCATTTGCTTGGCCACTTAAACTAAGAAAGGTGGTTTTCACCCTAGATAGGGCTAAAACCCCTAAGCCTCAGCTTAGAAGTCCCATGCATTCCCCTTAGGTCTCCAGGGGAGCACAGATGGAGACCTGCCTGTAAGCATGATTTGAACCTACCCAGGGAAAACCTATGGGATTTTGAGTCCACCACCTTAACCGCTCCACCATCTGTAGCTAGCCTGCTGTGTCCGACAATGAGATCTTGAGCTTGCACAGGCTCATCAGTTGTGGACTCGCATGTGACTGAGGAGTCCAAGCTTTGAACGGCATGGGCATCCACAGTGGGGGCAAGGGAATTGTCCTGGTTCTGTTGGTGCAGCTGCTGTTGTTGATTTCTTCCTCTCATGAGCATCAATGAGGTGTATGTGTCACTGCTCTTCAAAATTGTCATAGGTGTGTCATACGAGAGCACACCAGCCTGTTGGGTCTTTTGCATGCTGCTCTAGCTGATCTGGTTTTAAACCAGCATGAGCAATGTTGACCTTCACGCAGTCTTTATATCTCTTGTGAGGCCTACCTTGATTCCTTTTGCCCTCAGAGACTTCATCATAGAGGAATTGCTTAAGGATTCTTGACTCCTCCATTCGTATGATGTGCCCTGTCCAGAGAAGCTGGGCTTTCAGAATCATGGCTTTGATGCTCATGGTTCCTGCTCTGTCCAGGACTTCCAGGTTCGTAACTCTGTCCTGCCATTGAATGTGCAGTATTGACCTCAGGCTGCATGTGTGGAAGTGTTCCAGCAGTTTTATATGTTTTCTGTACAAGGCCAGGTTTCACAACCATACAGGAGATGAGTCAGGACTACAGCCCCTAATGTCCAACCTAAACCTCCCTTGCTACGGTTTAAGCCCATTGCTTCTTGTTCTATCCTCAGAGGCCGAGAAGAACAAGTTTTCTCCCTTCTCCTTATGACATACTTTTAGATACCTGAAAACTGCTATCAGGTCCCCCACTCAACCTTCTTTTTTCCAAATTAAACAAACCCCCTTCTTTCAACCTTTCTTCATAGGTCATGTTCTCTAGAACTTTGATCATTCTTGTTGTTCTTTTTCCAATTTGTCCACATCTTTCTTGAAACACAGCACCCAGAACTGGACACAATACTCCAACTGTGGCCTAACCAGTTCAGAGTAGAGCAGAAGAATGACTTCTTACCCGTTGCTCACAACACACCTGCTAATGCATCACAGATGCACATTTATAGTTTTTGCAAAAACATCACCCTGTTGACTCATATGTAGCTGGTAGCCCACTACAACCCCTAGCACAGGGAGAAAACTGCCCAACAGACAGCTTGAACCCATGACCCTTAAATTAAGGGTTTTACACTTGACCAACTGAGCTATCCAGGTAGCAACCTAAAGGTACCTCATGCCCTATTGCAAAGTAGGGGCATGTATAAGTCAGTAAATGCCAGGATACCTCCATTTCACTCCAGAACTGATGGGTTTTCCCCATTCATAATAACTGAAAGACACAGAGAGGCCCCAAAAGAACAAGGCGATGGGAGCACTTGGCAGAGTTGGGTGCCCGGCTGTGGAGTACTGAGGGTTCCAGATGTGCTGTTGTCAGTTTTGGTTTTAATGGTTATAAAGTTTAGTGTTTGGAATCGCTGTCTGCTGCCATTCGGTAATTACTGTCTGAGCGAAATATTGCTTCACCGCCTACCCCCAGAGCTTCCCACTGCTCTGCCCATTGAAATGGATAAAAGCTTGGCAGCTGTGAGCTAAACACCGCCCCTTAGACACACCCAGTTCTGGGAGCTTATTGGGATTGGTGGACTCTCATGTCTATGTGCAGACCCACTGACCTGCCGCACCAGCACAACTAGTTGATTGCAGGCCTAGAGCCCAAGTGTGGTCCTGTTAGCCGGTGGCCGGGTAATGTGCAGTGAGGTACTGATGTTACAGGTGGCCATTGCCTTGCTTCCTCCCAGGGAGGTGTGCATTCCAGGTGGTTCCTTCTTTTCTGGAGAGAAAACACAAGGTCAGCTGGTCTTGGATGTGATCCAAGCCTTGGTAATGGTTATTGGTTCCCTTTTAGAGTCTAAAGCAGTCTACACCGCCACCTTTGTATGAGTGCAGTACATGAGTCTGTGTTCCCAGGCTAGGGTGTTTAATTACAACAGTATCTCCAGGATTAGATTTGGAGTCCTTGAGTGGCGCAAATGAGGTTGAGGAATTTTTCCCAGTAGGGAAGAATCCTCTGCTGATTGGACTGCCCGTAGGGGTTTGCTCGTTGTGTAGTCGCTGCACCACCTCATCCAGCCTGTTTTCCCAAGTGCCATCCGTGGGCTTCACGTGGCTCTTTAACAGCCCATTCCAGTGCTCGACTATGCCGTTGGACTGGGGTCAGCAAGGGAGGTGGTAAGTTCACTGAATTCCATGCTTAGTAGTCCACTCTTGTACTGCTTTGTTTTTAAAGTGTGAGCTGTTGTCAGACTGGATTTCTCGGGGTGCTGGGACAATTGCTGTTAAGCAGTTTAGTCCCATAATTGTGGACAGTCCTGTTGCCAATGGGGCAGGGTATGCAAAACCAATTCCTGAAACAACTTCCATTCCAGTCAAGAGGTACTTACACCTTTGCCTGGTAGTAGGAAGTGGGCCAATGTAATCAACCTGCCAGGTTGCCCATAGTGTTTTTCCATCTCTTAGTCTGGCAAATCGCTGTCCTTTAGCTATGTGTTTTCAGGGTTTTAGCACAGATAATATAGGCTTGCACCAGGTCTCTAGCCTGTCAGTGAGTGATGGGCCACCCCCTGATATGTGCTTGCCACACCAGCTCATCACTCCCTGTGTGCCCCAGAGTCTCATGTAGCCATAGGTACAAATGTTCCCAATCTACTTGGGTGGCAGAGATCTGGGCTGCTGCATCTGCCAGGTTATTTAGCTGTGTAGCCGGGGTGTTATTCTTTTGGTGGGCTGACGCATGTCCTATACTTAGGGGTTGCTGGGTGGCATGGTGGTACTTACTAGGCATTCCCACCTTCCATAGGGATTCCTTAATTAAGGTAGAGTTCTGTGCGGTATCGGCTTTCCGGCATGGACACTCCTCTCCCCATCCCGAGAACAAACAAACAATAACCAGCACATTTTTAAAAGATTTACATTTGGGTAGCCGAATGAAGTTCATTTATAACTTCAGGAACAGTCCTAAAGGCAGAGGGCAAGCCAGACAGTAGCTTGGGTCACTTAGGAGAATTTGGAAGCAAACCAATTTGCTTGAACAGCAGTAATCATCCCCCTGCTTCGCTTACATGAGTCAGGCTGTGGTGCATGCAAGCAAGATAAGGGAGAAGGAACTTGGGTGCAACCAGGCGGCCGTCCGGGGAGCGCCAAAGGTGTTCAGGATGCAAAAGGCATTCATCTAGTCTCCAGATAGTTTCTTCTGAATTTAGGGCCTGATCTTGGAATAGTGCAGTATCAATAAGGGTTGCAATAGGAGACTGGGAATCTGTAAAAATGGGAAGCAGTGAAGTGGCCCAAGAGGGGAAAGGTCTGCAGCTTTAGCTGCTGTGTCAGCCAAGGCATTTAATAAGGCAGCAATATACAGACCATTTTGTTTTAATTTGTGAGCCCATGTGTACTTTAACTTACCAATATAGACAATTTGATAATGCTATTAATAAGATGAGCACAAACATAAAATACAAAACCACATTCTTCATTTTAAAAGGAGATTCATGATGTTTAGGTTGTTCTTCAGTAACTACCAGCTTTTCTCTGTGTTTCTGAAAGACAAAAGAATACTTTTCTACTCCCTTTGGGGTGGCAGGTTACATCTTGGAATATTCCATTTACAAATATGCTCAGTTCTTTCTAAACTCTGCAGGCTACTCACTCTGAATTTTCTCCAGACCCTTTAGAGTTAAGGACTTACACACTTACTCTTAATCTCAAATCACATGCTTATTTTCCAAAGTGACATTTTATTGGATATTACCATTTTAAGTATTACGAAAGGGATTTAGACCTTTTATACCTAAACTTACTGTTTTTCCTATATTGGAAGGTGTCCATATCGGAAGGTGTCCCCTCCTTATGGATGCACCAGCAAGACAGACAGACAGACAAACAACATTAAACAAAACTCCATGACATGACACAAACATGTGTTAGTAAACAAAACTCCATGACATATACACATACACCACAACATAAATGTTTACATAACTACACTTTCTACCACAAAGAGTTAAGAACTTGAACTAAAGCTTTCAGAGCTGGGCAGTTTCTTCGAGGTCTTATAATCTGGGCTTTTGTCCAAGAAGCTGTTTCTCACAGCCTGTGCAACTGCTCCAATATTCCTTTTTCCCTTTTAGTTTACAAGCAGTTCTCTGCTTACAGAGCTGCAACCGTGATTCCTCTGATTGTCCCCAGTTCTTTTGCAACATTTCCTCGTCCCACTTAGGGTCACCCCATCCTTCCCGGGTGAATTCCTTCTCTATGTTGGGGAAATCCATGTTGTTTATCATGACTGGTTTCATTTTTGTCACTGCGGTACAGTCTGTGTCACAACCCTGCTCGCTGCGCCAATTCTGTTAGCCGGTGGCCGGGTAATGTGCAGTGAGGTACTCCCCTGGGTCCTAAACAACCCAGTTTTTTACTGTTAGAGCAGGGACCTGCTAGCACTCTTGCAGCCAGGCTGTAGTAACCAAACGGTTAAAGTTCTTTTTGTTGTGCCGGCTGTGTTGCAGTGACAAAAGGGTTAAGAGCAGTCAGGCTCAGAGCTTAACTAGTTACAAGTTTATAAAGCTACAGTTATAAGCATGTTGTTACAAAAGGCTGTTGTCTACTTCTTATATGCTAGCAAAGTACAGGTGTTAACAAGTTACATTACAATCCAATACAAAGATATCTGTTAGGTCCCCTTTGCCCCAAGGCCCCCAGGGCTGTAATGACACCAGCTGGCTCTTCCCACTTCAGCCAACAGCCTGAGTCAGTTCCAGGAAGGGGAAGGCCCAGTGTTTGCTACAGGTGCGACAGAGTCTGAAGTGAGAAAGCTGGTAAGGGCTGCAGTGAGCCCTGTGAAAAGTCTCCAGAAAGAAGCAACGTGTCCCGTCTGTCTGGAGCATTTCAAGAGCCCCATGATTACAGAGTGGGAGCACAATTTCTGCAGAGCCTGCCTCAGCCAGTGCTGGGAGGGACCCAATTCAGCCACCTCCTGCCCTCAATGCAGAGATACTGTGCAGCAGAGACACCTCCAGCCCAACAGGCAGCTGGCAAACATAGTAGAACTACTCAAAGGGCTGAGTTTGCTGGCAGCAAAGGGAGCTGGAGGGGATGGGGTGTGTGGGGAGCACCAGGAGACTCTGAAACTGTTCTGTGAAGAGGATCAAAGCCCCATCTGTGTGGTCTGTGACAGATTTCGGGCTCACCGCAATCACACGGTGCTGCCCATAGCGGAGGCTGCCCAGGAGTACAAGGTAGGGAAATTCAGTCTTAAATTTAAATTTAATCACTGGCTAATTTGATTGGCACTCTCCTGACACACTCGTCATTCAGCCCCGTGAAGCCTTCCTGGAGCAGGAGAGGCTGCACCGAAATAACTGATCTCTCAGTGTGGGAACAGAGGCAAACTCTCAAGTGTCGAAGGAGAGCTGATGTGGGGCACTTTCCTGTGAGATACTAAACCCTTCTGCAGGGCAGCCCCCGCTGGGGAAATGGGGCCACTTGGTGCAGAGGGGAAGGGGTTAACAGACAGTGAGTTTTAACTCACAAGGGCTGGGGGGTGATTTATGCCAGAGTGCTGCCTTTGGGCTAGAGAAAGGGAAGTTGGGAACTGTGTTTGCTATCAGAGCTTTATACCGTAGAACTCTCTGTTATTCCCTCTGTTTGCATCAGAGTACCCCAGAGAGACACCAAAGGAGATCTGGGCTCTGCACAACACACAGTGAGGGACAGTCCCTGCCCTGAGCAGTGAAGTTCAAATGCTGAAGACAAAGGGTGGGAAGGGAAACTGAGGCACACAGCAGGGCAGTGAGTTACCCAGGATCACTCTGCAGATCAGGGGCCAAGCTCAGCATAAAGTCAACTCTACCAGGTCCCATGGCAGGGGCCTGATCAGTCTCCTTCTAATTTTTCTGTCCATGGGTAGAATACATTTTGTTATGTACACCAAGGTACCTGTGGGTGTGCACCACCTGTGGAAACAGGCTGCCGGCTGTGGGTGCTCTGCTAATCAGCTGGCCAGCACCTGAACCTCTCCTGCGTGGCCACCCAAGTGCTCAGCTTAGAGGGAACATTGCCCTAACCGCTCGACCATGCTGCCACCTCAGCATCATTCCCCTCCCTCCAGAAGAAATTTGTTCATTAGCAGGAAAAGACCCTTTGCCAAAGTCCCCAGGCCCAGCAGGGCAAGGAGGTTCCCACTGGGAGGCTGAACTCCCGTGCTGAACTCCTGCGCTGCTCCAGGAGGGGTTAAACTCAGGTGCTGTGGCCGGCACTACAGGAGGTCACTGGGCTAAGTGCTGTGTGGTCCCCAAGTGCCTTGAGACCCCCCACAATAGGGCTGCAGACAGCACTGGTCTGTGGAAGGTATCGTTGGGGTCAGACTAGAGTGTAGGAAATCAATGCCAGGCTGGGGCTGCCTGGTGCCATTCTGAGCCGTGCTAGTGTGTACGTGGGCAAGGACCGGCCAGTGTGGTTCCCTTCGTCCCACCAGGCATCCATTGGACATCTCCTACGATGCACTGCTACTGGGATTTCACTGGGCAATGGGCAGAGGCTCCTTCCCTGAGGTCACTGCACTCCAAGGGGGTAGGACAGGCCTGGGGCAAACCCCAACCATTCCTCATGCAAGTTGTCTGTTTAACTAGGATGGTCACTGCGGTATCCCCAGAACACAGGATGTCCCCACCCCTGCCTGCTGGCCTGTGCTCATTCTCACCTGTTAGTCATCCTGTGAGGGGCCATTTCCCCCTTTGTTATTGTGCCCCTGCTTGCATTGCTCTGTGGGAGGGGGGTAACCCTACTCTCACCTGAGGGGTGTCCTCCAACAGTCTCAGCCTCCTCCCGGCTCTTTTTCAATGGACACAACCACAGCTGGTGCTGAGTTCTGGCTGGACAGGAACAGAGCTCCACAAAGCTGGGACTGCGCAGCTCCAAACCAGTCGAGTGGGCTCCCACTGTCTCATGGGGTTTGCCCTGTTGTCAGCCCAGCTCTGTCCAAGCAGTGCAACTCCCAGGCCTCTAGTGCCAACCATACGGGAACCCTGGTGGCTTCTGGGATTTCTCAGTCTCCTCATTGACCCTTCTCAAAAACAGGCTACTAGCATCGCCCCCTTGTGACTCCAGTGTCCTGTTATGTGCTGTGCCACTGAGCTATTCATAATGAGCCATAAAGCTTGGTGGGAACTGAGATTTCTCTGTAGTTATTAACAAGACTGAACCTGACTGTGTAACATGTCTGAAGAGGACGCGCTCCCAGGCTGCATTCATAAAGTGCCATCTCCTTGGGCGTCTTGATGTCACAAAGCCAATAGGAGTAACATAACCTTGGATTTTGGGGGTAAAACACCCATCGCCACCCCGCTCTCAACCCAAAGTCAAACCTTCCCAATCCTTTGTGTTTCCTCAGGCAAAAATCCAGACCCATTTGAAGACTCTGAGAGAAGCGAGAGAAAAGCTGCTGGGACTGAAAATGACAGGAGAGGGGAGATGCCAGGAGTATCTGGTAGGTGCCCGTTGTGAGCACCTGGCTGGGGCTGGCAGTGAGAGCTGTGTGTGGAGGCATACTCCTGTGTGGCACTTGGTGAAGGTGGGACGTTGAGCTTCTCCGGGATCATAGAATTGTAGAACAATAGAGCTGGAAGACCTAAAAAGCCATCGCGTCCATCCCCCTGTCCAAGGCAGGACCAGACGCAACAAATCAGCCCAGCCAGGGCTTTGTCGAGGCGAGACTTAAGCACCTCCAGGGATGGAGACTCCACTACTTCCCTGGGTAGATCATTCCAATGCTTCACCACCCTCCTAGAGAAAAAATTTTTCCTAACGTTCAACCTGGACCTTCCCAACCGCAACTTGAGACCATTGTTCCATGTTCTGCCATCTGTGACCACTGTGAACAGCCTCTCTCCATCCTCTTTGCAGCCTCCCTTCAGTAAGTTGAAGGCTGTTGTCAAGTCCCCCCCTCAGACTTCTCTTCTGCAGACTAAACAGACCCAATTCCCTCAACCTTTCTTCATAGGTCATATGCTCCAGCCCCCTCATTATTTTGGTCGCCTTCCCCAGGACCCTCTCCAGTGTGTCCACATCCTTCCTATAATTGGGGGCCCAGAACTGGACACAGTACTCCAGATGCAGCCTCACCAAAGCCAAATAAAGAGAATAATCACTTCTCTGGATCTACTGGCAACTCTCCTCATGATGCAACCTAATATGCCATTAGCCTTCTTGGCTACACCAGCACACTGTTGACTCATGTCCAGCTTCTCGTCCACTACAACTCCCAGATCCCTTTCTGCAGAACTACTACTAAGTCAGTTGGACCCCAGCCTGTAACAATGCTTGGGATTCTTCCAGCCCAAGTGCAGGACTCTGCACTTGTCCTTATTGAACCTCATAAGATTTCTTGCAGCCCAGTCTTCCAATTTGTCTCATTCAGTCTGGACCCTACCCCTACCCTCCAGAGTATCTACCTCTCCCCCAGCTTACGTCATCCACAAACATGCTGAGGGTGCAATCCAACCCCTCATCCAGGTCATTGATAAATATGTTGAACAGAACAGGACCCAGAACCGAACATTGGGGCACTCCAGTAGAAACCAACCGCCATCCTGACATCGAGCCGTTGATCACTACCTGCTGGGCCCAACCTTCTAGCCAGCTTTCTATCCATCTTACCGTCCATTTATCCAATCCACATTCCTTTAACTTGCCGACAAGAATATTGTGGGAGACCATATCAAAAGCTTTGCTAAAGTCAAGATAAATCACATCCATTGATTTTCCCCTATCCACAGAGCCAGGTATCTTATCATAGAAACTAATCAGATTGTTCAGGCATGACTTGCCCTTCATGAATCCATGCTGACTATTCCTGATCACTTTCCCCTCCTCCAAGTGCCTCAAAACGACTTCCCGAGCCCCTCCATGATTTTTTCCAGGGAGTGATGTAAGACTGACTGGCTGATCGTTCCCTGGATCACCCTTCTTCCTTTTTTTTAAAGATGGGCACTACATTTGCCTTTTTCCAATCATCCGGGATTTTTCCTGATCTCCACAACTTTTCAAAGATAATGGCCAAGGGATGATCAATGACATACACCAACTCCCTCAGAACCTTTGGATAAATTAGGTCTGGGCCCATGGATTTATGTACGTTTAGCTTTTTTAGAAAGCTCCTGACCTGTTCTTTCCCCACCAAAGGCTGTCCACCTTCATCCCACAGTGCATCACTTATCGCATTAGTCTAGGAGCTGTCCTTATTCGTGAAAACAGAAAAGAAAGCATTAAGTACTTCAGCTTTCCCTACATCATCTGTCACTGGGGTACATCCCTCATCCAGTAGGGGCCCCACACCCTCTCTGATCACTTCTTCTTGCTAACATGTCTGTAGAAACTTTTCTTGCTATCCTTCACATTCCTTGTGAGTTGCAATTCCAGTTGTGCTTTTGCCTTCCTGATAACAGCCCTGCATTATCGAGCTGTACAGTTATATCTCTCCCAAGACATCTGTCAAAGTTTCCACTTTTTGTAAGTTCCCTTTTCACACCTAAGTTTTCCAAGGATTTCCCCATTAAGCCAGTGTGGCCTCCTACCATATTTACTTCTCTTGATGTGCATCGGGATGGTTTCTTTCTGCACCAGTGGGACAGGCACAGGATTCGCCCTCCCTATAGCCAGCCTCACCTGCACAGGCTTTGGCAGTAGAAAGAGTGGTGCTCCACTATCTGCACTGAGGTGCTAAGCTGCTCTCCTGCCTGCCTCAGTTTTGCTTCCTTCTTCTGTCCCATTCCAGCCTCACTTCTTCCTTTAGCAAGTTGCACAAAGGAGGCCAGCAGGAAAAGCTGGCCCCAGTAGGCCAATACTCAAGGGCAGAGGAGGCCAAGACTCAAGCCTCCTAAAAATGACTGGCCTAACTTGTGTAGCTTCCCCAGGCAGACAGCAAAGAATATGCTCAGCTGATATCACTACCCTTTTTCACATAGCAGTTGTATTTACTCCAGGGACAGGATGAGACCTACTCTTCTCAGCTCCAGGAGAAGCCAAAATAACCAAAGGACTGTTGTTTGTGCCTCACTTTTAACCTGGAACATTGCAGATGTATGACAAATGCCAAAACCACTTCACTAAAGAAGCTCTGTTTGCAGAGGCTCCCCATTGACTCAGTTCCACCCACAAGGCACTGCTTGCCCTGGCACACATGGGGATCCCCTCAAAGGCTCAGCTGCTAGAGCAAAGGATGGCAGCTGCACTCAGGAACTGTGACTCCAGCTTCAAGGGAAGCATGACCAGTAACCCCCATCGCTTTCCTCCATGTGTCAGTGTGAGCTGGGTTAAAAAGCAGCTAAGAGAGACAGAAGTGTAAAGTTAGGATCTCCTGAAAGCTGTTTTACTGGAATACTGTGTCACAGCCCCCTTGTATTGAAAACATACTGACCTTTTCAAAAGGTATGTGACATGTGAGGCTTTTTTAAACTTCATTAATGCTTTTGATGTTGTGTTCTAAAGCTCAGGAAATGCCCAGAGATGTTGACACTTGCTTGAAGACCAGCTTGTAGGGAGTGTGTTTGAGTGGTCTAAGACCCTGGATTTAGGCTCTGGTCTTTTTGGCGTTCTGGGTTCAAATACCACCACTGCTCTCTCCTTAGGCCACCAATCAAAGGCCAGGCCCGAAAGGTAGTAATCAACATCTGTCTGGTTGGTGATGGGTTTCAAACATAGTGCCCTAAGGATCAGTCCTAGGTCTGGTAAGGTTCAATTTCTTTACTAAATACCTGGATGAGGGGGTGGATTACACCCTCAGCAAATTTGCAGATGACCCTAAATAAGGGGAACAGGTAGATCTGCTGGAGGGTAGAGGTAGGGTCCTGAGTGACCTGGATAAATTAGAGGAAGGGGTCAAAAAGAAATCTGATGAGGTTCAATAAGGACAAGTGGGCTGTGGCCACATTTGGCCAAAACTTCCAAATGGACATGCTAATGGTCATCTAATCAGCTGATAGGTATAGGGGGATTGCAAAATCTGCAGGGTCCCTTTGAAACCCACCAGTGCACCAACATCTGGTTGGAGATAATGCCAACATCCAGCCCATTGGGTGACTTCACTGTAGTACCAGCACAACAAGTCATTGCATCAGAAACTGGGTTTGAAAGAAGGTCTGCCAGATCCAAATGACCACCTGTCTGGACTAGAGACCCTGTTAGGTAGTATTTACAGTGCTTTCAATGTAATATTTCAGCCAACAGTATAGTGGCTTATTCCATATTTGTTGCTGTAGTTAGAATAAGAATTATTTTACAATTAAGAGGGCTTCTTAAGAGAGGAGGGAATGTGGTGTTTTAGGTGTGACACTGCTTGTATTTACTAAAACTGAGAACACTGGCTGCTGGGAGTCTGGAAACACAGGAAACAGGAAGAAGAAGGGAGAAGATAAACTCTGGATAAACTGGAGAAATGGGCTGAGGTAAACAGGATGAAGTTTAATAAGGACAAATGCAAAGTGCTCCACTTAGGAAGAAACAATCAGTGTCACACATACAGAATGGGAAAGGACTGCCTAGGAATGAGTTCAGCAGAAAGGGATCTGGGGGTTATAGTGGACCACAAGCTAAATATGAGTCAACAGTGTGATGCTGTTGCGAAAAAGGCAAACATGATTCTAGGATGCATTAACAGGTGTGTTGTGAACAAGACATGAGAAGTCATTCTCCCACTCTACTCTGCGCTGGTTAGGCCTCAGCTGGAGTATTGTGTCCAGTTCTGGGCACCGCAGTTCAGGAAGGATGTGGAGAAACTGAAGAGGGTCCAGAGGAGAGCAACGAGAATGATCAAAGGTCTAGAGAACCTGGCCTATGAAGAAAGGCTGAAAGAATTGGGCTTGTTTAGTTTGGAAAAGAGTAGATTGAGGGGGCAACATGATAGCAGTTTTCAGGTATTTAAAAGGGTGTCATAAGGCAGAGGGAGGGAACTTGTTCTTCCTTGCCTCTGAGGATAGAACAAGAGGCAATGGACTTAAATTGCAACAGGGGAGGTTCAGGTTGGACATTAGGAAAAAGTTCCTAACTGTCAGGGTGATCAAACACTGGAACGAATTGCCAAGGGAGGTGGTAGAATCTCCATCCCTGGAGCTATTTAAGAAGAGGTTAGATAGGTGGCTTTCAGGGATGGTCTAGAAAGTGCTTGGTCCTGCCATGAGGGCAGGGGGCTGGACTCGATGGCCTCTCGAGGTCCCTTCCAGTCCTAGTCTTCTATGATTCTATGATTCTATAAGATTAGCCTGGGCCTAAGGGAGAGCGACAGAATGAATGGTGCAGCAGCTTTGTAAAGAGGTTTCACTTTTGTAAATAAAGTCTGTGGAAGTTCTTTAGTGCCTTGCTTGCATGATACCGCAGGCAGGTGGGAGCAGCTGCCTCACAATCCTTAGAAGACTGAGCAACGGTGTTCCCTTGTCCCTGCTCTTCTCTGTTTGTGCATTAAAGGACATTTGTCTCCTCTGGCTGCCTCCACATCAGCTCCAGTACCTACACACCACAGCAGTGGTTCACAGCCTGTGGCCTGTTTGCAGGTCAGTCAGCATCCACCTGTGACATCCTAACAAACATACAGGCAGTATTGTATGCACCCACGCCCATGCAGCCTGCAGTAGTGAACAAGTTGAGCACCATTGTGCTAGAGATGCTCAGAAGAGCCAAGTTTGGGTTAAAATTCCCCTCTCCATTATAGCTGGCTCACCTCCCATGCAGCCCAGCTCAGACTCTGGGAATGGGGAGAAAGTAACTGCTGGAGGAGATGAAATACTCACACGTTCAGCAGCTCCAGCTCTACCAGGAGTTTATCAGCCTGGCAATTGGGAGTCAGTTAGAGGGGACTGTAACTGTACCGGCTGAGTCCCAGGGGAGGGAAACGGGCTTTCATTGCCTCTGTGAACTCCAGCTCAGACAGGGAACTGCTGCCTGGTTCTTCTTTCTCCTGCAAGTTGTTAAGGGACAGAGGTCATCAAAACCCTTGGTAAGAATCTGTAACACTTGTAAGTTCTCCCTGGTTGCAGGGCTGCAGGGAGGAGTCCCAGCACAGGGCTAAACTTCATTACTTAATTACCAGCCTGGTGGTCTGGAGGTTTGTTGTTCCTCTAAACCCCAAATATCTCACTTTGGGATTTCTGTGTGCCCCAGAATCCACCTGTGACTATGAAATTACTGTCTCCTCTTCATTAACAAGTAGCCCCTTTCTGCTTTCTTGTCACACCACTCTCAGTGTGGAGAGGCACAGCCAGGTGACTGGTGTGAATGCTTCCCCCCGCCCTCCCCGAGCTGCTCATGAACTGTATACAGGGAGACACCAGCTAATCTACCCCCTCCCAGAACTTTTCTTCTTATTGGATGTATCTACACTAGCCCCAAACATCAAAATGGCCACATACATGGCCATTTTGAAGATTACTAACAACGCGCTGAAATACGTATACACATACATCTGCTGATAGGAATAAGGGGATTTCGATATTCCCGGGGTCCTTTCAAAAAGGAGCCCCCTCTGGACGAGCTGCGCAGCAGTGAGCCACAGCAATTTTGAAGTGCAGTGGCTGCCCACATGCTAATGAGGTGCTGAATATGCATTTCAGTGCTTCATTAGTAATCTTCAAAATGGCCATTTGCACGGCCATTTCAAAGTTTTGGGCTAGTGTAGACGTAGCCACTGTAAAGAATGTGCCAGCAGGAGTTCAGTACTGCTGAAGGATTTGGGGAATGTGTCCCTCAGAGATCATTTCCATGCAAATGCAAAGGTGTGCATATGTGTAAACAAAGCCTTTGTTTGTGTAAACAAAGCCTGTTAGGAGTAGGTGAAGTTTGCATCTATTGGAAACAAGTTGTTGTTGTAAAAAGTCACAATTTATGCTATCACCCAGAGTAAGAATTGTGGAGTCTCACCAATGCTTGAAGTTGTTGTGGGGTACAGGGCAGTCATCACTGCTGTGTAACATATGGATTACACAGAGTTCCCTCCATCGAAGCATAATGAGGTGAAAAAGGGTAGGAATAGTGGTTGATTCAGCTTGTTGGAAGCCTTTGGACTATACCGCTGTAAGACTGGTTTGACTATTTCTTCCCCCTGCTGTTAGAAGGTAGACCTAAAGATGGATCTTTAACTATTCTGTGAGACTCCATCCTGGTGAATACTGGGCTGCTGTACCAAGGTCCTGAGCTGAATACCACTATGAACTGAAATCCCCTATGAGCTGGTAGATGAAGCCCTGGAGTGCTACAAGCACAGGGTTTTGTCTACAGCAAAACCAGCATCATAGTGGAAGGGTAGCTGGTGCGAGAAAGCAGCCAGCAGGTGTGACCAATGGGTGGGCAGCTGGCAGGGGAAGTGCAACGCCAGTCCAGCACAAAGTTTGCATTACCTCTGGTTCAGTGAGGGAATGCATCAAGGGCCACATCTACACTAGCCTCTTCCTTTTGGAAGGGGGATGGTAGTGAGCAAGGTCAGAAGATGTTAATGAGGTGCTGCCATGAATATGCAGTGCCTTTTTAGCATAGAGGCAGACACAGCAATTAAAAAGTGTCACTTTCAAATCGTGTGCCGCCCATGTAGCCGGAGGCCTGTCGAAAGTACCCCCTACTCTTCAAAAGCCCCTTCTACCTGTTTGGTTTTAGGAAGGGGCTAGTGTAGACATGGCTAAAGTGATGTGTCATGGACTGGATAGAGTTGTAAGTGGGGCATTTGAAGAGGGTAGGGGGAAAGTTTGGGTGTGTGGGTTGGCTGGTTACTATATTGGACTTGTGAGCCTGAGAGGCAAAGGGCACTGCTCAATCTACTTGAGCTGGAACTGTTACTTGAGGATTAGTTATGAACTCTGGGGCTGTTTCTACACAGGCCACTTTCTTTGAAAGTGGCTTGGTAATACATGGCCTGATATATGCTAATGAGGCACGGATGCAAATTCCCGTCCCTCATTAGCATATGGTCATGTGATTTGGAGTCCGGAGGACCATTCTTCCGGACTCCAAAACGCTGTTTAGAAGCGCGGCCCCGGGGAAGCTTCTGGAAGGAAGTCCTTCTCCCGGAGGCCCCTTCTTCCTGAAAATTTTTGGGAAGAAGGGGACTCCAGAAGAAGGACTTCCTTCCGGAAGACCCCGTGGGGGCCACACTTCTAAATGGCATTTTGGAGTCTGGAAGAACGGTCTTGCAGACTCCAAATCACATGACTGTATGCTAATGAGGTGTGGGGAATTTGCATCTGCACCTCATTAGCATATTTTGGGCCATGTATTACCATGCCACTTTCGAAGAAAGTGGCCTGTGGAGAAACGGCCTGGGTGTAGTATTTCCCCAAGCTTAGGCCATATGATTTTTCGGACTCTTTCATTAAAAGCTTATTTTTTACACTCAGACTCTGTGCTTGTGAGTGGGGAAGCATTCCCTAAGCTAGGCACCCAGGGGTGTGTGAATTTCCCAGGCTACTGGGTGGGGACTCCAGCCGGTTCTATGTGAGATGGATGAAAAGGAACCCCTCGATGTTGAACCTGGCCCTGGCTGCTGCTGACTCATTCTGACAAAAGGGTTACTTTACACAGCTGTAGATCCTCTTATCAGACTGAGCTCCTTCATGAGTTCCTCAGAAAATTGAAAGGGTGACTATGCTCCAGTCTCTTTCACAGAGTACTAGAACTGGAAGGGACCTCATGAGGTCAACAAGCCTAGTTCCTTGCACATTACCTTGCATAGCCTCCCCAAACATCAAATCAAAACTGTAGCAGCTTAAAGGCAACATTAAAATGCATTTTTCCCCAAATAAAGATCAGTTGCATGTGTTTGGAGGTGGTATTGGTACAGGAGTCCAGAAGTGTTACAAAAGAAAAGAGAAATTCCAATCTAATTCCTAAATGCTGAGCCAGACTGGAAGGATTCCCTTCCCCATAACTTCTAGCAGTTTGTGGTTACTGGGATGCTTTTCCAGTTAGGCCAAGTCAAAGGTTTTTTTCCCTTTCCAACATTGTTGCTGCCTTCAGTGTAGGTGCAGGAGGAGAGGAGAAATGATGATATCATCATCCTTTGTTTTACGCTTTCCTCTGGGTGCCAGAAAGATCCATGGTGTGTCCCAGAGCCAGGCAGTTCATGGTGTACAGCCCCTTGAGCAGCTGCCTTTCATGGGAATTGTGAACCTGTTGCCTACATCTCCCTTACTGGTGAAGGGTCAGGGATGGTGACTTAACAGCTGACTGGCTGTGGGTCACTCCTTTGTTGTTACTGCAGAGTTAGTCCCTGGGCATTTCTCACATTCACAGGAAAGGAAGAACAAGTACAAAGAAAGAGCAAAATTTTGTTTTCCCAAGTAAGCAATATACATTTGTGAGAGAGAATTTCCTCCCTCTGTGCTTTCCCTTAAGAGAGTGGCCTAATGGGTAAGGTGTTGGTGCTCTAAAACAAGGAGCAGGGATTCAAATCCTATCTGGGGTGAAGGCTACCTTCCCTAATCTGAGTCATGAGATGTATGGGGAGAAGTGATTTTCAAGATCAGGGCAGTTTTTTTTCAATGGGCCCCCAGCTCCAGGGTTAGCATTTCTTTCATTTTTGACGTGCTTGTGGATGCCTTTATGCTAATGAGGTGCTGCATATTCATATCACTGCCTCGTTAGTATCTTCTGAAGTACAACACTATCGTCAGAGTTGCAACCAGCGCGGTGCTCTGCTCTCTCCAATATATCACTCGGCTGCGTGCGTGTGTTCCCTCTGTGTGCTGCCCCAGCTCTGCAGATAGCTGACACAGCAGACTCGAAGAGAACCCCCAATGACCACAGAGTCTAGTAAGGTGCGAAGGCACGTCGGCCAGGTTTATTGCCGTATTGGATACAATAGTAGTTCCCTGTAGATTTCTTAGTCTAAGTCAGGGCATACTACAAATATGCACCCACGGTCAATGGACTCGGCTCAGTCAGTGGCGGGACTTTCCACTGCCCCCTCGGCCGGACCCAGACCACATCCGAGGATTACATTCTTCTACACAGGTACAAACAACTTACACATCACTCCTGACGTATTGAGGTACACCCCTTCTACGTAGTTAGGTGCCGCCTCCCCCTTTGTACATGTCGGTTTGAACAAAACAACTCTATCCATCACATTATCCTTTTGCCCTGTTAGCCGGTGGCCAGGTAATGTGCGGTGAGGTACTCCCCTGGGTCCTAAGCAACCCAGTTTTTTACTGTTAGAGCAGGCAGCTCCTAGCACACTCACCCACGGCCAGGCTGTAGTAACCAAATGGTTAAAGTTCTTTTGTTGTGCCGGCTGTGTTGCAGTGACAAAAGGGTTAACAAAATGGTTAGGCTCAGAGCTTAACTAGTTACAAGTTTATTAAGCTACAGTTATAAGCGTGTGGTTACAAAAGGCTATTGTTTACTTCTTATATGCTAGCAAAGTAGAGGTGTTAACAAGTTACGTTACAATCCAATACAAAGATATCTGTTACCATCTAACACAATGATATCTTGGCACAATGACATCTAGTTACAGAGCTCTAATTCTTTAGCTGTGCACAAAAAAGTCAGAGACCTAGCATGGGTGTATCTTACCCTCTCTGCGTCTCTCGATACCAGCGTAGCCAAGCTGGATCGGTCACTCAATTCCGCGGAAAGACGAATACGAGGTTGGGCGTCCGCAGCTGTGGACCTCGGGAGGCAATCACCTGACCCGACCAGCAGGTAGTTGGTGGAAATGCACTCAAAGTTAGAGTTCTGCTGGACCCATCTTTTATACCCCTTCTGGGTTACGTATTCTCTTTCTTATCTATGGTGCCAGATCATACTGGTCTGTCTTTGTGATGCCAGTTTGTTACAAGGGCATTTCTACTTAGTTTGCACTTGTAAGACAAGAGATAAGCAATTTAGGAGTGCAGGACATTCTTTTGTGCGGGCGGGGCACGTCCCCTTCTGGGTGATTGTGTGTGCGCATCATATTGATCAATGCCAGCTGGGGTGATTTCTGTGGGTCCCCCCCCCCATGTTGACAGTCTGGCCTGTTAGCCTTCTAGCTGTACTTTCTGCTTCTCAGGGTCACGATAAGCCAGCATATCTGGGCCTCAATGAGGGCATCAAAGACTGTGCTGTCAGCAGCCGTTTCCATGCCCTGTGTGCTCCTCAGTGTGGGGGGGCAACGAGCAAGCTGGCTTGTAAGGGGGAGACTTTGTCTGGCTACATGCCCCTGTCATTGGGATGTATTGGCCATTCTGTCTTACCTGGGGGATGTTCCAGGGTAGGGAGTTCTGGTACCAGGTACCTGCCATACTACCCTTTTGCCTCTGTCATTGGGATGGATTGGCCTATTCTTTCTTATCTGTGCAGTGTTCCGGGGTAGGGAGTTCTGGTACCATGTACCTACTTCAATATTCTAGGTAGATATGTTTATGCACCAGCAACCCTCTTCTTGCCAACTTCTGTGAGCAATGCATTCCTTGAGCTCACAGCTGCACTTTGCTTTCTGTTAGCAAAGTCTTGACCATTACTTTGGTTCAGGCCTAAGGCCTCATACTGGGCCTGTACTTACTACAAATGCTACCACAGTATGGCCACAGCCTGTGTGTATCAGATAGAAGTGGGGTTGTGGGGAAGGAGAGTGGAGCTGCTTGAGGAAAAAGCTGATCTGGAAAGTGGGCCACACTGGGAAAGGAAGACATTCAAATCTGTGGGCACTCAGGAGTGTGAGGCTCCTGCTACCACCTTCCCTCAGCCTGCAGGAAACTGATGGAGTGAGCTCTCTCCCCTCTGTGGGAGCACGAGCACCTGGTGGCCGGGCCTCACTCGCAAGGCAGAATGACCATACACTCCATCTTGGAATGCTATCATACAGCGGCGGGAAGGTCTGAAGTCAGGCCAGGAGAAAGAAATCAGAAAGTTGACAAGTAGTTGGAGAGTCCCCAAAGAGAACATCCTGACAAGCAGATAGTAAGCCCCCAAAAAGAACAGCTGGGGCTAGTAGCTGGAAGCCCCCCAAAGAGAACATCTTGGTTGTACAACATCAGAGGGTCTCAGGGGAGGTTCAGAAAAAGACCAAGGACAGAGGAAATCTTGTAACATGTTCTAACAGGCCGGGAGGATAGAAAGCCCAAATTAGGTAACAAACGCTTTAATTGGCCAGGTATCGAACCCCCAAGTAAGAAACAGTATAAAAGGTGATTTAGCAGGAATAAGGGGGTGGGCTCCTGGACACAAGGCGGAGGCTAGCAACTTCCAGTCCGGACAGCAGACCCCGGCCTGATCACCCGGACGTCACCACCACGAAAGGTCCCAACCAAGCCGTATCTCTGACTTGAAGGGCCGCTGTAACGTAGTTATTGGTGAGATGTGGGAGCATTGGATGTTATTGGTAAGTCACATGTAATTATATATAGTTATATGTAACCTAGTATTTAGCTTATGCCAAATAAATAACTATCTATATATATATATATATATATAACAAGTGTTAAGTAATTGTAGTTACAAATAAATAAATAAATCACTATTGGTAAATACCACTAGCTGGTCTAGCTGGGTCTGTATAGAGAATTATTGGGACTTAGAACAGCCACAGGGCATTGTGGTGTTCACAATCGGAGTGTTATTGTTTCTGGTACTCATAATACTGTGGAAACCTAGGTTTTAAAGTGAATACACTGAATCACATATTGCTGCTACACTATATCAGGCTGCTATAAAGGTGGGGTGGTTGGTCCTGGGCCACCCGACTCCCCCCGCTGTATCACACCCCACGCGCACCCACGGGACCCGGAGTAGGTCGGCACATCGTCATGGCGTCACGGACAGGATGTCAAGGGTCTTATCCCTTGGGACGTGGATGCCCGTGGGAGTCAACAGGGAGGGAGTCAAAGCCTGAGGAGTTATTTTATCATGCTCAGTTCCATACATTGGAAACCGAGCAGGGAGGACAAGAGGGACTTGATGTATGTCTGTTTGATAAGGGGGATGACAGGAAGTATACTATGAGAGTGTCAGTTGAGAGACTGGCTTGTGTCTTAAGAAAACACCCAGGGTTGAGGTTTTATCCCAGGGAGGAAAAGAAGCAGTTGCAGTTGGAAGGGATACAGAAACCGCTGGATCCCAAGCAGAATCAGATGCATGCTTATAAAGTGTTTTTAGGATGTGTAGAGAGAGCTACAAAAGAAAAGAACCCGTGGTTTCCGAAATATGCCTTGGAAGACGGGGGACAAGCACATAGGTTGCTGGTAGAGACAGCTGAGGAGTGCTGGGAAGCGCGAATAGCTCATAAAGTAAAAGCAGATGATCATGACCCAAGGCGATTGTTAAAAATCGTGGCAGAGAAATTTGTTAAGTTATTATGCACCCTAGACACATCAGAAGGATTGGCTAGGTCGTTGGTCAGGGAACAGGAAAAGACATCTGCTCTGGAGAAAAAACCAGGAGGACTAGGGGAAGTAGAGAAGGGGGGCACCCAGATCGGGGAGTCAGCTCCTCTTAGAGAGCCACCCCCCCCATATCCCCCAGAGGTGATTGAGTCAGCGGTCCCCTCAGCCCCGACGTTGTATCCAGATTTCAGGAAGCTGAAGGAAAAGGGGGAAGGACCGAGTAGCATAGGAAAAGGGGAACGTGAGCAGACTATGGCTGAAGGGACAGGAGTAGTACAAGGATTTCCTATAGCAGTCACACGAACAGAGCATGATCAAACCGGGGGAACAACTACTAAGATTGTGTTACGGACCCGGACCCTGGGGGAACGGAAAGAGTTATTAGACAGCACTAGCAGAAAACCCGGTGAACCGTTGCCTCAGTGGTTAGGTCGGTTAGTATTACAGTTTGGATCAGATCTAGTAGATAAAGAAGAGGCTAGATATTTAGTGCGAAACTCTCGATGGTCAGGGGGTGTTGCGAATAGCCGGGAGATAGAGGATAACACCCAATGGCCCGTCACTGTCCCAGCTGTCGTCTCCTTGATGACAGAAGGCACGTTACAAATGTTTAACATACCGTTGGGATCAATTAGGACTGAGGAGGAGCTGATAAATACCATTGCTGGCATGTCATTTATCATGTGGCAAGCTCGCCAACACCCCTTAGGACTAACTGCAGCTCAGGCTAACAATCCCCGTCCTTATTTGTTTTTGGCAGACCCGTCTCAAGTACCCGTTAGTGCAGTAGCTGTTGAAGGGGCTGGTGAGGCAGCAGGGGTTACAGCAGGAGATCTCATGTGGCTGCAGACAGTAGTCGGACGTCCTTTGGGTACTTTGTTTACGGTCACAGGCAAACTCAAGTTTCCAACAAGCGTAGGGGAAACAAAAGTCCTAGCAGCAAGCGAGAGCAGGCAGAACCAAAAGCAAGGAGAGGGAGAGCAAAAGTTTTCCCCCCTTGAAAGGGCAGTATTTGGGTTCTTGCTGAATAACAGCAATCTTACAAGAAGTAAACTGAGAAAATTGAGTCCGGAGGAGCAATTCACCTTGGCAAAATCGAAGGGTTTTGTCCCTTACGGAGACAGTGAGAAGGGGAAGAATGGGGCAGACGACAAGGCAAAAAACGATTAGGGGTTGCTTCAGACAGGGCCGTATCTGAAGTAACCGAGCTTAATCGAGACACAAGGCCCTACACTAAAATACATATAGAAGGGGAAGTAATCAGATTTTTGTTAGACACGGGTGCACAGGTTTCAGTAATTAAGCCATCTGTCCCACACACTAAATTAGGGAAAAAATTATGGGTCCAGGGACTGCACAAAGTAAAAGCCGCAGAAATGGCTATGGTTAAGGTTAAAAGGGGTAATAAATTTTATAAGGTTAGAGCTATTATAGGGCATGAAAATTTACTAGGGGTAAATGAGATTCGACGACTGGGCCTGAAGACATTAATATGGCAGGCCTTACCAGTAAAATTAGAAAGTGCTTCAGTGCATAGTCCAAAAGTAGTTAACGGGAGTCCGTGGAAGTTCAAACTAATTCCTACCCCAGAGGAAGGGAAAGGGCATATAAGAACTTTATTAAAGAAATTGCTGTCAGAACAAAAAATAGAGTTAGTACCAGAGTCAAGGTTTCTGTCTCCCGGGTGGGGAATAAGGAAGCCAAGTGGTGATGGGTACCGGCTGGTGGTGGATTACAGACAGGTTAATGCACGAGTAGAAAGGGTACAATTTACAACACCATACACCTTACCGGAACTCTGGAAGATGTTACAGTCTAAGAAACTAAGATATGGGGCGAGTATTGATCTTAAGGACATGTTTTTTCAAGTCCCCCTAAGGGATGATCAGGGCATCTTAAACTTTTCAGTGTTAGGGAAATTATATAAATGGAAAGTTTGCCCTCAAGGCTATGTTAACTCCCCAGCAGTGTGCAGTTTAAAGTTGACGGAGACTTTAAGTAAGATAAAGGAGGAACCGGGAACGGTTGTGTTAAATTACGTAGATGACATTTTAGTTGCCGGAGAGGAGAGGGAAACCACACAAAGGCTTCTAAATAAGGTATATCAACAGTTAAAACTGAATGGATGGCAGGTCAGTGAAGATAAGTCGTCCAAGGTCGTGCAAACAGAGTTCTCTTTCCTGGGCCTGCAAATAGACTCTGATGGCATTAGGCCAAGGGAAGGAAAAGACAGACGATTAAAGGAGTGGGAAAATAAGCATCCTGAGAATAAACAACAAGTACAACAAATCTTAGGAGAATTAAACTATATTCGACAGTTTCTCCCCCTAGAAATTAATTGGCAATTAGGCTATTGCAGAAAAAAGTCACTAAGAAACACCCATTTTATTGGACCACAGAGGATTCAGAGGCGTTGACAAAACTTATTAAAGTTAGTAACCAGCCGTTAACCCTATCCAGGGTGAAACAGGAGATTCCCATAACTATATGGCTGGCATGGACCGCAGACCATTTTTTAACCAGGATAACTCAAAGGGGCAAGATAATACATTTGGAGCAATGGAGCATAAATGGATCAGAACGAAACTATGGGCCGTTAGGGAAGCTGTTGTTGGGACTTGCACACTTGCAATTCTGGTCAAAGGGGCATGTAGGAATTATAGAAGCTCCTTTAATAACTGCATTAAAATGGATTACACCGGACTG
Organism: Carettochelys insculpta; assembly: GCF_033958435.1. Lineage (NCBI taxonomy): Eukaryota > Metazoa > Chordata > Testudines > Carettochelyidae > Carettochelys > Carettochelys insculpta. The sequence goes on from NW_027439076.1 coordinate 126,956, forward strand.
CCCTGCCCTGGATTTTTCCGGGACCCTGCGCACCTGGGCACAACTAACAACACAGGCCCAATATTTTTGGGGAAATTGGGAGCTTAAGGATCAAATTAATGAAATGGAGGATATAACTACCCGCCCTGTGTTTTGCGAAGCAGTAGGGCAACTGTGGATAGTTACAGATGGGAGCACAAAGGGAGAACAGGATAGAGCAGCAATGTACTGTGTAAAGTGTGAAGCCGTAAAGGTTAAAGCATTGCCTTTCAAGCACGGAGCTCAGCATGCAGAAGCTGAGGCATTCTTTATGGGTGTAGAACATGCATTGGAGAAGCATTCACCAAAGGAGGGGTTAATTATGGGAGTTGATGCACACTATATCATCCTTATAGCTACGGGTAAGGGAACTGCAGATTTAAATCGAGATAGGTGGGGAAAAATGTTACAAAGTGTTAGGGAAAGGTATCACCGAGCATATATAGTGCATATACGGTCCCATAGGCCAGATACCTACTGGGCTCATAAATTTGTGGACGAACAGGCACAACAGCCCATTGTAGTAGGGGCTAATAAGGTTCCAAAGGAGGAAGTGCAATGGTTAGCAAACTGGCTACATAATGAATGGGGACATTATGGGGCTAGAAAGAACTATCACCGATACCAGCGGGAGATAGTGGGGAAAACGGAGATACCGCTGAATATTTGGGAACATGCAGGACGGCAGTGTTTTGTGTGTCAATCAGAAAAATCCATGGGGACGATCGCCCATGACAAAGGTGCTTTTGCAGCTGAACAATTCAAACTGGGAACAGTTTGGCAGGTTAATCTAATGGGACCATTAGAAGGGGCCCGTCAATACCCCAAGGGGCTGGTAATAGTCGATCTGGGAAGCAGACAAACATGGGTCTTGCCCTTGCGAAGGACAACAGCCAAGGAGGTAATAAGAGGCCTTGAAAAGGCAGTGGCACATTGGGAAATACCCACAGAAATTCAAACTAATGGGGGACCACTGCATGCCAACTAAAACAGTGGCTTACATTTTATAACATCAAACATCATGTTCATTTACAATACCATCCCCAAAGCAATGGTGTAGTAGAACGAAAAATAGGGGTACTGAAATTAAAAATTAAAACAGAAAACAAAGGAAAAGGTTATAAGGGATGGGATTTAATTTTGCCAAAGGTACTTATTAATTTAAACCAGCAAACATCAAGGTGGCCAAATTTGCGGCCCAAAATCCCAATGCCGTGGCAAGGAAAGTTTGCGGCAAAAGAGTCAGTATGGGTTCATATACCCCAATTGAAAGGATCAATCCCAGAGGAGGAAAAGATAATACGACAGGCCCAATACCCTAATACCTATTGGGTAACTCGCTTACAGCACAAAGGGGAAGTGCTGGTGCATCACAATTGGCTTAGCAGAAGATAATTTGTAACATATAATCTAACCATATGGCCAGGATAATTTTCTGAGCCTAATGTGTTTTATTACAGATCAGCCTAATTCATGCTGGGAGCGGCAATCCCATATGGAAATCGGCAGCACGAAACTCCACCAATACTGTTAAATTATGGGCAGCTGCATTCGCAGTTTTAGCCAATGCCACTGAATGTGTAGTTTGTACTAACAAAGTACCCTCTGCTAATGAGGCTCCATTTCGATTGGACCCTGTGTTTATAAACAGTTCTAATTTCAGTTCTACTAACCTCGGATATTTCCCCAATTATCAAGAAAGAAATTCCAGAGCAAGTACACTTATAACGTTGGCTATAATGGATACCCCTGCCCCAGAAGGAAGTTTTTGTTGGGACTTTCCGCGTTTACATGAGACAATATATCAATGTATTGGAGAACAGCAAGAAGATTACAAGCCAATTTTTGTTGGGTTTCAACAAAACTGTAATTTGACGCTTTCGCTGTTTAAGTTATATAATCATTCAAATATAAATGTAACCGATAATTTTGTTAACAAGAATAATACCCATTGGTTATCGCTTGCAAATGTGTGTAATAATGATAAGTCGCATCCAGCATTTTTTGCAGCCAACGGGGTTTTTCGGCAATTGGATATGGTTGAACGGGGGTGTAATATTACCAAATACTCCACTAAGCACTTTAATGCTACCATCATAAACCCCATGACGTGTTTGGGTCACTCACCCAAAAGTAAGGCCAAAAATATGCAAAATCAGGGTGTGCTGGGCAGATGCCCATGGTGGCACAGGTTTAATAATACACGGCCACAGGCCAAAGTTCCTGACCACATAAGTGGATAAAACAAAACAGCTTACCCCCAGCCTGGTTTTGGATTTGTGGGAGTCAGGCTCATTCAACGTTGCCGAAGTACCCTATCAGTCGCTGTACTATAGGAAAACTAGCAATTTCTGGTGGCACCATTTATACCAGAAAGAATTCCGAATCACAATTTATAGGCCGGAAAAAGCGAGGTTGGACATCGGATGGTTGGGTTGCTTTTAAAACTTGGGTATCAAAAACAGCCCAAGCTATTGTTAGCTTTAATCCATTAGGTAACCTAGTTATGCAGGAGCAAATATTAGCTTTAGGCGTAAGTATAGAACATTTAGGAAATAAAACTGCAGAAGTGTTAGGGTTAACAAATGATAAAATGGAAAAAATTCGTACCTATGTTATGCAAAATCGCTTGGCATTAGATTATTTATTTGCTAAAGAAAATGGGTTTTGTAAATGGCTAGGTAACAAGTATCCACAATTTAATAAACAATGTTGTTTTAAAATTAAGTCAATCAAGCAAAATGTAAGTAATATAATCCAGGATATAAAACAAATCGGTCAACAGGCCAGAAAGGCGGCATCTTGGTGGGACAAATGGTTTGGTGCTATCCCATCCATATTTGGATTGGGAGGGTTAAAACAATTATTTTGGTCTATTTGCATAATACTCATAGCATTATAACTTGTCGTTTCTTTGGGGTGTCAACTTATACGCAGGATAACCTCAATAGGGACTCAGGTCAACTCTCTCGCCCTCCACGCAGATACTGAGCCGTTGTTAGCTGCTAATAGCAGTAGTGATGTGAAGGTATAGGTCCTGCTCGCTCGGCCACGGCCAAAGGGGCATGTGGGAGCACGAGCACCTGGTGGCCGGGCCTCACTCGCAAGGCAGAATGACCATACACTCCATCTTGGAATGCTATCATACAGCGGCGGAAAGGTCTGAAGTCAGGCCAGGAGAAAGAAATCAGAAAGTTGACAAGTAGTTGAAGAGTCCCCAAAGAGAACATCCTGACAAGCAGATAGTAAGCCCCCAAAAAGAACAGCTGGGGGCTAGTAGCTGAAAGCCCCCCAAAGAGAACATCTTGGTTGTACAACATCAGAGGGTCTCAGGGGAGGTTCAGAAAAAGACCAAGGACAGAGGAAATCTTGTAACATGTTCTAACAGGCCGGGAGGATAGAAAGCCCAAATTAGGTAACAAACGCTTTAATTGGCCAGGTATCGAACCCCCAAGTAAGAAACAGTATAAAAGGTAATTTAGCAGGAATAAGGGGGTGGGCTCCTGGACACAAGGCGGAGGCTAGCAACTTCCAGTCCGGACAGCAGACCCCGGCCGTCACCACCACGAAAGGTCCCAACCAAGCCGTATCTCTGACTTGAAGGGCCGCTGTAACGTAGTTATTGGTGAGATGTGGGAGCATTGGATGTTATTGGTAAGTCACATGTAATTATATATAGTTATATGTAACCTAGTATTTAGCTTATGCCAAATAAATAACTATCTATATATATATATATATATAACAAGTGTTAAGTAATTGTAGTTACAAATAAATAAATAAATCACTATTGGTAAATACCACTAGCTGGTCTAGCTGGGTCTGTATAGAGAATTATTGGGACTTAGAACAGCCACAGGGCATTGTGGTGTTCACAATCGGAGTGTTATTGTTTCTGGTACTCATAATACTGTGGAAACCTAGGTTTTAAAGTGAATACACTGAATCACATATTGCTGCTACACTATATCAGGCTGCTATAAAGGTGGGGTGGTTGGTCCTGGGCCACCCGACTCCCCCCGCTGTATCACACCCCACGCGCACCCACGGGACCCGGAGTAGGTCGGCACATCGTCACCCTCCACAGCACAAGCACTCTCCTCTTCCTGCCATGGGCTTTGCCATCCCTCTGCATGTAAGTGACAACTGGTATCTTTTGAGTCATTGATCTTCAACCCCAGCTGGCAAACCCTGCTTCCCCGGGTCCCTTTCCTCCTCCAGTCCAGCATGGATTTACAAATTGAATTTAATTAAACTTTGTCTCTCCAGGTGCACTCCACAGCTTGCCCCCCCATTGACCTGGCTTCTCCCACCCACAGAGCTACCGCTGTTAGGGGAGGCAGATGATTTGTGTGTGTAGGACAGCTCTGTCCCATCTGCCTGGAGCCTCATCAGTGATTACAAAGAAGTAGGAGAGAACCTACAGAAGAATGCCACGTAATTCATCAGGTGTTGCCGGGTTTGTATTCAGTGTCAGTCACTCCTCTATCGGTGCGTCTACAATAGACCCCCTCCTTCCAATGGGGTATGCTAAGCAGGCATGTCGGAGGAGGCTAATGAGGTGCTGCAATGCATATGCAGCACCTCATCAGCATAATGGCCACCCTGGGAACTTCAAAGCTGCTAACTTTGAAGCACTGAGAGGCAGTGTACCATGGGCTCTTCAAAGTACCTGCCGAACTTCCAAATTCCCTCACTCCCAAAAAGTCGACTGCAGTTGCTAGTTCATGGTTCAGAGGTATGGATATTTTGAGTGTGGTATTCCGGTTCCACTGCCTCTCGTTGTGAGAGGGTTAACAGAACCTTTGAAATAGGCCCCCCGTTTGAGATAAGGTATCTCCAAATATGCAAATTGTGTAAGTTATTTTGAGATACAACTGCAGCCTTTCTCTCAGATACAACTGCTTTTCCTTTCAGGGCCTTTTCTCTTCCTAGTTTTTTTTGCCACTTCCAAAACAGCCCATACAGAGCAGAAAGCAGCTGGCCGTACAACACCTGTGTTAGGTGTGGCTGGTGCAAAGTCTCTGTCAAGTCCCACCTGATACTGTATGTGCAGCAAGCAGCAGCCAAACTAGAGCATGTGCCTGGAGCCAGCCCCAGAGCCTCTCAGAGAAAGTGAAAATCCAGCAGAGAAGATGACTAAACTGCACCTGAGGCACTTTGGCTGCACTTGTGGTGAAGACAGGTGCTCAGTGATCCATACTTCTGAGAGTTGTAAAGCTTGTGTAATAAAGTGGTGGTGGTGTAAAGGTTAGGAGGGCTACTTGTCAAGCAGTTTGTCTGGGTTTGAGTCCCAGTTAACACAGCCTACTCTCCTTCCTTCTGTTAGAACTGGAATTGGCATTTTGGGAGTAGATGACCCCCTCCACGGGCCAATGCAGAGTGTGTTGGGGTTCTCAGCTATGAGGCCAAAGCTTGTGGGCAACTTTTAATGGAACACACAACTACTTTAATCTGGCCAAATGGGCCCAGGAAAGGGGAGAATGAGTTCACTGATCACTACGAGCTACAAGAGCCCACCCAGCAGGGAGGTGGGTGTGAATCCCCTGCACATGCATACAGGCAAGTGAGAAGTGGGGAGGACAAAAGGAAACTCAAGCTGCCTTCTGGGGACTGAGATTGCTCGGTTTCAGTGGTGTAATGGTCAAAATACTTTTGCCATTTTCCTGGCTGTGCCTCTCACTGACAGTCAGGGATGGTCTTTGTTGCTGCCCTTTCTCACTTTCCTACTTCGGATCTTTCCCCTCCCCTGGCCTAGAGTCCATCAGTTATGTTTTCCCACCCTCTGTCCCAGGACTGGCTGGGCTGGGCTGGGCTGGGCTGGGCCGGGCCACGCCTCACCCACCGCGCAGAGCTTGTGAAGTCACCATTCGCAGTGTGTGAACAATGAAAAAGTAGATCACAAAATGAGAAGCCTTTCCCCTTTGTCACAAGGGACAGGAGCAAGAGGAGCTGCCTGTGCAGGGCAACCTTCAAACAAACCCAGAAACACTCCTGGGCAATCTCTGAGCTGGCCACACAGCATCACTTTTCCCTTTTCACAGCACAGTTTTCCCATGACATCTTTTAGCACTGACGCTCCTGTTCTTCTTCCTGTGCTGAGAACACCAACTCTGAGCAACCCCCCATTACCTAACTGCCCTCACCCCTTCATATTCCAACCACTGGAAGCTGATGTGAAGAAGAAACAGAAACTGGGCTCTTGGCACCACCACCATTTCTGCACACTCAGAGGAGGAGGCCAGAGCCCTCTCCCAGCAGGCTGGAGACCATTGCCACCCGCTTCTCGTCCTTGCTCACAGCTGTGCACTAAGTGAGAACATTGGACTCTCCTAAGTCTACCAAGTGGCCAAGGTTGGTTTAAACCCACCACCCTCTTGTTATTTGCACAAAGAACCAAATAGCTGAGCTAGCCAGGCCACCTGAAAACTACCTTGGAATTGGCACTTGCAAAAAGGATTCAGGGGCAGAGAAAGGCTCATTAGGAGCTCAGGAACAAAGTGGGTGGGTTAGGAGAGTTGCTCCCCTGTAGAGGAGTTAGGTCAAGTGGCAGAGTGCTCAATCCCTTGTCGTTGTATAAGTGAATAACATGAATTCCAATCTCTTCATTTCTTGGCTGTGTGAAGCTCATTTACAGGCCAGGGCACAGATGGAGCTGATGTGGAAAGACATGCTACTACAGAGTGCTCACGGGCAATAGTCAGCTGGCACAGGGTTATTTTCTCTCCTTTCTGGGCAGGTGGGGATAGAACTGAAGAGAAGGAAATCCTCTTCTGCTCTCTGAGGGTGACAGATACATCAATTGCTTCCCTGTAGAGCCGAGGACAAGAAAAGAGTTGTCTTGCATAAGGCCAGGATCTCCAAGGAAACACAGAGAGAGAGAACAGAGCCCTGGCTGGACATCTCTTGGGATCATGATTCTAGCTATTTCAAAAAGCCATTTTGAAATAGGTGCCTTAAAATGTGCTCCATTGTTTGTAGATGCTGTGTGGCAAAATAGCTGGGCAATATTTTGCCATCCATGTTGTGTGTAGCTGTGCAATATCAGAATCAGCTGTTCTGGAACGGCTTATTGAGGAATAATGCTGCTTTGCAGGCTTTGCTTTGCCCTGTGGAGATACAGCTCTGCCCTGCAGCTCTAGAACTCCTGAGGCTGAGGTGATTCCCAACACAGAAACAAGAGCAGCTTCTGTGGCAAATGAGATTATCGCAGGTCCCTTCCATGATGTCCCCCATCAGAGTCCTGCCAGCTGGTGTCATTGGAGGTAATGATACAATAAAGCACTCCCCATATTTCACACACTCTCATGTGATGCCTTTCTCACAGCTTCACCTCAAACCCGCAAGTCTGGTCCTTGCACTTGAACTCTGCTATGTTCCTTGTCCCCCGGTGCTGAAGGAAGTAGGCCCAGGACCAGGGTGACAAGTCAGGGAAGAGCAGGAGGGAGGAGTTGTCACAGGCTGCAGTCCACTACAATTTTCCTCCTCTGCACACCTGGAGATGGGGGCAACTAGTGTTGACAACTCCACGGAGAGACTTAAAACCCACAGAGCACCAAGGGGAGGGGAGGAACATAGCTAAGCCTGGCTGCAGACAGCCACAAAGACACCCCCCATCTGTTCCTAGGCATTTCAAATAAGGGGTCCCTGTCCCCCCACCCTGGTACGTGCTCCTGGCTAAGTCTTGTAAAGCAGCACATGATAAGCCAGGAGTTGGTGGCTAGTTATCATGGCTTAGAGTAGAGCCAAGGTCACTGCAGCTGCAACACAGAGCACTAATCACTCTAGTGTCAGAGTGGCTCTGGAGAGAGGTGGGTGTGAGAGCCTCAGGCACCTGAGCAGGAACTTCCTGTGTGTGCCAGCCTGCCAAAAGTTATGGGTGCCTGGAAATGGCACAGATCACACATCCCATGGTGTAATGAGCAGCATGCAAGACTCTGACTCCTGCAATGTAAGTTGAAATCTCAGAGGGACCTTATAGTCCTGGGTTGGTTTGCTGTAAAGTCCTGCAAGGATCTGGGCCTCTAGCCATAGCCCTTGATTGTGCTTCTTTTTAGAGGAATAGATTAATGTGGTAATAAAGAAATTGCTTAAATATATCGACTGGGATACAGGTTTTGGTTAAAGTGACTGTGGAGTATTCGTTCGGTGAAATTCTGGAAGTTCTATTTTCCTGGGTTGGTTTCCTGTCCTGTCTGGTAAGTATTTCTAAGCTGTTTGTCATTATTTCTCCTCTCTTTTACTAAGCCATAGCATGGGGAAGCACAATCATTTCTCAGCATTCCCAGTAAGTGAAAAGAAGAAGGAACTAAAGTAAAGTCAAACGGCCCCTGTGTTATTTTCTCTTCATGGTGGTTGGATACGTGGGTTTCCTTACCTGTCAAAGTGCTCCCTGTCCCACTGACAGGCATGGGGTGAGTTGTGTGGGTCAGTGTTGCCAGACAGAGTTAGAACTCCACACTCAGAAGGTTCTGGAATTGGAGGGTTTAGATGTGGGGTGCTGCTCCCAGGGGCTCTGTGTCTGTGGATGGATTCAGACTCCAGGCAGGACAGCAGACAGGGCAGCTGCTGTTCTCAGGCCATGTGCCCAGGGTGCACTGGGGTAGCTGAGCTCAGGGGCAGGGGGCAGGCTGGGGTCCCTTTGTCTGAAGCCTGTTGCAGCGGGTAGTGGTGGTGTTCCCCCTCTTCCAGGGAACATGGGCCATGTTAAATGTCGTAATCAGGGGCTCAGGGCAGGCAGAGGGTAGGCAGGATCTGAGGGAACACCCAGCCAAGGTCCCAGGCAGTGGGCACCAATATCTGCAGGGATACACGGCTATGGCCCAGAGGAGTGGGGATGGGGGAGAAGTGATAAGGGTTCAGAGGACACACAGCAGGGACCCAGGACAGCAGGTGAGGGGCAGCAGGAACCAAGAGATCTCCTAGCCAGGACTCAGCACAAGAGGGAATGGGTCACAGAGTCTGTGGTGAGCCCAGGCTGAGTTTCAGGATGGTGGGGGAGGGGGTGAGGTGACACCCTGCTGGGATTCGTGGCGGCGGGGGGCAGCAATCTCTTTCCAGAGGCCATTCCAAGAGTCATTTGCAGTGGTCAGCTAGCTTGGCTGCGTAGCGCATGGGGCGGCTAATACCAAGTCCGTGTATTCAGGCCCAGTGCTGACCAGTAGACAGTAAGAGGGTGTGGGTGTGTTTTCCTTTCCTTTCCTTTTCCTTTACTAGGCAGTAAGGACAAAAGCCATAAAGGAAAAGGGCTGAGCGGCTGGCAGTGAGCAGGCCAGAGACCTGGTGAGAGGAGACTCCAGCATGCACAGGCCTTGTGCAGGGCCAGCCAGCTGGGAGGGGACACCGGCCACCCTCTTTCATAGAATCATAGGGCTGGAAGGGATCACAGGAGGTGACCTAGTCCAGCCCCCTGCCCAAAGCAGCATCAACACTATGTAAGTCATCCCAGCCAGAGCTTTGTCAAGCCAGGACTTAAAACCTTGAGGGATGGAGAATCCACCACCTCCCCCGGCAACACCTTCCAGTGCTTCACCACCCTCCTGGGGAAGTAGCTTTTCCTAACATCCAACCTACTCCTCTCATTCGCTTTCCTCCCCTCTCTCAGCTACTTCCTTCACCTCAGGACAGAAGAGGGACTTGGGCCCTGAGCCCAGCCTGGCCAGCCGCCTTCCCCAGTGGCAACAGGAGATGCATTGGGCAGAGCTCTCCTCTGCCTCATTCGCCCCATTGGGTTGACCTGATGGCCTAAATTCTTACCACCTGCGGTATCCACCCAAATGTTCCCTACAGGCTGTCCAGGCCAGGGCACAGAGGAAGGCTTCATTGTCACCGCTCCAGGCTGAGGAAGTGACCTAATGCACCACACCAAACACCTCACACAGAAAGGAACAGCAGGAGCACTCCCCAAGGCACCAGCCCTCTACAGCAGCTCCATGGGCTTTCTCTGCTCCTCATTTCTCCCCAGTCCTTCTGGCCTCACAGACCCCCTCCCTGGGCAGCAGGGAAGACACACGCACTGAGCTCTGCTGCCCCAGCCAAACATGTACCCCCACATTTGGCAGAGGCTCTTGTGGCATTCTAGAAATCCCACTCAGCCCTATTCAAGCTCCTGAGTTTTACTTCATCAGGCTCAACATGGAGAGCAGGCAACTGTGTTATGGCCAACACTCTGCTCCCAGCTCACCTCCCGCATTCGCTCCTGCCTCTAGTAGGGCAACTCACAAACACACACATTGGGATAGTTAGTGACATTACAGATGATCCTGACTGCTCCTGCCACCTCTGCCAGAGTAGCCACCCTTGGGAGCAGGCCTGGCATGGGGAGGGGCTGAGGGGTAGCTGGGCTGGGGGAGCCAGGAGGTCTCAGGCCCTGAGGCTGCTGCCAGCTCTCTGGAAGTTGGTGAGGATGGTGCTAGATACAGTCATTGGCAACTTCTTTGTGAGTTCTTGGACACCCAAAGGAGCCTGTGAGATTCAGGAACCACTGACTCTTTCCAAAGAGCTTACACCAGCCCCTCCATCCCCAGCTTGAGGGGTCCCCTTTTCTGCCTCCTGCCCCTCCACTTCCATAGGGTGCTTTGGGGTAGATACTATTGGTGGTCAGAATTCAGGCCATAAGAAAAAGCAATTGGAGACAACAGGGCAAAACAAGGCCCCTGCCATAAGCATCTTCTACCTGTGGTGAGGGCTGTAATTAAGGAATATATTTCCCATTGAACTCTTGGTAACAGTACAGATGCTCCAGTGCCACCAGCATGCCAAGGCCATTAGGGTGTTGTGTAAGATTGCCGGGCCAGAATAACTAACACAACACAGATTTGAACCTCTGCCTCTCACCTTGTGGCTTAATTGCAGAATCTGCTTTTTTCCTTGGACACCCCCATTCCCCTTCCCTGAAGCCCACCCCTTTCTGTCTGGTACACCCAGTGATGTTTTAGAGCACTGGGTCCCAAACTTCTTTGCAGCAGGCGCCCCCCCCCCCCCCCTTGATTTTTGAGAAACCCTCACATCTCCACCTCTTCTTTACCATCAGCTAGCCACCCTTTCAACAAAAAAAAATTCAGTTCATCCACACCAGCCACCCACCTGCCTGAGAGCTGCACAGCCAGAGCCACCCACCCAAGCCCCTCACCACTGGATACAGTCACCCACCTGCCTGCCAGCAGCCTGAGCCCCACACTGCCAGGGCCAGCCACAGACCCACCTACCAGCCACAAAAACCAACTGCTTGCCCTCCAGCTGCCCACTTCAGCCATGGGCCAGCCACTCACCCAAACCCCATGCTGCCACAGCCAGCCCCCTGCCCACCATCCTGACCCTTCCAAGCCCCACACTGCTGGGACCAGTCCCCTGAGCCCCATGCTGCTGGGGCCAGCTACCCGCCTTCCAGCCCAAGTCCTACCCTGCTGGGGCCAGCCAGCCAGCCAGCCAGCCAGCCACTAACCTGAGCCCCAGACTGCCAGAACCAGCTGCCAGCCCAAGCCACCTGAGCCCTGTGATGCTGGGCCAGTCACCTAATCCCCACAAGTCCTGCAGGCTAACTGACCTGAGGCACATAAGCCCTGTGAGCCACCCACCTGAGCTTCTCCCCTCCCACAAAGCCAGGCACCACCAACCTCCCCACTCTTATCCCCATCCCCCTCACCTAAGCCAAGTACCCTCAGGCTCCCATCTAAGCCAATCCTCCTCCTGCTCCTCCACCCACCCACATGCACGCACACTCACCTACCTTTGCAGGAATCAACTAGCTTCTTATGGGTGGTTGCTGGTTGCCTGCTTTTTATAGCTGCTCTTGTGGGGGGGAAAAGGAAAAAGAAAAACTGCTGTAAGGGTTAAAATTGTTACTTTTCCACAATAACCAGACCCCCCTCTGTGAGAGGATATTAGGGGGGCATCTGCACCTCTTTGAAGTTGTTACCTTGTCACTTAGAGACAATTTACCCTGAAGACTCCTTTGTTTGGTCATCATGTACCTTTGTTGGGTAAACTGAAGTCAGCAGAGCTGGTGTTTGCAGACAGATCTCAGGAGAACTTGGCTGAGACTTTGGTATGTTAAAGAAGACAATTAACTACCAAACTATCTAAACAAACTGTATAAAAAGGCCTGAAAACTGATTCTCAGGGCTCCCACTTCTCTGGAAGCTGGCAGCCTGCATATATGCAAATAAACTTTCCTTTTGGATCTCTCTCTTGCCTCACTGCTTTGACCTCCAGCCTCGGACCTTTGGGGAACTCTGTACCCCAGGGAAAAGTGGCTTCCCCGACACTATGCAGGGTCACCCATGTAAAATGGCAGGGGCTGAGAGCTGGAAGCAAAGGCCTGTTCTTTGTTCAGGTGGGGAGAATGATGGGGGAGGCTGGGTTGCCTCCTCCCCCCATGAATTTCTTCATACCCCCCCCCCCCCCCCCCAGTGGAGCACATCTCCAGATTTTGGAAAACGATGTTTCAGAGCAAATGTTCCCCCTATGCTCTACTCTCAACCTATCACTAGCGATGACTCGAGCCAGCTCTTGTTCAATGGAAGATGACAGCTCTGAGGGATCCTTGCCAGCCCTTCCAATATTATCAGTGTCCATGGGAAAATTAGCCTCAACTTCATCAGGAGGTGATAGCAATGAGAGCAGCCTTTACCCCAGGTGGGACTTGAACTCACACTTCTTAGCTCAGGAGGCCACTGGGGCATCTACTAAAGCATGTGAAGAATAGAAATTCTCTCTTACATACATATAGTTTTCAAAGCTCAGAAGAGAAAAATTGTTCTCTGGTGATGAAATATGTTGTGAGCCTTCCCCTAGAGCTGTCAGTACTAGCAGTGGGAGTTCACCTGTGCAAGCATGTGAGTGGGTGTACTTGAAAGCTAGGACCCCTAGTCCTTTAATCCAGCAGTGGTATTTAATTCAGTACACCTGAGTGTAACCCCGGGGTGGTCTGTAAAGCCAAAAGGTAAAAGGAAGAGTCCCAGGCTGGAACCCAGCCACCTTTCCTCCTCTGGCACCTGGAGCAGAAAGCAGCTGGTGCTGACAGCTCCAAGGGCAACTTAAAAGCCACAGAGCAGCAGAGGGCCAGGCAAGAAGAGAGGAGGACTATGCCTACACCTGACCTGCAGATAGCCACAAAGAACCTGACTGGCTCACTTCCTACCCCCTGGAACAGCCAATATTGACCCAAGACCTCCCACCAACCAGCTCACAGGGAAGCTGCTGCGGCTGTGGCTGTGGCTGCGGCTGCTGCTGCTGCTCTGTGACCAGCCTTAGGAGATGGCAGAGAAGCAGGGACAGACACCCTAACAGCTCTCTCACTGCTCCCACTCAAAGGATTCAGAAAAGAGGCAGCTGCCCATTTACTGTATGCACTGTCTGGCCTCCATCCTCTTCCTGTAGAGAGTGAAGGCTTCAGTGGACTTTTGCTGGAGTCAGGCCATTGCTTGAGGTAAAAGAGCCCATATTAGGCCTCAAGGCAGACCCAATACAACTGTAATCCATCAATCTTATTATCTAAAGTAAGGCACCATAAACATTAAGCCACAGGTGACAGCTTCTTTCAGACAGGCAGACTGTGTGCTTCTGGGTCATAGAGCCGTAAGGCAGAGACTGTTTGGGAGTAAGAAGCAGAGCTCCCAGTGAGATGTGAATCCCAATTTTAAGGAGCAAGTGCAGGGCACAGCAGCTTGGCAGGGGGCTGTGGGTGGGGCATTGGGGTTCAGGGACAGGCCAGCTGTGGAGGTTGAATGGTGCTCAGATGCCAAAGGGGGAGGACAAAGTGGAATTCTCCTGATGGGCAGAGGATATGTAGCAAAAGCAAAACAGTTAGGATTGTTGGCCTGTTGCTTCCTCTTGTGATGGGAGGGTGGGGACTTTTAAGGAGCCTAGTCAGTTCAGTCAGCAGAGCTCCAGGTTCTACATCTGAGGGACCTTTTCCCTTTTGGTTTTCCTGTCTCTGGGGTCAGCTAAAGGACAACAGGCCGCTTTTGTGCCAGTGACCAGTTTGAATGCACACTGTTGTTATTGCTAACACCACAGTATAACCAGCTGAGCTAGCTGGCATCACAAGGGGCCCTTTCCGGAAGGAAACAGGGGTGGCTGCAGGGATATTGTGGGCTCTGGAATCATCTGGGTGCTCAGGAAAAGTGTTCCCAAGGAGCAGAATTAGCTCAAGTGGCAGGTGGGCAAGAAGGAGGTGTGTTTTCCTGGGCACCAAGAATAATCAAAGTTGTGTTTCTGCCTGGTTTTGTCGCAGGTACCTTTTGTGTGTTAAGTAAATGTGAGAGGCACTACACTACAGGAACTCTCACACAGGCACTTCCCCCTCCCCTCAATTCCATCCCCAAGGCACCACTTACCCTGGCACACAAGGCTGAAGGCCTTAGAGAAATTGGAGGGAGCCCATCACAGGCTCAGCTGCTAGAGCAGAGGACTGCAGCCTGCTCTCAGGCTGGTTGTTTGACTTCTCAGAGGAGGGGAAAATCTCATCCTCTCCCAACTTCCCTTATGCAGATACAGAATAGGATCCTTCATCCATAAAGGTCATGTCTTCAGAGGCTGTTCTAGGAGTTGCTTTGTCTTTGTAACTCTTGACCTTCACACACGAGTGGCCCTGCCAACCTCAGTCCCCTTCCCAAAAGCTTGGCCACCAGCAGGTCATACCAGGATCCTGGCGCCAAATGGAAATTAGGTGGTTGGATCCCCTTGCAGCCAGGGTGTTGCATCCCATCTTCTTACCCATCAGCAGCATCCTGCAGTCCCCTGCGGCCACCAGGCCAACCAGGGAAGTAAGGCAAAATGATGTAAAGAAGTGAGTAAAGTTGAGGGAAGCAGGTCATACTCATCTTGCTTCACAGGGTCACTGGCCATAGTTTATGTCTTGCCAGCCATAGTTAAGAAAAATATCCCGGGGAGAGTTTTGATAGCCCCAGATGTACCTAATTAGGTGCTACGGTAGCTCATTTGAGAGAGTCTTAGACTGATGATATAAAAGTCCTGGTTTAATCCCAGACTTCAGCAGATTTCTTCATTAAAGAGGCTGTGGACCAACTTGTAAGTTCTTGGGGCACCACCACTGCTTTCTCTGATGCTGGTCAATGCTCATGAAAAAAACAGTCAGCCTTTTCTGTGGTGCCTACACGCTGGCATCCTATTCCTTTCTTTTACTCTTCTTCAGCAAGGGGAGGAAAAAGAAGACCCATTTGCTGAAACCTGAAGCAGAGAACTAGGGCATGTCTACACAAGCACAAATCTTCGAAATGGCCATGCAAATGGCCATTTGAAGGTTACTAATGAGGTGCTGAAATGCATATTCAGTGCCTCATTAGCATGCTGCCGGCCGCGGCTCTTCAAAATAGCTTTTCGAAAGTACCTCCATCTGGACGAGCCGCGCAGCAGCTAAACACGGCAGTTTCAAAGAGCCGCAGCTGGCGGCATGCTAATGAGGAGCTGAATATGCATTTCAGTGCCTCATCGATAGTCTTCAAAATGGCCATTTGCATGGCCATTTTGAAGATTTGTGCTAGTGTAGACATAGCTGTAAGGAGAAATTCCTGAACACTCCCAACAGTCCTTTGTGCTACCAGCTGAGCTATGGAAGTCAGCACTTAGCCCTCTGGCCACTCCTGTACCAGGTTAACCATCCACATGTCAGGGCAAAGAAGAGCCCAGCTGAGATTCTTGGGGCACTGCATGTCACAGAAGTTCCCCCATTGAAACCAGCAATAAACACAGCATCTCGTTTCTATCGTGGCACGGATTCCTGCTTCTAAGGCTGGCTTGTGACTCAGCATTCCCTGCTCCCATGAGTTCCTGGACTGAGACAGCCCGTGGTACCTTTCAGTGAGAAACACAAACATCAGCCAGCAGCCTTGGTCGGGGTAGCCTGTCCTGTCCTCACTGGCTGCAATCGACAGAGAGGCCAAAAGAGGAACACGTCGAGTGGTTTGCAGAGAGCAAACTAAAGCTCTGATGGAAGGCAGCTCCAGCATGTGGTAAGGAACATAGCCACAGCGTCTCACTCAACCCTGCTGTGCTTTAGCTCACTCTAGAGCACAATGGCTCTGCTCCCGGGGGTGTACTGGCAGGAGGGGCTTGATGCCCTCTCAGCTGTAGGGCAGGTCACCCACATGCCCCTGAGCTCAGAGCATGCTGGAGGCAGCGAGACAGCTTAAGCAGCACACAGTGTCAGATGGGGGTATATAAATACAGTTGGGGAAAGGGTCCTGAGTCCTGCATCCGATCCATGAGTTTCATCCAAGGCCCTGACTTCCTCTTTTAAATTCGGCCTCCAGATCAGAGCTGTTCCCTTTCCCACTGGGACGGGGAGATGCTACAAAGTGATCTCTTGTGCCATTGCACACGGCTAACTACAGAGAGAACCAAATCCCCCGTGTGCTATGAGCCAGAGTGCTGTTTGAATTTTGTATTGCCAATGATATGAGGCCTGGGCCCTGTGATGGTTTGCCAGTGTCTCTGGCTTTGGGACAGTCCCACTCTCTCAGCTGTGATGGCCAAGTGGTTAAGATATTGGACCAGAAATTCAACAGGTTTCCCTGCTCAGGTTCAACTTTTGCTTGCAGCAAGGTTTGTGTTTCAGTTACAGCCCCCCCTAAGATATGCTGTGTGGGCAGCATGTGTGAGAGGGGAGGCTGAGCTTGTCACTCAAAGGCTGTCCTTGCTGGGGAAAACACTGAGGCTGTGGCATGGTCACTGCTCCGCGCACATGCTGGTTGCTGCCACCGTTTGGGACCCAGGGGTGAAGTTCCAGCCAATTGGTATCCCCCGTCATTCCCCGTCTGCTCTACCTTTGAAATGGTGTCCTGCTCTGCTCTGTCCCCGCCTCCCCCCTGATGCCCTACAGGGGTCTGCCTCATGTCCTCCCCCAGGCCACCTCCTGCTCCCCTCAGGCAGGAAATAGTGGCAGGTGCCTGGCCCCTTGGCTCTGGTAGCTCCACTGACGGGGCAGGGCGGGGGGAGCCAGAGGTGGGGCAGTGGAATCTCAGAGGAAGAGCCCAAGAGCAGCAAGGAGCAGATGGACAACAGACAGTGGGGGCTGTGGGGTGGACAGAGGTAGAAGCTGGGATTTGGTTGGCTGAGCTGTCTAAGATGTTGTCTTCTGGTCACAGCCTTCTCTGGAGGTGGAAAGTTAAGATGCTGGATGAGGAGGAGAGTGGGACAGACTGGTGAGTGGCTCAGGCAGGGGCAGGCTAGGCCCAGTGGGAAATAGCGGGTGACAATGAAGTTCATAATTAGCTGCATTTTTCCAGCCCATTTGGTGCAGCACCAGGTTTGGGGGGCTGCTGGTGGGGAAAGGTAGTGCAAATTAGGAGGACCCCCTCCCTCTACTAACAGCCCATCCACTTCCACACTATCAAAACAAAAAAAGCAGTTCAGTAGCATTTTAAAGACTAAGAAAATAATTTATGGGGTGAGCTTTCATGGGACAAAAGTGGGTCTGTCCCACGAAAGCCCATCACCTAAGAAGTTATTTCATTAGTCTTTAAAGTGCTACTGGACTGCTTTTGTGTTTTGATAGTATATAGATTAGCACGGCTTTCTCTCTGATGCACTTTCACGCTGTGTCTGACAGGCCTTTCAGGGGCTGGCTCAGTGGGAGGTGAGCAGGAGGGTATGAGACACAGCAGTAGCTGCCCTGACAGCAGCCGGGCTTGGTCCAGTGGGGAACAAAGGCCAATTTCAGGGCATCCAGGACCTGCCCCAGTTTGTGAGCCCGTTGGCAACAGCTACATAGGCATCCCGGACCTACCCAAGCTTGTGAGCCTGCTGGCTGACAGCTACCCAGGAGCCCCAGACCAGCTTGAGCCTACAGCCCTTGTGTCAGTCCACTACCCAATGATGTGGACATGTCCGAATTTCTGGACCTGCCGGCGGTTACTTACCCGGAGGACATAGAGCTGCCCGGTCTCCCAGACAACCTTCAGTGGGGCTCTGAGCCAAGGAAGGTGGAGGTAGGAGGCAGCTTGGGGACTGTGCCCCCAGAGCCCATGTGGGTGTGTTTTGGGGGATCCCCACAGACCAGCTGTGGCGTGAGCTGTGGTTTGGGCCTTGGGCTGGGGCACAGTGGAGGGGGTGTGCCTGTGCCCCCTCCCCCTCTGCTTTGCCTCTCCCAACCTGCACTCACTGCTCTATACCGCTTCAGGGAAAACCCACTGGTACAATGTGTGAACCCCTCATCCCTGCCCCTGGGTTCAGGCTCATGTACTGTTCATGGGCTCAGCCCAGCAACTCAGCGCCGGGGCCCGGATATTGTTTGGACTGCTCAACCCTGCTAACAAGGTGCTGAGCCTGATTAACGGTGACCCAGCCCTGCCCCAGGGCCCCTACACAGACTGTGTGAGCTCTGCTCTACTGGAAGGGCTGAGCCTGACTAGTGAACTGCAGCCCTGCCCTGACTTAGGGCTGGGGCTTAGACTTTGATTGCCTGTTTGGGCTGCAGCCAACCCTGCCCTGGGGCCTGGGCCCATATGCTGCCTACCTGCAGCCCTGTTCAAAGTGGATTCGGTCCTGTAGACGGTGCTGCCTGTCCAGAACCAGACAATGTCTAGAGTTGAAGGGGTCTTGTGGCCTGCTCCACCCCAGAGGGGGCACACATCCCTGGCCCACACCTCTATACCCTTTTTAAATCAATTTGCCTTGATTTGGCTCTCTCAGCTGTGCCCAGAGAATCCTCCTGTATAACAGACACGTGAAGAGAGAGATCCAGCGTATACAGAGGCTCCTGCCCACCCCATCCCAGAGCCTTCTGGGGTGCTTTGGGGGTAGGGGCTTCTTGGCCCAGGTTAGACAGCATCAGCCGGGGTAGCTCGGTGTGGCTAAATCAATACTCTGCATGAGATTGGGAGAAGGGATGTCAGTGCCTATGGGTTCTCTCTGGGCCTCTTGCCTGAAGCAGTGAAGTCCTGGGTGTTTTCCCCACCCCTGGCTGCCACCACCAGCCACCCCATCCCAGCAGGCCACCCAAAGGTCGTCCCTTGCAGGCCAGCTCTGGTCTTTGGCTGTGGGGGGAGGAACCAATGATCACATGGCAGCTCCACCCGGGCGCAGCTGGTGGCTTCCAGGAGAGGACAGAACATGCCAGTCTCAGTCAGGGCTGCTGCCTTAGCTCAGTGGGTTTATTGAGGACACAGGCATGGCTGACAGCGTGGTGCCTGGAACAGGCTGGCCTGAGGCTCCTGGAGCAGGGCTGGGAACATCTCATCAGGGATGAGAACTTTCCCTTCCCAGGCCACAAAGTCCCCGTTGTCCTTCTCGGAGAGCGTGGAGAGCACTTGCAGCATCCCTCGGACACTCTCGTCCACCGTAATTGGGTGCTGTGGGGGGAAAGCAGAGTGAGTGGGGGCGAGCCTGCTCTGGGAGTGACCCAGAGCACCAGGGGCCCACAGACAGGGTCCAGCTGGTGTTCCCTTGAGCTTTCCCTCCCCTCAGTGGCATGAATTTTCTTATGTGTCTCAAGGCAAAGGGAAGTGCAACACGCAGCTGTTATGTGACACCTCACCTGCACCCTGGTGCACATAACACAATTCATGTGGTGAGAGTGGAGGCAAGAGGTCTGAGTGAGGGAGGGGCTCCAGGCTGGGACAGAGGGTTGGGGTGCAGGAATGTGAGGGCTGTGGCTGGGAGTTCAGGCTTTAGGGAGATGCTGGAAATTAGGGATTTGGGTTGCCAGAAGGGAGCGCTGGGTGTGGAAGGTGCTCGGGACAGGGGGTAGGTGTGAGGATGGGGGTCCAGGCTGTGGGCTGGAGCGCTGGAGTGGGTTTAGGCTCTGGGTTGGGAGTGGGGTGTAGAAGGGATCCAGGGTCCAGGCTGGGAGTTGGGATTTGGGGTACATGAGGATACTAGGTGGAGATCACAGATTGGACCCCCATGCCAGTATCTGTGAGATGATGCCCATGACAACAAATTCCTACTGTCCAGCTCCCCACAGCAGCAGCTCTGCTCCCCTTCACTCTGGGATGCCAGCATCTTGAGGAACTAAGCAAGCGGCAGCAGGAGGTTGGAAGCCCAGGGCACAACATTAAATCCCTGAGGGAATCTGAGTGGGACACAATCCCTCCACAGAGGGCAGAGGTGGAGGGCAGGACAGGTTCCAGCATGACCATTACCCCTACAAAGAACATCTGCCTCAACATGTGGCTACCACTGGCCTCTCCCAGCAAGGTACTGACCTGGATGGAGCTGAAATTCCCCATGTCTGTCTGCACCCAGCCAGGATGGACAGCAACACTCAGGATCCCATCTCTGCTGTACCTCAAGGCCTGGCACTTGGTGAGCATGTTCAGAGCCACCTGAGGACAAGATGCCATGAGCAGAGATAGCAGAGTGTGGGGGAGGTCATGCATCCTGTAGGAAACGACCAACACTCCTGAAGGGAGAGGTGGGACAGACAGACAAAGGGGTGAGAGCAACATTCCTTTTAATTTCATCTTTCTACATGCAGAATAAATTTTATGTACACTGAGGCATGTGCAGATGGGCACCGCCAATAGAAACACATGCTGCCAGCTGCGGGTGCTCTGCTAATCAGCTGGGCAGCATTTGAATTTCTCCTGGATGGCTGCCCAAGCACTCAGCTCGTAGGAAGCACTTGTGAGAAGAAAACACTACTGTGAGCTGCACTCTCTTGTGCTCTCAATTATGACAGCAAGCCATAGAGATGCGGGTGTAGCTGCACTTTGATAAGCCACTGATGCTGAGGCCTCCAGTGACCTGTGACAGGTGATCACACCTGAGAGCCGTGCTTAAGCTGCTCTTGGATATGCAGGATCTGGGCCAATAGGGGAAAGTGGAACTGTGACATCGATGCTCCTTTGGGTTCCCTCACAACTCTTGCAGGCACCGTGAGGATTTGGCCCCCTGGAGCTGAACTGGGGTTGGTGTCTAGATGGGGTATGTCCACCCCGGGAGGGGGTAGAATTAAGAGCTCTTCAATGGTTCTTCCCTGAGCTGAGACTGGCTAGACGGGGTCTGAGCTGCTCCCAGCCCATCACAGTGTGGGGATTTCTCCAGCGGGATACAGGCACAACAGAAACTTCCTCACCGGATGGGAGCTCTGCGCTGAAGTCTAAGTGAATTGCAGACAGGCAACAAACTGCCGGCCCTGCCCAACACGGGACTGGAGGCTGGAGTGGTGGAAGTAGGATGGGGAATAAGGGGAACACACCAAGCGACGCGAATTTGTGTAAGTAGCAAACCCAGCCAGCGGTCAGGCCCTGCTGGGTGTGCCCTGTACCTTGCTGCAGCGATAGGAGATGATTTGGACCATTTCCCAGCCACAGACATTCTGGATGGAGCCAGCCATGCTGGACATGTTGGCGACGGCCGCCTTGCTGCAGCTCAGCCCTCTCTGGGGGCTTCCCTGGGCAGCCTGCTTCAGCAAGGGCAGGAAGGCCTGGGCAGTGGGGAGAGCAGAGCAGCCATGGGGTCAGAAAAGGAACCAGCATCATGCTCGTGAGGCAGGGCACCAGAAGGGAATGGGTCTCTGCTCTTCCGGTTGATGCCCAGCCCCTGGCCAGGCCAGAAGCAGGAGCCCCACCCAGGCAGGTGTGCAGAGCTGTGGATCCTATTCATACCCTGTAGGGGCCAACAACGATCCCCAAGTCATGTCCCTGTGTTCAGAGTCCCCATCCAGGGCAGATGGGGGAGTCTGTGGTTCCCCACAGCTGCCCACATGGCTCTGACCATGGCTCAGTGACGGATCTTCAGCAAGGAGGCTTTGCCTGGGCCTGGCTGAAAGTCAGAGCCAGGGCACAGTAAGAGTCATGTGGACACCTACGGGGACCCTCACTATGTCCTAGTCAGGAGCCCTGAGGCTCAGAGACTCAGGCTAGATGCTGCTCCCCCAACCACCTACTTTGGGGAGGAGGAAGGGTCCAAGATGCCCAGCCAGGAGCTAGGGTGTGGGGGGAGAGGAGTGGAAGGATGAGGACCAGGAAGGGCACAGAGCCTCCCCACAGCCCTGCCGGGGGTTGGAAGAATCTCTTTCCCCTGTTGTGAGGCACCTGCCCATCGTCTGCCCTTGGCATGAAGCTAACGTCTGTGCTGGCTCTGGATCAGGTGCCTGAACCCCCCCGGCCTCTGGCCACACAAGCCCTGCTTCCCTGGCCTGTGCCGGACTGGGTCTCTGCACACAGGCCAGTGACAGACCCACCCTGCATGGAGCCTCTGAGCCTGTCCTGCCCCCCAGCCCCTTCTGCTCCACCACATGCAGGGTCAGCAGGCCTGCTGCTCACAAGGCAGCCTAGGTGAGCCCTCCTGGGGACCATCACTCTGCTGAGCACCCAGCACTGAGATGGCTTTGTAGTGAACACATGGGGAAGCTCATTTTTGGGCCGTCGAGTTAGTGCCAGTTCCTCTTGCAACTGACTCAAAAATTCCCTCAGGGTGGGGCTGAAGTGTGAGTGGGGGGGGTGCAGTGTGGGTGGGGCATCAGGGGAAGAGGCTGAGTGGGGGCAGGGCATGGGGAGGACAGCTGCCGGTGTTCAGACCCAGACCTCCATTCGTGAGCATCATGAGCTGCCCAGGGGGTCCAGGGGCCTTAGACAGATGCTCACAAGCACTCAGTGCCTTGGTAAAAGAGGGAAACAGCCCTGATAGCCCCTTCCTGCTGCTCATCCCACTGGGGCCTATTCGTCAAGGAGAAAAGATATGTTTCTGCTCTCACGGGTCCATGACCCCTAGTTCCTGGCTGTGGCCCTGTGCCCAGGAGCCTCAGCCCGGGCAACCAGAGACCATCTTGCAGCTGCACACTGCAATCATCCTCGTCCCCTGAGGAGACAGGTGCCCTTCTGCCAGCAGGGCCCCAGCTGTGGGGTGTAGGGAGAGCCACAATGCCACACATAATGGTGGGATTGGGGAGACAAGAGGTCTCTTGTATGAGGTAACAGGGGCCTCATGCATGGCACTGTCCTTGCACTGATGCTCTGGATGTTGAAAATTGAGGGATTGAAATGCTGTGTGCTGTAGAGCCAGGGCCATACAGCGATCTGGGGGTGAGGTTTCATTTCTGAGTGGTTCAAGTCCCATAATGCACTTGTAGCCTTTGTGCTACCAGCCAAGGCCCCACATTGATCCAGTTACCCAAACCTAGGGAAGGGAGGACTCCTGGCCCAAGCACAATCAAACCCTGGTGCATCTGGCCACGTGCTCCCTGTCAGGACCCTTACCTGGCTCATCAGCAAGGGCCCAATCACTTTGGTTGAATACACCAGGGCCACGTCCTCTGGTGTCTCCAACTCCAGCATGTTCAACTTCAGTATCCCAACGTTGTTTATCAGCACACTGAGCCCCGAGCCTTTCAGGTGTACCTCAACTCTGGGTGCTGCCTCCTTGATGCTGGCTGGGTCTGTGACTTCTACGTTGACAGATCAGGGGGTCAAGTGCATGATTCCTCCTCTCTGATGTCACTCCCACCAGAGCATGTCTCCCTGGGCCAGAGGGCTTCTTACATTGGGCTCAGAGGTGGGAGAGGGGTTGGGGAAGGGAGTTGGGGGGTGGGGACTGCTGCTGGGTCCAGGCATGGGGAGCTGTGCTGGAGCAACAAGAGGAAAGGCTAATTTAGAGAGACAATTATGACCAGTTCCTTGGCCAATCTGAGTAGCCTAGAAAATGTAAATGTGCTGGAGTTAATGATTAGTTCCTAAATGTGGCGTTGGTCTGACTTAGACAAAGGAAGTGGATGATTTAAAATTGTTTGTGATGCATTGTAGGTGAGAGCAGTCCCCAGCTGGACTGCAAGGCTCCATCCCAGGGGTAAGAATGCTGGACAGAGCTGCCCATGTGTGATTCTCACATGAGAGGCCTGCCACAGGGTATCCCTTGGGCTTTCCAGCCTCTCCAGAGCCAACCTACCCAGCCAGACTCTTCACTCACCCCTGCTCCTCTGGATCTAGGTAAGGTCAATGGGATCTCAGTGATTATTGACTCTGGTCCTGTTCTTCTCACTGGGAGCGGGAGGGCCTGGAGACAGGGACATGGAGGGGTATAGGAATGGGAAGAACATGCCGCGGGGAGAGGGAACCTCAGCTCTGGGCCTGGAACTGGGCACCCACTGAGCACAACGATCACCAGGTTTGGAAGTTTGGCTGCTAGGTTGTGCAATTCCTAAAAAAGAATAAAGTTCATGGTTATGGACATTGGGCCCACACCCAGGGCCAGGCCGGGCACAGTCCAGATCCCCTCTGACCCTTGGCACCAAGTCAATGTCTTACTGCTTTCCTCTGCCAATACTTTTTGTGCAGTGTCCTGCCCTGAGGTTATAGGACCAGAGGAGCATTCTAATCGCCCCTGAACATTTACACTGCCATCATGTAATTCAGTGAGATGGAGTCATGGACCCAAATCACTTCCCCATCACAGACACACCTGTGTTCCTTCAGTGCCCTCTGCAAATCTGTGTCCCATGACTAGGCCAGGCACACAGACTGTGCAGCACGGGTGGGCCATTGGGAATGGGGATGCTGGGGAGGAGCAGGGCATGGGGGAGCAGCAGGCAGGGCTAGGAATTGGACGGGAATGTGGAGGTAGGAGGGAGACTGATAGGGATTGGGAGGAAGGTGTTGGAGGGCAGTTCCCTCAGGGGTGGTAAAGGGAGTCCCCTCCCAGCAGCTGGTGGCTGCCAGTGTCACAAGCTCTCATCAGCTGGTTGTGAGTGGGGAATTTGTCAGCTGTGGAAGGAGCTGATGCCATGACCCAGAAGTTACTCGGAGCCTACAGTTCCCCAGGCTGGGTGCGGGAGCAGAGCTGAGAAGGCAGAGGGCTGAGGTAGCGGCAGACAAGGGAGGGGTTGAACTCATAATCTGGGCTCTCTGGAGGCTGGCAGGACTGGGTATAGCTGTGCTATAGTCACTAAGTACCTATGCTGGGCGAGCCTGTCCACAGCCCCTGGGTAGTTAGCCCAGGCCCAGCCAGTGCTGCCACATCCTCGGTGCTCTGGGATTTGAGCTGCCAGGTGTAGAGGTAGTTTGGGTGCAGCTGCGCACCTTCTAGCCAGAGCAGTGTCTGCAGTCACGGCCTGCTCTGGTGTGTGGGTCCCGGCACCCCTGAGACTGGAAGCCCCTTAAGCAGGTTCCGCTTCCCCTTCTAGCTACTACTAACTCCATCTCCCCTTGTGATGTTCTCACCTGCATTCGCTCTCCCACTGGGTCCCGGCAGGTGGCAAACACCCACTCTGGTGGGTTCCAGTTCCTCAGAAGCTGCTTGATGAGTCCCAAGCCGATTCCTTGATTGGCCCCGGTCACCAGAACGCCGCGGAGATTCAAGCCAGCCATGGTCCCTCACTGGCCTCTGCTCAGTGAGAGCTGCACTAGTCAGAGCCCCGACTTCCCTGCCTGCCCACAGCTGGGGTTGCATAATGATACCTCCAGGGAAATTACTCTGCTGCGTTCAGGTGACTAGACAGGAAGAGATGGAATGAGCCAAACCTTATTCATCTATTTGTTACCCCTCCTCTCTGGGTGAGTGGATCAGCTGGTTTGGCTACTACTTACTAACATTTCGGTGCAGGGCCAATCAAGTGCTGGCCACCTTACTGTGCCGGAGGGCAACACCCCTGTCCTGATTGTACCCTGAGCGAGGAGTCACTGCAATCATGATCTGCGTTCCACAGCTGTCAGTGGTGCTGTACGCAGAGGAGGGAGAAAGTGGGAGAGGGTGAAAAGCTGGAGAAGCATGTGGTTGGAGGTGAGGATTTTGCTGTAAAGTTCTATGGCTTGTTAATTTTGGCACTTAAGTAGAGGGCAAGACTCTGAATGGCTAAGGATGTAGACGCGCATTTGTAGAGGTAATAACAATCGGTCAGGTGCTTGTATCCAGCCCTGCTAGAGCTGGAGAAGACTGAACACTGTTGTAAGCGGCAAGGTAGGGGTCTCTTCCACAATCCAAGGCAGCACCTTCCCTAGCGTCACCATGTTTTCATTTGCTGAATATGGGACACCTGGCAAAATTACTCAAGTTTGAGCAAGTTCTGTAGGAATCCAGCAGAACACAGCCTGCAGGGTCACACATCATGCCCAGATTTATGTCAGGGTTTGTAATCTGTGTGGGAGGGAACGGACAGGAGCTGCTTCCAGCTGCAGCATATGGGGTGGGTTTGAGGGATGACTTGGTCCATGACTTTGCAGAGCCTTTCTTTTCTCCCCACCCTCCTCTGTTGCTGGAAACAAGTTGTCCTTTCTTGCCCACACAGAGTCAAAAGACAGCTAACAGCTCCCGGCTCCTGCTGGCCACCAACATTAGCCCGCCACCTCCTGTGCCCAGCTACAGTGTGGGCAGGCAGGGATTGAAACCTAACGCTGCAGTGTGCACCAGGGCCCAGAGGACCTGAGCGGGTGGGGTTCAGCTGACTCAGCCAGGAAGGTGGCTTCACAGACAATCCATAGAGCAGCCCCTTGGACATTGGGACAGGTCTTGGAGAGGGGCTTGGGAGTGTGTGAAGAAGGTCTTTTTGGGGTGCAAACAGCCTGGAGGTGAATATCTCAGGCAGTTCCCACTCAGCAGCACAATGGGCATAAAGCAGATTCCCTGACCGCTCTAGCTCCATGCTACCCCGTAAGTGAACGGGCTGGAGGTTCTGAGTGCTGCCAGCATCCATAGGCATCACCCCAAATTTCTCAGTGTTTTGTATGTTCACATCAGAATGCAATCATGTCACACCTTGCCCCAAGGCCGGACCAGTCTGATCTTTCTATCTGTGGGGAGTATGCTGGTGGGAGAGAGGTGAGGGGGAGGGGTGTTCTGGCAGGGCTCTGGAATAGGCTTGCATGGCTTGGGCCTAGTGCTTCTGGGACATTTTTCTGCAATATCCGCCCAGTTCTGGCCAGAGTCCGGGAACAGGGCCTGCCTATGGCCCACAACCCGACTACTTTAGCAAGTTTTGCCCCTTTCTTTAGCCCAGGCCTTAGCTTGCACAGCAGGCCTCTGAAATACAGGCTGATGTTTCAGGCTCCCTTCCAACTACGGGCTCTGCTGACACCTGTGATTGCAGCTTCTGCATGTGCAGCCAAGGGAAGTTTAACCCAGCTAACTGGGGAGCAGAGCAGGGCAGGTCAGACTTCCATGTGAGCCAGCCTGGGAGCAGTTGCCAAGGTCTCCAAGTGGGATAGTACAGGCTGTGCTGGAGCACACACTGCACGCTTTCCACACTTGATTATCTGCACCAACTAAACTAAAGGTATCTCCTCCAGCTACAGTCCTGCCCTGGGATTGTGTAACTGCCAACAGGTGGATTCAAACCTGGAATCTCTGGACTTTAAGGGATGAATCTCAGCAGCTTGAGCTAAAAGCCTGTTGTCTAAGGAGACTCAGGCTTTTTCTGTGTAACTGCCATTACATGGGGGACTGAAACATACCTCTGGGTGTGTGGGTTACAAATACACCCTGTGCTGAATGGACTAGCCTGCATAAAGCTCCCTAACACGGGTAGATTGTAGTGCAACTGGAACATCTGGAAGTGGCTGCTGAGGTTGTAAAAGGTGTGGAAAATGCAGTGTTCCTATAACCTCATCTAAAGGAGTCTCTGATGTCTCCATGCTGACAGCGGAACTCCAACCTTTTTGCCACTCTTGCTGATTAATGTCCTTTAACCACATGTCCCAAGGGGTATCTCCTGGAGAAAGCCATAGGAGCCCAGAGGAGAAAAAGAAAGGTAGAAGCCCTGCTGCCCAGCAAACCTTCTGGGGTCCATTGTTCCCAGCTGGGGACCTCGACACCTCCCTTTATGTTACCCCCACCTCTGGGCCAGTATTAGGGGACCCCATGTGACATTACTGGTCTGTAATATGAACGTGTGACTCACTGTTCTCTGGTTCACCAAGTCTTCTACCAAATGGCCAGGTGAGATCTGTGTGAAAAGCTGAGTGGCTCATTCTGTCTGTACTGTCCATGCGCCTATATCATTTGTGTGTTTCCAGTTTCCATATGCTGCTTTCCACATTGGGTCTATCATAAAGGCAGCATATTGTCTTCTGCACTGGGAAAGATCCCATGTGCTGCTCCTAAGCCAGTGTTTCCCAGACTGGTCTCGGGAGCACTGGTGTCCCACGTGATGTGAATGGGTGTTAAGGGAAAGAATTTCCATGCTAGTGATATTTTTCTTTCTCAAATATTAAATAAGAAGTGACATGTTTATAAAAATATTGATGGGTTTGAATAGCATTTAGGATGTCTGGGACCAGCAACTTTCTGCCCTTCATGGGCTTGTTTTAGTGGGGGGCTACCAAGTCATAAGGGGAAAGGGGCACTAGAAGCACTTAGCCCTTGGCCTGACACTGCCTTGAAGAAGAACAAATAAAAACACATCTCCCCCTGGGGAACGTGGGCATTAATACCACTGTCTCTCTCATGCTAAGCAAGCTCTCTGCCACTTGAGCTAACTCACTTCTAGCTGAAAGAGCTCTTCTGACCCACTGAACTCATTCCAGAGACCACAACTTCCCTGCAGCTGCCCCATAGCTCAGGCTCAGGGACACAAAGGCTACATCTGCAAAGCAGCATTAGTCCTGAAGTTTGGTGCAGTACATATCAGTACATCTAAAGAAGCGGGTCTTTGTGCACAGAAGCTTATGACTCAAAATATCTGTTAATCTATAGGGTCCCACAGGACTACTTCTTGTTTGTATCAGCAACTGGCTATTTGGTCAAATGTGGTTCTGAAGAACACCCAGCACCTCTTTTCTGAGGGTCATTTCAGGGTATGATTCTTGCTTAGGATAAGAAAGCTCCCAGGTTCCAAAACCCAGACAAGCCCTTCTTCTGCCTTTCTCTGACAGTGTGTCAGGACAAGTGAGGGGCTGGTGTCCATGTGCGTGTTCTTCTTCTCTTCATTTGTTCAGTGCAATGGAGCAGCAGCTCACTGCTGGATGGCTTAGCTGAGGCATTAGCTCTATCAAGATGAGGCCCATGCTCTGACTACACCCCTCCTGTTCGCTGTGGCAGCACCTCTTGCCGGCAGAAGCTACAATTGTCCAGCTTCTGACTCAGGATTTGTCCGGGTAACTTGGCATTTCCCCACTTCTGGGACACACTCCTTCAATTCTCTGTCACTCCCACAGTGACCCAGGCAGTTGTCTCATTCCCTGTCAGAGGCCCAGTCTATACCATACCCTCAGTGGCTGGTGATGGAACCTAGGCCCATTCTCCCTCTGGTCCCAGCCCAGGAGGGACCTTATACCCAGCACTCCTGGGCTTTCCCCTCCCAGCTCTCACTGGACTGCTTCCTACAACTTCCCCTTCATTTGGCTGTACTGGCTCTGAACTGGCTCTGAACCCTCAGCCACTCAAGTGTCACTCTGTGAATGTCTCATCCCTTCATTCTCAGGGCCACCTTCTGATCCATGGCAGTATTGCTGGTGTTAGCCTGGCCCACTCATGTCTAGATTTAGGGGGTTCTGGGCCAATGCATGCAGCCAGTGCATGCCCAGCTTCCCTGTACACTCACTGCCATGTGGTGTGTGTGCACCCAGGAGCAGGATTTAAGTGTGGGGGGGAGGGGTTTAGTAATACGACTGTAAATGATTGTAGAGGGACAGTGGAGCTTTACAGGCCAGAGCCCAGCCTGAGGCCAAATCTCTCCCTCTGGAGGTTGGCCACCAGCAAAAGAGGCAGAGGCCCAGGCCAGGCAGCCACAGGGGCATTAGCTCAGCACAGGTGTCCACTAAGTGTGTGCCTACAGGACAAGGTGAGGACAGGGGAGGAGCAAACAAGTGCACAATAGCACAGGGGACCTTTTTAAACAGCCAGACCTGCCCCTCCTGTGTCCCCAGCCAGCCAGCGAGTGGCAGAAAGATTCCTGGCAGTGCTGTCTCGTGGAAGCTCTGTGCTCTCAACTGAGCCCAAAAGACCTTCGGAGCCACGCTAAATGAGGAGGAGGAGGAGGAGGAGGTCAGAGACCTGTTTAGCAAGCGGGCTGTTTACTCTGTCTGTTCTACAAGCCTGCATCAAAATCCTTGCAATTGGGGTCTCTCATTTGTTGGCTCGAACCGTTTGACTGTCGACCTTTTCTCCCGCTGTTTTATCTGAAGAACGCTGTGCAGTTTAGATGGTGAAGGACTGGCCCAGCATGCTCTTCTGGGGAAGAGGCCAGAAGGGAAGGCTGGTGGTGGTGGCGGCGGCAAAAGGAGGGGGGTTGCAGTAAGACAGGGGCAGACAGCATCAGGCACCTAACCGCGCCGCCTCCGGGTGGGCTCGAACCACCATCCTTTCGGTTAACAGCCGAACGCGCTGACCCATTGCGCCACAGAGACACCTGCGGGCAGCTTGCGCCACCTCCGAGCACAGTGCTCGCCTTGCCGTCAGGCAATCGGTGCAGGAGAAGCACCAGGCTGCCCGCTGGGCCCCAGCCCCTGCGCTGAGCAGAGTGGCGCAGCGGGAGCGTGCTGGGCCCATAACCCAGAGGTCGATGGATCGAAACCTTTCTCTGCTAGCCCTGCCTCTCGTGGCCTTTTGATTCAGGCTGAAGCCCACAGGCGGCCAAGACTCTTGCCCCAGCGCTGGGCACTGCAGGCGAGCAAACAGGACGCGGGAGTGACCCTCCTTCGTCTGCGTGAGCCACAAGAGGCTTTGAAGCCAGGTGGTCTCCTGCCAGAGGCTACTTTTGCTCAATGCCCTTGCCTCCTGAGGACTTGTGGGGTGTGCCCATTCTTCCATAGCAGCCCCTAGAATGGAGGCGGAGGGAGCACACGGCTCTCAGCCTCAGCGTGGTGCGCAAGGAACGTGCATCTCTCTCGACGTGTCCTTGCTTTACGTGCGTGTCGCTTGCCTAAGAAAGGTGGGAAGAAAGAGGAGGTTGACGGAAACCAGTGGACTCTGGCCATCCTGCGCATGGGCAATTGGAAAGAGAAGGTCTGATGGGACGCGCGTGGAAGCCCAGGGGGCGGCCTGTGACCGGCGGGACACAGCTTGTCAAGCACTGCCCGAGGCCCTGAAGTGGTGTGGCTGCTTGCCCACAAGTCAAGCGCACCCGTGAGAGATGAAGGCCTCCCGTCTCCCTCTCCGTCTCCGTCGCCGTCTCCGTCTCCGTCTCCGTCTCCTCAAGCGTCGTGAAGCAAGAGAGCTTCCTCATCCCCTTTTCCCACGCAGAAGGGGGAGCGGCTGCACAGGGAGTGCACCAAGGAGGGAGGCTCTGGGAGCTCGAGGCCAGAAAGGGGAAGCACAGGCCCTCTTTCTGCCCATTTTCCATCAGGGCTCCTTTGGCATGCCAAGGGCACGCCACCATCGGCTCGATTGGTGGGCTCTTTCGCCCCGCCTGTCCAATGCCATTCATTTGCGTGCCATTGGTCCTGACACGTGCCCGTGATGGCCTGCTGGAAAGTCAAGGGCTGATGTGCGAGAGGTCGCAGCCTCCTGGCTCCCTGGCCGGCCCGAAGCATCACTGGTTGCCGGCTCTCTTTTCCTGCCCAGAAAGGTGGGCGGGCCCCTGCTGAGGGAACACACCAGGGAGGCTCTTGCCATCGTCCTCATCAACCATGGGCTCAGCGCCCGTTGGTGTCCAATGCCCGTCTCACTAGCGCCTTCCATCTTTCCCTCTCG
The DNA here is from genome assembly GCF_033958435.1 of Carettochelys insculpta. Classification (NCBI taxonomy): domain Eukaryota; kingdom Metazoa; phylum Chordata; order Testudines; family Carettochelyidae; genus Carettochelys; species Carettochelys insculpta. The sequence goes on from NW_027439076.1 coordinate 158,498, forward strand.
AGCGTGGAGCGCCCTGCTTGCTGTAGACGAGCTCCGTGCCAAGCTGATCCATCGGCTCCCTGTTCTCTCTGGGCTCTGCCTCTCCTATTCGAACCCACCGTTATGCCCAATACCGGGCTCTCCATTTTTCAAGTCGTCCTTCCTCTGGCAAATAAGCCCGGAGACCTGGAACTTCCACTGGGGGAACCTTCTGGAGCAGATTCCCTTTGGGCTGAATCTTCCCATACAATTCCTCCTTGGTGACCTTCTGCGCCCAGCCTATTCTCAGCATCCTGCTCCAACAACTCCTCTCCAACGCCACGAACCTTCTCGCTGAAACTTGCCTTTTCACCCACCTCTCCCAGACGGACAACATGCTGCTGAGCGCTCCGCTTTCTGCCTTTCGCTTTGCCAGATCTGATCCGTCGCCTTCAAACTCGCTCTTGCTTTCACGCTCCTAGGCGCTAGTTTCTTCTTCCAGTCCACATCATACGTTACGCCCCTAGCCGGATGCGTGAACTTCTCTACGTTGTCTCCTTCGAGCCCCTCGCCGCTGATCTTCCTCCCTATTTCCTTATCGCCAATTACCAAGCGATGGTCAGAATGGGCCCGTGCCCTTTCCCTTCCCCGCTTAGCGCCTGCACCCTTCTCCCTAGCTTCTCTTCATCTTCTTCCACGATGACTACCTCACCCGCCGACCGCAACTTGGTGTTTTTCTTGACCTGCACAGATAGCCCTTCTCCCTCTTCCTTGATCTTGTCCATCGCTCTCTCGAGGGGGCGTGATGAACTCGCACGGCGCTAGGGGAGCGCCTTCTCTCGTACCTCTCCTCCTTCTAAACCAACTTCCCATCTCTGCGCGCATGCTCGCCGCTGCCGCCTCACCCTCCTCCGTATCCTCCAGCAACCGTATCAGTCTGCCGTCCACTCCGGACGACCCCAACACCTGACGAGTGACTTTCTCATCTCTCCTGTCAAACGCCTTCCGAGAAGGGACGAGGCGACTGTCGACGTGCCGGTCCTTTCGTCCAGCTCTCTGCGCTCTCAGGCTCGCTTGCCATATCGGCTGTCTGCTCCTTCTATCTTTCCCGAGTCCCGCTTGCTCGTCCGCCAGCAGTTCCTCGCGCTGCGCTCTCCATCTCGCCTTCGGTATCCTTGTCAGCCCCTCGGGTACATGGCCGGTTAGGGCACTCGTCGTCTTGTTCTTGCAGTCGGATGCGCTTGCTTTCTTGTGTCTTGTCACTGGCTCTTGGGGTGCTAGGCAGCTCTGCTTGGCCCTGAGGGGCACGGGATGTGGCGCCCCCTTCACTCTGCCCTTGGCCCGCCTGGCTGTGCGCTGGCTCAGCCGGGAGGGGACTCAGGCTTGGGCGGCATGGCCGCGCTTCCCTGGCAAGGCATGAGACAGGGATGACGTTCTTCGATTGTCACAGGGAGAGACACATCGTTGCCGCAACTCCTCTGTCTGCACCAAATCTTGGACCAAGTGGCTGAAGGAAGCGGGAGAGGAAAGAGCCTGACGATTTGCTGACTTTCTTGCCACTCCTTCCAGGCACGTCTCATTTTTGGAGCTGAAGTTCTGAGTTTTGGCTGCGGACAAGCGCTTCAAAGGTTTGCTTCCGGCCGACTTGGCAGGGCTTGGCTGACTTTTTCTTTGCACAAGCCTGCTGCTCAAGCGACTGGCAAAGGCCTCCAGAGGTGCCAGTCCCCTTCTGAGGAATTTTGCTGGGAACGTTGAGATGAGCATGTAAACAATGGCTGCTCGCTCCGAAGGACTGTGTCATGCGTGGAGAAACTCCTTCGTGGAACCTCCTTTCACACAAGGAAAACGAGGCAGTTCCCTCCACACGAGCTCGAGAGCTGGAGGAAGGCCCTGTCTGGGCTTCCACATTGCTCTTCATTCCAGCTCCTGTCTCGTGGAAGCTCTGTGCTCTCAACTGAGCCCAAAAGATCTTCGGAGCCACGCTAAATGAGGAGGAGGAGGAGGAGGAGGAGGAGGAGGTCAGAGACCTGTTTAGCAAGCGGGCTGTTTACTCTGTCTGTTCTACAAGCCTGCACCAAAATCCTTGCAATTGGGGTCTCTCATTTGTTGGCTGGAACCGTTTGACTGTCGACCTTTTCTCCCGCTCTTTTATGTGAAGAACGCTGTGCAGTTTAGATGGTGAAGGACTGGCCCAGCATGCTCTTCTGGGGAAGAGGCCAGAAGGGAAGGCTGGTGGTGGTGGTGGCGGCAAAAGGAGGGGGGTTGCAGTAAGACAGGGGCAGACAGCATCAGGCACCTAACCGCGCCGCCTCCGGGTGGGCTCGAACCACCATCCTTTCGGTTAACAGCCGAACGCGCTGACCCATTGCGCCACAGAGACACCTGCGGGCAGCTTGCGCCACCTCCGAGCACAGTGCTCGCCTTGCCGTCAGGCAATCGGTGCAGGAGAAGCACCAGGCTGCCCGCTGGGCCCCAGCCCCTGCGCTGAGCAGAGTGGCGCAGCGGGAGCGTGCTGGGCCCATAAACCAGAGGTCGATGGATCGAAACCATTCTCTGCTAGCCCTGCCTCTCGTGGCCTTTTGATTCAGGCTGAAGCCCACAGGCGGCCAAGACTCTTGCCCCAGCGCTGGGCACTGCAGGCGAGCAAACAGGACGCGGGAGTGACCCTCCTTCGTCTGCGTGAGCCACAAGAGGCTTTGAAGCCAGGTGGTCTCCTGCCAGAGGCTACTTTTGCTCAATGCCCTTGCCTCCTGAGGACTTGTGGGGTGTGCCCATTCTTCCATAGCAGCCCCTAGAATGGAGGCGGAGGGAGCACACGGCTCTCAGCCTCAGCGTGGTGCGCAAGGAACGTGCATCTCTCTCGACGTGTCCTTGCTTTACGTGCGTGTCGCTTGCCTAAGAAAGGTGGGAAGAAAGAGGAGGTTGACGGAAACCAGTGGACTCTGGCCATCCTGCGCATGGGCAATTGGAAAGAGAAGGTCTGATGGGACGCGCGTGGAAGCCCAGGGGGCGGCCTGTGACCGGCGGGACACAGCTTGTCAAGCACTGCCCGAGGCCCTGAAGTGGTGTGGCTGCTTGCCCACAAGTCAAGCGCACCCGTGAGAGATGAAGGCCTCCCGTCTCCCTCTCCGTCTCCGTCGCCGTCTCCGTCTCCGTCTCCGTCTCCGTCTCCTCAAGCGTCGTGAAGCAAGAGAGCTTCCTCATCCCCTTTTCCCACGCAGAAGGGGGAGCGGCTGCACAGGGAGTGCACCAAGGAGGGAGGCTCTGGGAGCTCGAGGCCAGAAAGGGGAAGCACAGGCCCTCTTTCTGCCCATTTTCCATCAGGGCTCCTTTGGCATGCCAAGGGCACGCCACCATCGGCTCGATTGGTGGGCTCTTTCGCCCCGCCTGTCCAATGCCATTCATTTGCGTGCCATTGGTCCTGACACGTGCCCGTGATGGCCTGCTGGAAAGTCAAGGGCTGATGTGCGAGAGGTCGCAGCCTCCTGGCTCCCTGGCCGGCCCGAAGCATCACTGGTTGCCGGCTCTCTTTTCCTGCCCAGAAAGGTGGGCGGGCCCCTGCTGAGGGAACACACCAGGGAGGCTCTTGCCATCGTCCTCATCAACCATGGGCTCAGCGCCCGTTGGTGTCCAATGCCCGTCTCACTAGCGCCTTCCATCTTTCCCTCTCGAGCGTGGAGCGCCCTGCTTGCTGTAGACGAGCTCCGTGCCAAGCTGATCCATCGGCTCCCTGTTCTCTCTGGGCTCTGCCTCTCCTATTCGAACCCACCGTTATGCCCAATACCGGGCTCTCCATTTTTCAAGTCGTCCTTCCTCTGGCAAATAAGCCCGGAGACCTGGAACTTCCACTGGGGGAACCTTCTGGAGCAGATTCCCTTTGGGCTGAATCTTCCCATACAATTCCTCCTTGGTGACCTTCTGCGCCCAGCCTATTCTCAGCATCCTGCTCCAACAACTCCTCTCCAACGCCACGAACCTTCTCGCTGAAACTTGCCTTTTCACCCACCTCTCCCAGACGGACAACATGCTGCTGAGCGCTCCGCTTTCTGCCTTTCGCTTTGCCAGATCTGATCCGTCGCCTTCAAACTCGCTCTTGCTTTCACGCTCCTAGGCGCTAGTTTCTTCTTCCAGTCCACATCATACGTTACGCCCCTAGCCGGATGCGTGAACTTCTCTACGTTGTCTCCTTCGAGCCCCTCGCCGCTGATCTTCCTCCCTATTTCCTTATCGCCAATTACCAAGCGATGGTCAGAATGGGCCCGTGCCCTTTCCCTTCCCCGCTTAGCGCCTGCACCCTTCTCCCTAGCTTCTCTTCATCTTCTTCCACGATGACTACCTCACCCGCCGACCGCAACTTGGTGTTTTTCTTGACCTGCACAGATAGCCCTTCTCCCTCTTCCTTGATCTTGTCCATCGCTCTCTCGAGGGGGCGTGATGAACTCGCACGGCGCTAGGGGAGCGCCTTCTCTCGTACCTCTCCTCCTTCTAAACCAACTTCCCATCTCTGCGCGCATGCTCGCCGCTGCCGCCTCACCCTCCTCCGTATCTTCCAGCAACCGTATCAGTCTGCCGTCCACTCCGGACGACCCCAACACCTGACGAGTGACTTTCTCATCTCTCCTGTCAAACGCCTTCCGAGAAGGGACGAGGCGACTGTCGACGTGCCGGTCCTTTCGTCCAGCTCTCTGCGCTCTCAGGCTCGCTTGCCATATCGGCTGTCTGCTCCTTCTATCTTTCCCGAGTCCCGCTTGCTCGTCCGCCAGCAGTTCCTCGCGCTGCGCTCTCCATCTCGCCTTCGGTATCCTTGTCAGCCCCTCGGGTACATGGCCGGTTAGGGCACTCGTCGTCTTGTTCTTGCAGTCGGATGCGCTTGCTTTCTTGTGTCTTGTCACTGGCTCTTGGGGTGCTAGGCAGCTCTGCTTGGCCCTGAGGGGCACGGGATGTGGCGCCCCCTTCACTCTGCCCTTGGCCCGCCTGGCTGTGCGCTGGCTCAGCCGGGAGGGGACTCAGGCTTGGGCGGCATGGCCGCGCTTCCCTGGCAAGGCATGAGACAGGGATGACGTTCTTCGATTGTCACAGGGAGAGACACATCGTTGCCGCAACTCCTCTGTCTGCACCAAATCTTGGACCAAGTGGCTGAAGGAAGCGGGAGAGGAAAGAGCCTGACGATTTGCTGACTTTCTTGCCACTCCTTCCAGGCACGTCTCATTTTTGGAGCTGAAGTTCTGAGTTTTGGCTGCGGACAAGCGCTTCAAAGGTTTGCTTCCGGCCGACTTGGCAGGGCTTGGCTGACTTTTTCTTTGCACAAGCCTGCTGCTCAAGCGACTGGCAAAGGCCTCCAGAGGTGCCAGTCCCCTTCTGAGGAATTTTGCTGGGAACGTTGAGATGAGCATGTAAACAATGGCTGCTCGCTCCGAAGGACTGTGTCATGCGTGGAGAAACTCCTTCGTGGAACCTCCTTTCACACAAGGAAAACGAGGCAGTTCCCTCCACACGAGCTCGAGAGCTGGAGGAAGGCCCTGTCTGGGCTTCCACATTGCTCTTCATTCCAGCTCCTGTCTCGTGGAAGCTCTGTGCTCTCAACTGAGCCCAAAAGATCTTCGGAGCCACGCTAAATGAGGAGGAGGAGGAGGAGGAGGAGGTCAGAGACCTGTTTAGCAAGCGGGCTGTTTACTCTGTCTGTTCTACAAGCCTGCACCAAAATCCTTGCAATTGGGGTCTCTCATTTGTTGGCTGGAACCGTTTGACTGTCGACCTTTTCTCCCGCTCTTTTATGTGAAGAACGCTGTGCAGTTTAGATGGTGAAGGACTGGCCCAGCATGCTCTTCTGGGGAAGAGGCCAGAAGGGAAGGCTGGTGGTGGTGGTGGCGGCAAAAGGAGGGGGGTTGCAGTAAGACAGGGGCAGACAGCATCAGGCACCTAACCGCGCCGCCTCCGGGTGGGCTCGAACCACCATCCTTTCGGTTAACAGCCGAACGCGCTGACCCATTGCGCCACAGAGACACCTGCGGGCAGCTTGCGCCACCTCCGAGCACAGTGCTCGCCTTGCCGTCAGGCAATCGGTGCAGGAGAAGCACCAGGCTGCCTGCTGGGCCCGAGCCCATGCGCTGAGCAGAGTGGCGCAGCGGGAGCGTGCTGGGCCCATAACCCAGAGGTCGATGGATCGAAACCATTCTCTGCTAGCCCTGCCTCTCGTGGCCTTTTGATTCAGGCTGAAGCCCACAGGCGGCCAAGACTCTTGCCCCAGCGCTGGGCACTGCAGGCGAGCAAACAGGACGCGGGAGTGACCCTCCTTCGTCTGCGTGAGCCACAAGAGGCTTTGAAGCCAGGTGGTCTCCTGCCAGAGGCTACTTTTGCTCAATGCCCTTGCCTCCTGAGGACTTGTGGGGTGTGCCCATTCTTCCATAGCAGCCCCTAGAATGGAGGCGGAGGGAGCACACGGCTCTCAGCCTCAGCGTGGTGCGCAAGGAACGTGCATCTCTCTCGACGTGTCCTTGCTTTACGTGCGTGTCGCTTGCCTAAGAAAGGTGGGAAGAAAGAGGAGGTTGACGGAAACCAGTGGACTCTGGCCATCCTGCGCATGGGCAATTGGAAAGAGAAGGTCTGATGGGACGCGCGTGGAAGCCCAGGGGGCGGCCTGTGACCGGCGGGACACAGCTTGTCAAGCACTGCCCGAGGCCCTGAAGTGGTGTGGCTGCTTGCCCACAAGTCAAGCGCACCCGTGAGAGATGAAGGCCTCCCGTCTCCCTCTCCGTCTCCGTCGCCGTCTCCGTCTCCGTCTCCGTCTCCGTCTCCTCAAGCGTCGTGAAGCAAGAGAGCTTCCTCATCCCCTTTTCCCACGCAGAAGGGGGAGCGGCTGCACAGGGAGTGCACCAAGGAGGGAGGCTCTGGGAGCTCGAGGCCAGAAAGGGGAAGCACAGGCCCTCTTTCTGCCCATTTTCCATCAGGGCTCCTTTGGCATGCCAAGGGCACGCCACCATCGGCTCGATTGGTGGGCTCTTTCGCCCCGCCTGTCCAATGCCATTCATTTGCGTGCCATTGGTCCTGACACGTGCCCGTGATGGCCTGCTGGAAAGTCAAGGGCTGATGTGCGAGAGGTCGCAGCCTCCTGGCTCCCTGGCCGGCCCGAAGCATCACTGGTTGCCGGCTCTCTTTTCCTGCCCAGAAAGGTGGGCGGGCCCCTGCTGAGGGAACACACCAGGGAGGCTCTTGCCATCGTCCTCATCAACCATGGGCTCAGCGCCCGTTGGTGTCCAATGCCCGTCTCACTAGCGCCTTCCATCTTTCCCTCTCGAGCGTGGAGCGCCCTGCTTGCTGTAGACGAGCTCCGTGCCAAGCTGATCCATCGGCTCCCTGTTCTCTCTGGGCTCTGCCTCTCCTATTCGAACCCACCGTTATGCCCAATACCGGGCTCTCCATTTTTCAAGTCGTCCTTCCTCTGGCAAATAAGCCCGGAGACCTGGAACTTCCACTGGGGGAACCTTCTGGAGCAGATTCCCTTTGGGCTGAATCTTCCCATACAATTCCTCCTTGGTGACCTTCTGCGCCCAGCCTATTCTCAGCATCCTGCTCCAACAACTCCTCTCCAACGCCACGAACCTTCTCGCTGAAACTTGCCTTTTCACCCACCTCTCCCAGACGGACAACATGCTGCTGAGCGCTCCGCTTTCTGCCTTTCGCTTTGCCAGATCTGATCCGTCGCCTTCAAACTCGCTCTTGCTTTCACGCTCCTAGGCGCTAGTTTCTTCTTCCAGTCCACATCATACGTTACGCCCCTAGCCGGATGCGTGAACTTCTCTACGTTGTCTCCTTCGAGCCCCTCGCCGCTGATCTTCCTCCCTATTTCCTTATCGCCAATTACCAAGCGATGGTCAGAATGGGCCCGTGCCCTTTCCCTTCCCCGCTTAGCGCCTGCACCCTTCTCCCTAGCTTCTCTTCATCTTCTTCCACGATGACTACCTCACCCGCCGACCGCAACTTGGTGTTTTTCTTGACCTGCACAGATAGCCCTTCTCCCTCTTCCTTGATCTTGTCCATCGCTCTCTCGAGGGGGCGTGATGAACTCGCACGGCGCTAGGGGAGCGCCTTCTCTCGTACCTCTCCTCCTTCTAAACCAACTTCCCATCTCTGCGCGCATGCTCGCCGCTGCCGCCTCACCCTCCTCCGTATCCTCCAGCAACCGTATCAGTCTGCCGTCCACTCCGGACGACCCCAACACCTGACGAGTGACTTTCTCATCTCTCCTGTCAAACGCCTTCCGAGAAGGGACGAGGCGACTGTCGACGTGCCGGTCCTTTCGTCCAGCTCTCTGCGCTCTCAGGCTCGCTTGCCATATCGGCTGTCTGCTCCTTCTATCTTTCCCGAGTCCCGCTTGCTCGTCCGCCAGCAGTTCCTCGCGCTGCGCTCTCCATCTCGCCTTCGGTATCCTTGTCAGCCCCTCGGGTACATGGCCGGTTAGGGCACTCGTCGTCTTGTTCTTGCAGTCGGATGCGCTTGCTTTCTTGTGTCTTGTCACTGGCTCTTGGGGTGCTAGGCAGCTCTGCTTGGCCCTGAGGGGCACGGGATGTGGCGCCCCCTTCACTCTGCCCTTGGCCCGCCTGGCTGTGCGCTGGCTCAGCCGGGAGGGGACTCAGGCTTGGGCGGCATGGCCGCGCTTCCCTGGCAAGGCATGAGACAGGGATGACGTTCTTCGATTGTCACAGGGAGAGACACATCGTTGCCGCAACTCCTCTGTCTGCACCAAATCTTGGACCAAGTGGCTGAAGGAAGCGGGAGAGGAAAGAGCCTGACGATTTGCTGACTTTCTTGCCACTCCTTCCAGGCACGTCTCATTTTTGGAGCTGAAGTTCTGAGTTTTGGCTGCGGACAAGCGCTTCAAAGGTTTGCTTCCGGCCGACTTGGCAGGGCTTGGCTGACTTTTTCTTTGCACAAGCCTGCTGCTCAAGCGACTGGCAAAGGCCTCCAGAGGTGCCAGTCCCCTTCTGAGGAATTTTGCTGGGAACGTTGAGATGAGCATGTAAACAATGGCTGCTCGCTCCGAAGGACTGTGTCATGCGTGGAGAAACTCCTTCGTGGAACCTCCTTTCACACAAGGAAAACGAGGCAGTTCCCCCCACACGAGCTCGAGAGCTGGAGGAAGGCCCTGTCTGGGCTTCCACATTGCTCTTCATTCCAGCTCCTGTCTCGTGGAAGCTCTGTGCTCTCAACTGAGCCCAAAAGATCTTCGGAGCCACGCTAAATGAGGAGGAGGAGGAGGAGGAGGAGGAGGAGGTCAGAGACCTGTTTAGCAAGCGGGCTGTTTACTCTGTCTGTTCTACAAGCCTGCACCAAAATCCTTGCAATTGGGGTCTCTCATTTGTTGGCTGGAACCGTTTGACTGTCGACCTTTTCTCCCGCTCTTTTATGTGAAGAACGCTGTGCAGTTTAGATGGTGAAGGACTGGCCCAGCATGCTCTTCTGGGGAAGAGGCCAGAAGGGAAGGCTGGTGGTGGTGGTGGCGGCAAAAGGAGGGGGGTTGCAGTAAGACAGGGGCAGACAGCATCAGGCACCTAACCGCGCCGCCTCCGCGTGGGCTCGAACCACCATCCTTTCGGTTAACAGCCGAACGCGCTGACCCATTGCGCCACAGAGACACCTGCGGGCAGCTTGCGCCACCTCCGAGCACAGTGCTCGCCTTGCCGTCAGGCAATCGGTGCAGGAGAAGCACCAGGCTGCCCGCTGGGCCCCAGCCCCTGCGCTGAGCAGAGTGGCGCAGCGGGAGCGTGCTGGGCCCATAACCCAGAGGTCGATGGATCGAAACCATTCTCTGCTAGCCCTGCCTCTCGTGGCCTTTTGATTCAGGCTGAAGCCCACAGGCGGCCAAGACTCTTGCCCCAGCGCTGGGCACTGCAGGCGAGCAAACAGGACGCGGGAGTGACCCTCCTTCGTCTGCGTGAGCCACAAGAGGCTTTGAAGCCAGGTGGTCTCCTGCCAGAGGCTACTTTTGCTCAATGCCCTTGCCTCCTGAGGACTTGTGGGGTGTGCCCATTCTTCCATAGCAGCCCCTAGAATGGAGGCGGAGGGAGCACACGGCTCTCAGCCTCAGCGTGGTGCGCAAGGAACGTGCATCTCTCTCGACGTGTCCTTGCTTTACGTGCGTGTCGCTTGCCTAAGAAAGGTGGGAAGAAAGAGGAGGTTGACGGAAACCAGTGGACTCTGGCCATCCTGCGCATGGGCAATTGGAAAGAGAAGGTCTGATGGGACGCGCGTGGAAGCCCAGGGGGCGGCCTGTGACCGGCGGGACACAGCTTGTCAAGCACTGCCCGAGGCCCTGAAGTGGTGTGGCTGCTTGCCCACAAGTCAAGCGCACCCGTGAGAGATGAAGGCCTCCCGTCTCCCTCTCCGTCTCCGTCGCCGTCTCCGTCTCCGTCTCCGTCTCCGTCTCCTCAAGCGTCGTGAAGCAAGAGAGCTTCCTCATCCCCTTTTCCCACGCAGAAGGGGGAGCGGCTGCACAGGGAGTGCACCAAGGAGGGAGGCTCTGGGAGCTCGAGGCCAGAAAGGGGAAGCACAGGCCCTCTTTCTGCCCATTTTCCATCAGGGCTCCTTTGGCATGCCAAGGGCACGCCACCATCGGCTCGATTGGTGGGCTCTTTCGCCCCGCCTGTCCAATGCCATTCATTTGCGTGCCATTGGTCCTGACACGTGCCCGTGATGGCCTGCTGGAAAGTCAAGGGCTGATGTGCGAGAGGTCGCAGCCTCCTGGCTCCCTGGCCGGCCCGAAGCATCACTGGTTGCCGGCTCTCTTTTCCTGCCCAGAAAGGTGGGCGGGCCCCTGCTGAGGGAACACACCAGGGAGGCTCTTGCCATCGTCCTCATCAACCATGGGCTCAGCGCCCGTTGGTGTCCAATGCCCGTCTCACTAGCGCCTTCCATCTTTCCCTCTCGAGCGTGGAGCGCCCTGCTTGCTGTAGACGAGCTCCGTGCCAAGCTGATCCATCGGCTCCCTGTTCTCTCTGGGCTCTGCCTCTCCTATTCGAACCCACCGTTATGCCCAATACCGGGCTCTCCATTTTTCAAGTCGTCCTTCCTCTGGCAAATAAGCCCGGAGACCTGGAACTTCCACTGGGGGAACCTTCTGGAGCAGATTCCCTTTGGGCTGAATCTTCCCATACAATTCCTCCTTGGTGACCTTCTGCGCCCAGCCTATTCTCAGCATCCTGCTCCAACAACTCCTCTCCAACGCCACGAACCTTCTCGCTGAAACTTGCCTTTTCACCCACCTCTCCCAGACGGACAACATGCTGCTGAGCGCTCCGCTTTCTGCCTTTCGCTTTGCCAGATCTGATCCGTCGCCTTCAAACTCGCTCTTGCTTTCACGCTCCTAGGCGCTAGTTTCTTCTTCCAGTCCACATCATACGTTCCGCCCCTAGCCGGATGCGTGAACTTCTCTACGTTGTCTCCTTCGAGCCCCTCGCCGCTGATCTTCCTCCCTATTTCCTTATCGCCAATTACCAAGCGATGGTCAGAATGGGCCCGTGCCCTTTCCCTTCCCCGCTTAGCGCCTGCACCCTTCTCCCTAGCTTCTCTTCATCTTCTTCCACGATGACTACCTCACCCGCCGACCGCAACTTGGTGTTTTTCTTGACCTGCACAGATAGCCCTTCTCCCTCTTCCTTGATCTTGTCCATCGCTCTCTCGAGGGGGCGTGATGAACTCGCACGGCGCTAGGGGAGCGCCTTCTCTCGTACCTCTCCTCCTTCTAAACCAACTTCCCATCTCTGCGCGCATGCTCGCCGCTGCCGCCTCACCCTCCTCCGTATCCTCCAGCAACCGTATCAGTCTGCCGTCCACTCCGGACGACCCCAACACCTGACGAGTGACTTTCTCATCTCTCCTGTCAAACGCCTTCCGAGAAGGGACGAGGCGACTGTCGACGTGCCGGTCCTTTCGTCCAGCTCTCTGCGCTCTCAGGCTCGCTTGCCATATCGGCTGTCTGCTCCTTCTATCTTTCCCGAGTCCCGCTTGCTCGTCCGCCAGCAGTTCCTCGCGCTGCGCTCTCCATCTCGCCTTCGGTATCCTTGTCAGCCCCTCGGGTACATGGCCGGTTAGGGCACTCGTCGTCTTGTTCTTGCAGTCGGATGCGCTTGCTTTCTTGTGTCTTGTCACTGGCTCTTGGGGTGCTAGGCAGCTCTGCTTGGCCCTGAGGGGCACGGGATGTGGCGCCCCCTTCACTCTGCCCTTGGCCCGCCTGGCTGTGCGCTGGCTCAGCCGGGAGGGGACTCAGGCTTGGGCGGCATGGCCGCGCTTCCCTGGCAAGGCATGAGACAGGGATGACGTTCTTCGATTGTCACAGGGAGAGACACATCGTTGCCGCAACTCCTCTGTCTGCACCAAATCTTGGACCAAGTGGCTGAAGGAAGCGGGAGAGGAAAGAGCCTGACGATTTGCTGACTTTCTTGCCACTCCTTCCAGGCACGTCTCATTTTTGGAGCTGAAGTTCTGAGTTTTGGCTGCGGACAAGCGCTTCAAAGGTTTGCTTCCGGCCGACTTGGCAGGGCTTGGCTGACTTTTTCTTTGCACAAGCCTGCTGCTCAAGCGACTGGCAAAGGCCTCCAGAGGTGCCAGTCCCCTTCTGAGGAATTTTGCTGGGAACGTTGAGATGAGCATGTAAACAATGGCTGCTCGCTCCGAAGGACTGTGTCATGCGTGGAGAAACTCCTTCGTGGAACCTCCTTTCACACAAGGAAAACGAGGCAGTTCCCTCCACACGAGCTCGAGAGCTGGAGGAAGGCCCTGTCTGGGCTTCCACATTGCTCTTCATTCCAGCTCCTGTCTCGTGGAAGCTCTGTGCTCTCAACTGAGCCCAAAAGATCTTCGGAGCCACGCTAAATGAGGAGGAGGAGGAGGAGGAGGAGGAGGAGGTCAGAGACCTGTTTAGCAAGCGGGCTGTTTACTCTGTCTGTTCTACAAGCCTGCACCAAAATCCTTGCAATTGGGGTCTCTCATTTGTTGGCTGGAACCGTTTGACTGTCGACCTTTTCTCCCGCTCTTTTATGTGAAGAACGCTGTGCAGTTTAGATGGTGAAGGACTGGCCCAGCATGCTCTTCTGGGGAAGAGGCCAGAAGGGAAGGCTGGTGGTGGTGGCGGCGGCGGCAAAAGGAGGGGGGTTGCAGTAAGACAGGGGCAGACAGCATCAGGCACCTAACCGCGCCGCCTCCGGGTGGGCTCGAACCACCATCCTTTCGGTTAACAGCCGAACGCGCTGACCCATTGCGCCACAGAGACACCTGCGGGCAGCTTGCGCCACCTCCGAGCACAGTGCTCGCCTTGCCGTCAGGCAATCGGTGCAGGAGAAGCACCAGGCTGCCCGCTGGGTCCCAGCACCTGCGCTGAGCAGAGTGGCGCAGCGGGAGCGTGCTGGGCCCATAACCCAGAGGTCGATGGATCGAAACCATTCTCTGCTAGCCCTGCCTCTCGTGGCCTTTTGATTCAGGCTGAAGCCCACAGGCGGCCAAGACTCTTGCCCCAGCGCTGGGCACTGCAGGCGAGCAAACAGGACGCGGGAGTGACCCTCCTTCGTCTGCGTGAGCCACAAGAGGCTTTGAAGCCAGGTGGTCTCCTGCCAGAGGCTACTTTTGCTCAATGCCCTTGCCTCCTGAGGACTTGTGGGGTGTGCCCATTCTTCCATAGCAGCCCCTAGAATGGAGGCGGAGGGAGCACACGGCTCTCAGCCTCAGCGTGGTGCGCAAGGAACGTGCATCTCTCTCGACGTGTCCTTGCTTTACGTGCGTGTCGCTTGCCTAAGAAAGGTGGGAAGAAAGAGGAGGTTGACGGAAACCAGTGGACTCTGGCCATCCTGCGCATGGGCAATTGGAAAGAGAAGGTCTGATGGGACGCGCGTGGAAGCCCAGGGGGCGGCCTGTGACCGGCGGCACACAGCTTGTCAAGCACTGCCCGAGGCCCTGAAGTGGTGTGGCTGCTTGCCCACAAGTCAAGCGCACCCGTGAGAGATGAAGGCCTCCCGTCTCCCTCTCCGTCTCCGTCGCCGTCTCCGTCTCCGTCTCCTCAAGCGTCGTGAAGCAAGAGAGCTTCCTCATCCCCTTTTCCCACGCAGAAGGGGGAGCGGCTGCACAGGGAGTGCACCAAGGAGGGAGGCTCTGGGAGCTCGAGGCCAGAAAGGGGAAGCACAGGCCCTCTTTCTGCCCATTTTCCATCAGGGCTCCTTTGGCATGCCAAGGGCACGCCACCATCGGCTCGATTGGTGGGCTCTTTCGCCCCGCCTGTCCAATGCCATTCATTTGCGTGCCATTGGTCCTGACACGTGCCCGTGATGGCCTGCTGGAAAGTCAAGGGCTGATGTGCGAGAGGTCGCAGCCTCCTGGCTCCCTGGCCGGCCCGAAGCATCACTGGTTGCCGGCTCTCTTTTCCTGCCCAGAAAGGTGGGCGGGCCCCTGCTGAGGGAACACACCAGGGAGGCTCTTGCCATCGTCCTCATCAACCATGGGCTCAGCGCCCGTTGGTGTCCAATGCCCGTCTCACTAGCGCCTTCCATCTTTCCCTCTCGAGCGTGGAGCGCCCTGCTTGCTGTAGACGAGCTCCGTGCCAAGCTGATCCATCGGCTCCCTGTTCTCTCTGGGCTCTGCCTCTCCTATTCGAACCCACCGTTATGCCCAATACCGGGCTCTCCATTTTTCAAGTCGTCCTTCCTCTGGCAAATAAGCCCGGAGACCTGGAACTTCCACTGGGGGAACCTTCTGGAGCAGATTCCCTTTGGGCTGAATCTTCCCATACAATTCCTCCTTGGTGACCTTCTGCGCCCAGCCTATTCTCAGCATCCTGCTCCAACAACTCCTCTCCAACGCCACGAACCTTCTCGCTGAAACTTGCCTTTTCACCCACCTCTCCCAGACGGACAACATGCTGCTGAGCGCTCCGCTTTCTGCCTTTCGCTTTGCCAGATCTGATCCGTCGCCTTCAAACTCGCTCTTGCTTTCACGCTCCTAGGCGCTAGTTTCTTCTTCCAGTCCACATCATACGTTACGCCCCTAGCCGGATGCGTGAACTTCTCTACGTTGTCTCCTTCGAGCCCCTCGCCGCTGATCTTCCTCCCTATTTCCTTATCGCCAATTACCAAGCGATGGTCAGAATGGGCCCGTGCCCTTTCCCTTCCCCGCTTAGCGCCTGCACCCTTCTCCCTAGCTTCTCTTCATCTTCTTCCACGATGACTACCTCACCCGCCGACCGCAACTTGGTGTTTTTCTTGACCTGCACAGATAGCCCTTCTCCCTCTTCCTTGATCTTGTCCATCGCTCTCTCGAGGGGGCGTGATGAACTCGCACGGCGCTAGGGGAGCGCCTTCTCTCGTACCTCTCCTCCTTCTAAACCAACTTCCCATCTCTGCGCGCATGCTCGCCGCTGCCGCCTCACCCTCCTCCGTATCCTCCAGCAACCGTATCAGTCTGCCGTCCACTCCGGACGACCCCAACACCTGACGAGTGACTTTCTCATCTCTCCTGTCAAACGCCTTCCGAGAAGGGACGAGGCGACTGTCGACGTGCCGGTCCTTTCGTCCAGCTCTCTGCGCTCTCAGGCTCGCTTGCCATATCGGCTGTCTGCTCCTTCTATCTTTCCCGAGTCCCGCTTGCTCGTCCGCCAGCAGTTCCTCGCGCTGCGCTCTCCATCTCGCCTTCGGTATCCTTGTCAGCCCCTCGGGTACATGGCCGGTTAGGGCACTCGTCGTCTTGTTCTTGCAGTCGGATGCGCTTGCTTTCTTGTGTCTTGTCACTGGCTCTTGGGGTGCTAGGCAGCTCTGCTTGGCCCTGAGGGGCACGGGATGTGGCGCCCCCTTCACTCTGCCCTTGGCCCGCCTGGCTGTGCGCTGGCTCAGCCGGGAGGGGACTCAGGCTTGGGCGGCATGGCCGCGCTTCCCTGGCAAGGCATGAGACAGGGATGACGTTCTTCGATTGTCACAGGGAGAGACACATCGTTGCCGCAACTCCTCTGTCTGCACCAAATCTTGGACCAAGTGGCTGAAGGAAGCGGGAGAGGAAAGAGCCTGACGATTTGCTGACTTTCTTGCCACTCCTTCCAGGCACGTCTCATTTTTGGAGCTGAAGTTCTGAGTTTTGGCTGCGGACAAGCGCTTCAAAGGTTTGCTTCCGGCCGACTTGGCAGGGCTTGGCTGACTTTTTCTTTGCACAAGCCTGCTGCTCAAGCGACTGGCAAAGGCCTCCAGAGGTGCCAGTCCCCTTCTGAGGAATTTTGCTGGGAACGTTGAGATGAGCATGTAAACAATGGCTGCTCGCTCCGAAGGACTGTGTCATGCGTGGAGAAACTCCTTCGTGGAACCTCCTTTCACACAAGGAAAACGAGGCAGTTCCCTCCACACGAGCTCGAGAGCTGGAGGAAGGCCCTGTCTGGGCTTCCACATTGCTCTTCATTCCAGCTCCTGTCTCGTGGAAGCTCTGTGCTCTCAACTGAGCCCAAAAGATCTTCGGAGCCACGCTAAATGAGGAGGAGGAGGTCAGAGACCTGTTTAGCAAGCGGGCTGTTTACTCTGTCTGTTCTACAAGCCTGCACCAAAATCCTTGCAATTGGGGTCTCTCATTTGTTGGCTGGAACCGTTTGACTGTCGACCTTTTCTCCCGCTCTTTTATGTGAAGAACGCTGTGCAGTTTAGATGGTGAAGGACTGGCCCAGCATGCTCTTCTGGGGAAGAGGCCAGAAGGGAAGGCTGGTGATGGTGGCGGCGGCAAAAGGAGGGGGGTTGCAGTAAGACAGGGGCAGACAGCATCAGGCACCTAACCGCGCCGCCTCCGGGTGGGCTCGAACCACCATCCTTGCGGTTAACAGCCGAACGCGCTGACCCATTGCGCCACAGAGACACCTGCGGGCAGCTTGCGCCACCTCCGAGCACAGTGCTCGCCTTGCCGTCAGGCAATCGGTGCAGGAGAAGCACCAGGCTGCCCGCTGGGCCCCAGCCCATACCCTGAGCAGAGTGGCGCAGCGGGAGCGTGCTGCGCCCATAACACAGAGGTCGATAGATCGAAACCATTCTCTGCTAGCCCTGCCTCTCGTGGCCTTTTGATTCAGGCTGAAGCCCACAGGCGGCCAAGACTCTTGCCCCAGCGCTGGGCACTGCAGGCGAGCAAACAGGACGCGGGAGTGACCCTCCTTCGTCTGCGTGAGCCACAAGAGGCTTTGAAGCCAGGTGGTCTCCTGCCAGAGGCTACTTTTGCTCAATGCCCTTGCCTCCTGAGGACTTGTGGGGTGTGCCCATTCTTCCATAGCAGCCCCTAGAATGGAGGCGGAGGGAGCACACGGCTCTCAGCCTCAGCGTGGTGCGCAAGGAACGTGCATCTCTCTCGACGTGTCCTTGCTTTACGTGCGTGTCGCTTGCCTAAGAAAGGTGGGAAGAAAGAGGAGGTTGACGGAAACCAGTGGACTCTGGCCATCCTGCGCATGGGCAATTGGAAAGAGAAGGTCTGATGGGACGCGCGTGGAAGCCCAGGGGGCGGCCTGTGACCGGCGGCACACAGCTTGTCAAGCACTGCCCGAGGCCCTGAAGTGGTGTGGCTGCTTGCCCACAAGTCAAGCGCACCCGTGAGAGATGAAGGCCTCCCGTCTCCCTCTCCGTCTCCGTCGCCGTCTCCGTCTCCGTCTCCTCAAGCGTCGTGAAGCAAGAGAGCTTCCTCATCCCCTTTTCCCACGCAGAAGGGGGAGCGGCTGCACAGGGAGTGCACCAAGGAGGGAGGCTCTGGGAGCTCGAGGCCAGAAAGGGGAAGCACAGGCCCTCTTTCTGCCCATTTTCCATCAGGGCTCCTTTGGCATGCCAAGGGCACGCCACCATCGGCTCGATTGGTGGGCTCTTTCGCCCCGCCTGTCCAATGCCATTCATTTGCGTGCCATTGGTCCTGACACGTGCCCGTGATGGCCTGCTGGAAAGTCAAGGGCTGATGTGCGAGAGGTCGCAGCCTCCTGGCTCCCTGGCCGGCCCGAAGCATCACTGGTTGCCGGCTCTCTTTTCCTGCCCAGAAAGGTGGGCGGGCCCCTGCTGAGGGAACACACCAGGGAGGCTCTTGCCATCGTCCTCATCAACCATGGGCTCAGCGCCCGTTGGTGTCCAATGCCCGTCTCACTAGCGCCTTCCATCTTTCCCTCTCGAGCGTGGAGCGCCCTGCTTGCTGTAGACGAGCTCCGTGCCAAGCTGATCCATCGGCTCCCTGTTCTCTCTGGGCTCTGCCTCTCCTATTCGAACCCACCGTTATGCCCAATACCGGGCTCTCCATTTTTCAAGTCGTCCTTCCTCTGGCAAATAAGCCCGGAGACCTGGAACTTCCACTGGGGGAACCTTCTGGAGCAGATTCCCTTTGGGCTGAATCTTCCCATACAATTCCTCCTTGGTGACCTTCTGCGCCCAGCCTATTCTCAGCATCCTGCTCCAACAACTCCTCTCCAACGCCACGAACCTTCTCGCTGAAACTTGCCTTTTCACCCACCTCTCCCAGACGGACAACATGCTGCTGAGCGCTCCGCTTTCTGCCTTTCGCTTTGCCAGATCTGATCCGTCGCCTTCAAACTCGCTCTTGCTTTCACGCTCCTAGGCGCTAGTTTCTTCTTCCAGTCCACATCATACGTTACGCCCCTAGCCGGATGCGTGAACTTCTCTACGTTGTCTCCTTCGAGCCCCTCGCCGCTGATCTTCCTCCCTATTTCCTTATCGCCAATTACCAAGCGATGGTCAGAATGGGCCCGTGCCCTTTCCCTTCCCCGCTTAGCGCCTGCACCCTTCTCCCTAGCTTCTCTTCATCTTCTTCCACGATGACTACCTCACCCGCCGACCGCAACTTGGTGTTTTTCTTGACCTGCACAGATAGCCCTTCTCCCTCTTCCTTGATCTTGTCCATCGCTCTCTCGAGGGGGCGTGATGAACTCGCACGGCGCTAGGGGAGCGCCTTCTCTCGTACCTCTCCTCCTTCTAAACCAACTTCCCATCTCTGCGCGCATGCTCGCCGCTGCCGCCTCACCCTCCTCCGTATCCTCCAGCAACCGTATCAGTCTGCCGTCCACTCCGGACGACCCCAACACCTGACGAGTGACTTTCTCATCTCTCCTGTCAAACGCCTTCCGAGAAGGGACGAGGCGACTGTCGACGTGCCGGTCCTTTCGTCCAGCTCTCTGCGCTCTCAGGCTCGCTTGCCATATCGGCTGTCTGCTCCTTCTATCTTTCCCGAGTCCCGCTTGCTCGTCCGCCAGCAGTTCCTCGCGCTGCGCTCTCCATCTCGCCTTCGGTATCCTTGTCAGCCCCTCGGGTACATGGCCGGTTAGGGCACTCGTCGTCTTGTTCTTGCAGTCGGATGCGCTTGCTTTCTTGTGTCTTGTCACTGGCTCTTGGGGTGCTAGGCAGCTCTGCTTGGCCCTGAGGGGCACGGGATGTGGCGCCCCCTTCACTCTGCCCTTGGCCCGCCTGGCTGTGCGCTGGCTCAGCCGGGAGGGGACTCAGGCTTGGGCGGCATGGCCGCGCTTCCCTGGCAAGGCATGAGACAGGGATGACGTTCTTCGATTGTCACAGGGAGAGACACATCGTTGCCGCAACTCCTCTGTCTGCACCAAATCTTGGACCAAGTGGCTGAAGGAAGCGGGAGAGGAAAGAGCCTGACGATTTGCTGACTTTCTTGCCACTCCTTCCAGGCACGTCTCATTTTTGGAGCTGAAGTTCTGAGTTTTGGCTGCGGACAAGCGCTTCAAAGGTTTGCTTCCGGCCGACTTGGCAGGGCTTGGCTGACTTTTTCTTTGCACAAGCCTGCTGCTCAAGCGACTGGCAAAGGCCTCCAGAGGTGCCAGTCCCCTTCTGAGGAATTTTGCTGGGAACGTTGAGATGAGCATGTAAACAATGGCTGCTCGCTCCGAAGGACTGTGTCATGCGTGGAGAAACTCCTTCGTGGAACCTCCTTTCACACAAGGAAAACGAGGCAGTTCCCTCCACACGAGCTCGAGAGCTGGAGGAAGGCCCTGTCTGGGCTTCCACATTGCTCTTCATTCCAGCTCCTGTCTCGTGGAAGCTCTGTGCTCTCAACTGAGCCCAAAAGATCTTCGGAGCCACGCTAAATGAGGAGGAGGAGGTCAGAGACCTGTTTAGCAAGCGGGCTGTTTACTCTGTCTGTTCTACAAGCCTGCACCAAAATCCTTGCAATTGGGGTCTCTCATTTGTTGGCTGGAACCGTTTGACTGTCGACCTTTTCTCCCGCTCTTTTATGTGAAGAACGCTGTGCAGTTTAGATGGTGAAGGACTGGCCCAGCATGCTCTTCTGGGGAAGAGGCCAGAAGGGAAGGCTGGTGATGGTGGCGGCGGCAAAAGGAGGGGGGTTGCAGTAAGACAGGGGCAGACAGCATCAGGCACCTAACCGCGCCGCCTCCGGGTGGGCTCGAACCACCATCCTTGCGGTTAACAGCCGAACGCGCTGACCCATTGCGCCACAGAGACACCTGCGGGCAGCTTGCGCCACCTCCGAGCACAGTGCTCGCCTTGCCGTCAGGCAATCGGTGCAGGAGAAGCACCAGGCTGCCCGCTGGGCCCCAGCCCATACCCTGAGCAGAGTGGCGCAGCGGGAGCGTGCTGCGCCCATAACACAGAGGTCGATAGATCGAAACCATTCTCTGCTAGCCCTGCCTCTCGTGGCCTTTTGATTCAGGCTGAAGCCCACAGGCGGCCAAGACTCTTGCCCCAGCGCTGGGCACTGCAGGCGAGCAAACAGGACGCGGGAGTGACCCTCCTTCGTCTGCGTGAGCCACAAGAGGCTTTGAAGCCAGGTGGTCTCCTGCCAGAGGCTACTTTTGCTCAATGCCCTTGCCTCCTGAGGACTTGTGGGGTGTGCCCATTCTTCCATAGCAGCCCCTAGAATGGAGGCGGAGGGAGCACACGGCTCTCAGCCTCAGCGTGGTGCGCAAGGAACGTGCATCTCTCTCGACGTGTCCTTGCTTTACGTGCGTGTCGCTTGCCTAAGAAAGGTGGGAAGAAAGAGGAGGTTGACGGAAACCAGTGGACTCTGGCCATCCTGCGCATGGGCAATTGGAAAGAGAAGGTCTGATGGGACGCGCGTGGAAGCCCAGGGGGCGGCCTGTGACCGGCGGCACACAGCTTGTCAAGCACTGCCCGAGGCCCTGAAGTGGTGTGGCTGCTTGCCCACAAGTCAAGCGCACCCGTGAGAGATGAAGGCCTCCCGTCTCCCTCTCCGTCTCCGTCGCCGTCTCCGTCTCCGTCTCCTCAAGCGTCGTGAAGCAAGAGAGCTTCCTCATCCCCTTTTCCCACGCAGAAGGGGGAGCGGCTGCACAGGGAGTGCACCAAGGAGGGAGGCTCTGGGAGCTCGAGGCCAGAAAGGGGAAGCACAGGCCCTCTTTCTGCCCATTTTCCATCAGGGCTCCTTTGGCATGCCAAGGGCACGCCACCATCGGCTCGATTGGTGGGCTCTTTCGCCCCGCCTGTCCAATGCCATTCATTTGCGTGCCATTGGTCCTGACACGTGCCCGTGATGGCCTGCTGGAAAGTCAAGGGCTGATGTGCGAGAGGTCGCAGCCTCCTGGCTCCCTGGCCGGCCCGAAGCATCACTGGTTGCCGGCTCTCTTTTCCTGCCCAGAAAGGTGGGCGGGCCCCTGCTGAGGGAACACACCAGGGAGGCTCTTGCCATCGTCCTCATCAACCATGGGCTCAGCGCCCGTTGGTGTCCAATGCCCGTCTCACTAGCGCCTTCCATCTTTCCCTCTCGAGCGTGGAGCGCCCTGCTTGCTGTAGACGAGCTCCGTGCCAAGCTGATCCATCGGCTCCCTGTTCTCTCTGGGCTCTGCCTCTCCTATTCGAACCCACCGTTATGCCCAATACCGGGCTCTCCATTTTTCAAGTCGTCCTTCCTCTGGCAAATAAGCCCGGAGACCTGGAACTTCCACTGGGGGAACCTTCTGGAGCAGATTCCCTTTGGGCTGAATCTTCCCATACAATTCCTCCTTGGTGACCTTCTGCGCCCAGCCTATTCTCAGCATCCTGCTCCAACAACTCCTCTCCAACGCCACGAACCTTCTCGCTGAAACTTGCCTTTTCACCCACCTCTCCCAGACGGACAACATGCTGCTGAGCGCTCCGCTTTCTGCCTTTCGCTTTGCCAGATCTGATCCGTCGCCTTCAAACTCGCTCTTGCTTTCACGCTCCTAGGCGCTAGTTTCTTCTTCCAGTCCACATCATACGTTACGCCCCTAGCCGGATGCGTGAACTTCTCTACGTTGTCTCCTTCGAGCCCCTCGCCGCTGATCTTCCTCCCTATTTCCTTATCGCCAATTACCAAGCGATGGTCAGAATGGGCCCGTGCCCTTTCCCTTCCCCGCTTAGCGCCTGCACCCTTCTCCCTAGCTTCTCTTCATCTTCTTCCACGATGACTACCTCACCCGCCGACCGCAACTTGGTGTTTTTCTTGACCTGCACAGATAGCCCTTCTCCCTCTTCCTTGATCTTGTCCATCGCTCTCTCGAGGGGGCGTGATGAACTCGCACGGCGCTAGGGGAGCGCCTTCTCTCGTACCTCTCCTCCTTCTAAACCAACTTCCCATCTCTGCGCGCATGCTCGCCGCTGCCGCCTCACCCTCCTCCGTATCCTCCAGCAACCGTATCAGTCTGCCGTCCACTCCGGACGACCCCAACACCTGACGAGTGACTTTCTCATCTCTCCTGTCAAACGCCTTCCGAGAAGGGACGAGGCGACTGTCGACGTGCCGGTCCTTTCGTCCAGCTCTCTGCGCTCTCAGGCTCGCTTGCCATATCGGCTGTCTGCTCCTTCTATCTTTCCCGAGTCCCGCTTGCTCGTCCGCCAGCAGTTCCTCGCGCTGCGCTCTCCATCTCGCCTTCGGTATCCTTGTCAGCCCCTCGGGTACATGGCCGGTTAGGGCACTCGTCGTCTTGTTCTTGCAGTCGGATGCGCTTGCTTTCTTGTGTCTTGTCACTGGCTCTTGGGGTGCTAGGCAGCTCTGCTTGGCCCTGAGGGGCACGGGATGTGGCGCCCCCTTCACTCTGCCCTTGGCCCGCCTGGCTGTGCGCTGGCTCAGCCGGGAGGGGACTCAGGCTTGGGCGGCATGGCCGCGCTTCCCTGGCAAGGCATGAGACAGGGATGACGTTCTTCGATTGTCACAGGGAGAGACACATCGTTGCCGCAACTCCTCTGTCTGCACCAAATCTTGGACCAAGTGGCTGAAGGAAGCGGGAGAGGAAAGAGCCTGACGATTTGCTGACTTTCTTGCCACTCCTTCCAGGCACGTCTCATTTTTGGAGCTGAAGTTCTGAGTTTTGGCTGCGGACAAGCGCTTCAAAGGTTTGCTTCCGGCCGACTTGGCAGGGCTTGGCTGACTTTTTCTTTGCACAAGCCTGCTGCTCAAGCGACTGGCAAAGGCCTCCAGAGGTGCCAGTCCCCTTCTGAGGAATTTTGCTGGGAACGTTGAGATGAGCATGTAAACAATGGCTGCTCGCTCCGAAGGACTGTGTCATGCGTGGAGAAACTCCTTCGTGGAACCTCCTTTCACACAAGGAAAACGAGGCAGTTCCCTCCACACGAGCTCGAGAGCTGGAGGAAGGCCCTGTCTGGGCTTCCACATTGCTCTTCATTCCAGCTCCTGTCTCGTGGAAGCTCTGTGCTCTCAACTGAGCCCAAAAGATCTTCGGAGCCACGCTAAATGAGGAGGAGGAGGAGGAGGAGGAGGTCAGAGACCTGTTTAGCAAGCGGGCTGTTTACTCTGTCTGTTCTACAAGCCTGCACCAAAATCCTTGCAATTGGGGTCTCTCATTTGTTGGCTGGAACCGTTTGACTGTCGACCTTTTCTCCCGCTCTTTTATGTGAAGAACGCTGTGCAGTTTAGATGGTGAAGGACTGGCCCAGCATGCTCTTCTGGGGAAGAGGCCAGAAGGGAAGGCTGGTGGTGGTGGCGGCGGCGGCAAAAGGAGGGGGGTTGCAGTAAGACAGGGGCAGACAGCATCAGGCACCTAACCGCGCCGCCTCCGGGTGGGCTCGAACCACCATCCTTTCGGTTAACAGCCGAACGCGCTGACCCATTGCGCCACAGAGACACCTGCGGGCAGCTTGCGCCACCTCCGAGCACAGTGCTCGCCTTGCCGTCAGGCAATCGGTGCAGGAGAAGCACCAGGCTGCCCGCTGGGCCCGAGCCCATGCGCTGAGCAGAGTGGCGCAGCGGGAGCGTGCTGGGCCCATAACCCAGAGGTCGATGGATCGAAACCATTCTCTGCTAGCCCTGCCTCTCGTGGCCTTTTGATTCAGGCTGAAGCCCACAGGTGGCCAAGACTCTTGCCCCAGCGCTGGGCACTGCAGGCGAGCAAACAGGACGCGGGAGTGACCCTCCTTCGTCTGCGTGAGCCACAAGAGGCTTTGAAGCCAGGTGGTCTCCTGCCAGAGGCTACTTTTGCTCAATGCCCTTGCCTCCTGAGGACTTGTGGGGTGTGCCCATTCTTCCATAGCAGCCCCTAGAATGGAGGCGGAGGGAGCACACGGCTCTCAGCCTCAGCGTGGTGCGCAAGGAACGTGCATCTCTCTCGACGTGTCCTTGCTTTACGTGCGTGTCGCTTGCCTAAGAAAGGTGGGAAGAAAGAGGAGGTTGACGGAAACCAGTGGACTCTGGCCATCCTGCGCATGGGCAATTGGAAAGAGAAGGTCTGATGGGACGCGCGTGGAAGCCCAGGGGGCGGCCTGTGACCGGCGGCACACAGCTTGTCAAGCACTGCCCGAGGCCCTGAAGTGGTGTGGCTGCTTGCCCACAAGTCAAGCGCACCCGTGAGAGATGAAGGCCTCCCGTCTCCCTCTCCGTCTCCGTCGCCGTCTCCGTCTCCGTCTCCTCAAGCGTCGTGAAGCAAGAGAGCTTCCTCATCCCCTTTTCCCACGCAGAAGGGGGAGCGGCTGCACAGGGAGTGCACCAAGGAGGGAGGCTCTGGGAGCTCGAGGCCAGAAAGGGGAAGCACAGGCCCTCTTTCTGCCCATTTTCCATCAGGGCTCCTTTGGCATGCCAAGGGCACGCCACCATCGGCTCGATTGGTGGGCTCTTTCGCCCCGCCTGTCCAATGCCATTCATTTGCGTGCCATTGGTCCTGACACGTGCCCGTGATGGCCTGCTGGAAAGTCAAGGGCTGATGTGCGAGAGGTCGCAGCCTCCTGGCTCCCTGGCCGGCCCGAAGCATCACTGGTTGCCGGCTCTCTTTTCCTGCCCAGAAAGGTGGGCGGGCCCCTGCTGAGGGAACACACCAGGGAGGCTCTTGCCATCGTCCTCATCAACCATGGGCTCAGCGCCCGTTGGTGTCCAATGCCCGTCTCACTAGCGCCTTCCATCTTTCCCTCTCGAGCGTGGAGCGCCCTGCTTGCTGTAGACGAGCTCCGTGCCAAGCTGATCCATCGGCTCCCTGTTCTCTCTGGGCTCTGCCTCTCCTATTCGAACCCACCGTTATGCCCAATACCGGGCTCTCCATTTTTCAAGTCGTCCTTCCTCTGGCAAATAAGCCCGGAGACCTGGAACTTCCACTGGGGGAACCTTCTGGAGCAGATTCCCTTTGGGCTGAATCTTCCCATACAATTCCTCCTTGGTGACCTTCTGCGCCCAGCCTATTCTCAGCATCCTGCTCCAACAACTCCTCTCCAACGCCACGAACCTTCTCGCTGAAACTTGCCTTTTCACCCACCTCTCCCAGACGGACAACATGCTGCTGAGCGCTCCGCTTTCTGCCTTTCGCTTTGCCAGATCTGATCCGTCGCCTTCAAACTCGCTCTTGCTTTCACGCTCCTAGGCGCTAGTTTCTTCTTCCAGTCCACATCATACGTTACGCCCCTAGCCGGATGCGTGAACTTCTCTACGTTGTCTCCTTCGAGCCCCTCGCCGCTGATCTTCCTCCCTATTTCCTTATCGCCAATTACCAAGCGATGGTCAGAATGGGCCCGTGCCCTTTCCCTTCCCCGCTTAGCGCCTGCACCCTTCTCCCTAGCTTCTCTTCATCTTCTTCCACGATGACTACCTCACCCGCCGACCGCAACTTGGTGTTTTTCTTGACCTGCACAGATAGCCCTTCTCCCTCTTCCTTGATCTTGTCCATCGCTCTCTCGAGGGGGCGTGATGAACTCGCACGGCGCTAGGGGAGCGCCTTCTCTCGTACCTCTCCTCCTTCTAAACCAACTTCCCATCTCTGCGCGCATGCTCGCCGCTGCCGCCTCACCCTCCTCCGTATCCTCCAGCAACCGTATCAGTCTGCCGTCCACTCCGGACGACCCCAACACCTGACGAGTGACTTTCTCATCTCTCCTGTCAAACGCCTTCCGAGAAGGGACGAGGCGACTGTCGACGTGCCGGTCCTTTCGTCCAGCTCTCTGCGCTCTCAGGCTCGCTTGCCATATCGGCTGTCTGCTCCTTCTATCTTTCCCGAGTCCCGCTTGCTCGTCCGCCAGCAGTTCCTCGCGCTGCGCTCTCCATCTCGCCTTCGGTATCCTTGTCAGCCCCTCGGGTACATGGCCGGTTAGGGCACTCGTCGTCTTGTTCTTGCAGTCGGATGCGCTTGCTTTCTTGTGTCTTGTCACTGGCTCTTGGGGTGCTAGGCAGCTCTGCTTGGCCCTGAGGGGCACGGGATGTGGCGCCCCCTTCACTCTGCCCTTGGCCCGCCTGGCTGTGCGCTGGCTCAGCCGGGAGGGGACTCAGGCTTGGGCGGCATGGCCGCGCTTCCCTGGCAAGGCATGAGACAGGGATGACGTTCTTCGATTGTCACAGGGAGAGACACATCGTTGCCGCAACTCCTCTGTCTGCACCAAATCTTGGACCAAGTGGCTGAAGGAAGCGGGAGAGGAAAGAGCCTGACGATTTGCTGACTTTCTTGCCACTCCTTCCAGGCACGTCTCATTTTTGGAGCTGAAGTTCTGAGTTTTGGCTGCGGACAAGCGCTTCAAAGGTTTGCTTCCGGCCGACTTGGCAGGGCTTGGCTGACTTTTTCTTTGCACAAGCCTGCTGCTCAAGCGACTGGCAAAGGCCTCCAGAGGTGCCAGTCCCCTTCTGAGGAATTTTGCTGGGAACGTTGAGATGAGCATGTAAACAATGGCTGCTCGCTCCGAAGGACTGTGTCATGCGTGGAGAAACTCCTTCGTGGAACCTCCTTTCACACAAGGAAAACGAGGCAGTTCCCTCCACACGAGCTCGAGAGCTGGAGGAAGGCCCTGTCTGGGCTTCCACATTGCTCTTCATTCCAGCTCCTGTCTCGTGGAAGCTCTGTGCTCTCAACTGAGCCCAAAAGATCTTCGGAGCCACGCTAAATGAGGAGGAGGAGGAGGAGGAGGAGGTCAGAGACCTGTTTAGCAAGCGGGCTGTTTACTCTGTCTGTTCTACAAGCCTGCACCAAAATCCTTGCAATTGGGGTCTCTCATTTGTTGGCTGGAACCGTTTGACTGTCGACCTTTTCTCCCGCTCTTTTATGTGAAGAACGCTGTGCAGTTTAGATGGTGAAGGACTGGCCCAGCATGCTCTTCTGGGGAAGAGGCCAGAAGGGAAGGCTGGTGGTGGTGGCGGCGGCGGCAAAAGGAGGGGGGTTGCAGTAAGACAGGGGCAGACAGCATCAGGCACCTAACCGCGCCGCCTCCGGGTGGGCTCGAACCACCATCCTTTCGGTTAACAGCCGAACGCGCTGACCCATTGCGCCACAGAGACACCTGCGGGCAGCTTGCGCCACCTCCGAGCACAGTGCTCGCCTTGCCGTCAGGCAATCGGTGCAGGAGAAGCACCAGGCTGCCCGCTGGGCCCGAGCCTCTGCGCTGAGCAGAGTGGCGCAGCGGGAGCGTGCTGGGCCCATAACCCAGAGGTCGATGGATCGAAACCATTCTCTGCTAGCCCTGCCTCTCGTGGCCTTTTGATTCAGGCTGAAGCCCACAGGCGGCCAAGACTCTTGCCCCAGCGCTGGGCACTGCAGGCGAGCAAACAGGACGCGGGAGTGACCCTCCTTCGTCTGCGTGAGCCACAAGAGGCTTTGAAGCCAGGTGGTCTCCTGCCAGAGGCTACTTTTGCTCAATGCCCTTGCCTCCTGAGGACTTGTGGGGTGTGCCCATTCTTCCATAGCAGCCCCTAGAATGGAGGCGGAGGGAGCACACGGCTCTCAGCCTCAGCGTGGTGCGCAAGGAACGTGCATCTCTCTCGACGTGTCCTTGCTTTACGTGCGTGTCGCTTGCCTAAGAAAGGTGGGAAGAAAGAGGAGGTTGACGGAAACCAGTGGACTCTGGCCATCCTGCGCATGGGCAATTGGAAAGAGAAGGTCTGATGGGACGCGCGTGGAAGCCCAGGGGGCGGCCTGTGACCGGCGGCACACAGCTTGTCAAGCACTGCCCGAGGCCCTGAAGTGGTGTGGCTGCTTGCCCACAAGTCAAGCGCACCCGTGAGAGATGAAGGCCTCCCGTCTCCCTCTCCGTCTCCGTCGCCGTCTCCGTCTCCGTCTCCTCAAGCGTCGTGAAGCAAGAGAGCTTCCTCATCCCCTTTTCCCACGCAGAAGGGGGAGCGGCTGCACAGGGAGTGCACCAAGGAGGGAGGCTCTGGGAGCTCGAGGCCAGAAAGGGGAAGCACAGGCCCTCTTTCTGCCCATTTTCCATCAGGGCTCCTTTGGCATGCCAAGGGCACGCCACCATCGGCTCGATTGGTGGGCTCTTTCGCCCCGCCTGTCCAATGCCATTCATTTGCGTGCCATTGGTCCTGACACGTGCCCGTGATGGCCTGCTGGAAAGTCAAGGGCTGATGTGCGAGAGGTCGCAGCCTCCTGGCTCCCTGGCCGGCCCGAAGCATCACTGGTTGCCGGCTCTCTTTTCCTGCCCAGAAAGGTGGGCGGGCCCCTGCTGAGGGAACACACCAGGGAGGCTCTTGCCATCGTCCTCATCAACCATGGGCTCAGCGCCCGTTGGTGTCCAATGCCCGTCTCACTAGCGCCTTCCATCTTTCCCTCTCGAGCGTGGAGCGCCCTGCTTGCTGTAGACGAGCTCCGTGCCAAGCTGATCCATCGGCTCCCTGTTCTCTCTGGGCTCTGCCTCTCCTATTCGAACCCACCGTTATGCCCAATACCGGGCTCTCCATTTTTCAAGTCGTCCTTCCTCTGGCAAATAAGCCCGGAGACCTGGAACTTCCACTGGGGGAACCTTCTGGAGCAGATTCCCTTTGGGCTGAATCTTCCCATACAATTCCTCCTTGGTGACCTTCTGCGCCCAGCCTATTCTCAGCATCCTGCTCCAACAACTCCTCTCCAACGCCACGAACCTTCTCGCTGAAACTTGCCTTTTCACCCACCTCTCCCAGACGGACAACATGCTGCTGAGCGCTCCGCTTTCTGCCTTTCGCTTTGCCAGATCTGATCCGTCGCCTTCAAACTCGCTCTTGCTTTCACGCTCCTAGGCGCTAGTTTCTTCTTCCAGTCCACATCATACGTTCCGCCCCTAGCCGGATGCGTGAACTTCTCTACGTTGTCTCCTTCGAGCCCCTCGCCGCTGATCTTCCTCCCTATTTCCTTATCGCCAATTACCAAGCGATGGTCAGAATGGGCCCGTGCCCTTTCCCTTCCCCGCTTAGCGCCTGCACCCTTCTCCCTAGCTTCTCTTCATCTTCTTCCACGATGACTACCTCACCCGCCGACCGCAACTTGGTGTTTTTCTTGACCTGCACAGATAGCCCTTCTCCCTCTTCCTTGATCTTGTCCATCGCTCTCTCGAGGGGGCGTGATGAACTCGCACGGCGCTAGGGGAGCGCCTTCTCTCGTACCTCTCCTCCTTCTAAACCAACTTCCCATCTCTGCGCGCATGCTCGCCGCTGCCGCCTCACCCTCCTCCGTATCCTCCAGCAACCGTATCAGTCTGCCGTCCACTCCGGACGACCCCAACACCTGACGAGTGACTTTCTCATCTCTCCTGTCAAACGCCTTCCGAGAAGGGACGAGGCGACTGTCGACGTGCCGGTCCTTTCGTCCAGCTCTCTGCGCTCTCAGGCTCGCTTGCCATATCGGCTGTCTGCTCCTTCTATCTTTCCCGAGTCCCGCTTGCTCGTCCGCCAGCAGTTCCTCGCGCTGCGCTCTCCATCTCGCCTTCGGTATCCTTGTCAGCCCCTCGGGTACATGGCCGGTTAGGGCACTCGTCGTCTTGTTCTTGCAGTCGGATGCGCTTGCTTTCTTGTGTCTTGTCACTGGCTCTTGGGGTGCTAGGCAGCTCTGCTTGGCCCTGAGGGGCACGGGATGTGGCGCCCCCTTCACTCTGCCCTTGGCCCGCCTGGCTGTGCGCTGGCTCAGCCGGGAGGGGACTCAGGCTTGGGCGGCATGGCCGCGCTTCCCTGGCAAGGCATGAGACAGGGATGACGTTCTTCGATTGTCACAGGGAGAGACACATCGTTGCCGCAACTCCTCTGTCTGCACCAAATCTTGGACCAAGTGGCTGAAGGAAGCGGGAGAGGAAAGAGCCTGACGATTTGCTGACTTTCTTGCCACTCCTTCCAGGCACGTCTCATTTTTGGAGCTGAAGTTCTGAGTTTTGGCTGCGGACAAGCGCTTCAAAGGTTTGCTTCCGGCCGACTTGGCAGGGCTTGGCTGACTTTTTCTTTGCACAAGCCTGCTGCTCAAGCGACTGGCAAAGGCCTCCAGAGGTGCCAGTCCCCTTCTGAGGAATTTTGCTGGGAACGTTGAGATGAGCATGTAAACAATGGCTGCTCGCTCCGAAGGACTGTGTCATGCGTGGAGAAACTCCTTCGTGGAACCTCCTTTCACACAAGGAAAACGAGGCAGTTCCCTCCACACGAGCTCGAGAGCTGGAGGAAGGCCCTGTCTGGGCTTCCACATTGCTCTTCATTCCAGCTCCTGTCTCGTGGAAGCTCTGTGCTCTCAACTGAGCCCAAAAGATCTTCGGAGCCACGCTAAATGAGGAGGAGGAGGAGGAGGAGGAGGTCAGAGACCTGTTTAGCAAGCGGGCTGTTTACTCTGTCTGTTCTACAAGCCTGCACCAAAATCCTTGCAATTGGGGTCTCTCATTTGTTGGCTGGAACCGTTTGACTGTCGACCTTTTCTCCCGCTCTTTTATCTGAAGAACGCTGTGCAGTTTAGATGGTGAAGGACTGGCCCAGCATGCTCTTCTGGGGAAGAGGCCAGAAGGGAAGGCTGGTGGTGGTGGCGGCGGCGGCAAAAGGAGGGGGGTTGCAGTAAGACAGGGGCAGACAGCATCAGGCACCTAACCGCGCCGCCTCCGGGTGGGCTCGAACCACCATCCTTTCGGTTAACAGCCAAACGCGCTGACCCATTGCGCCACAGAGACACCTGCGGGCAGCTTGCGCCACCTCCGAGCACAGTGCTCGCCTTGCCGTCAGGCAATCGGTGCAGGAGAAGCACCAGGCTGCCCGCTGGGCCCCAGCCCCTGCGCTGAGCAGAGTGGCGCAGCGGGAGCGTGCTGGGCCCATAACCCAGAGGTCGATGGATCGAAACCATTCTCTGCTAGCCCTGCCTCTCGTGGCCTTTTGATTCAGGCTGAAGCCCACAGGCGGCCAAGACTCTTGCCCCAGCGCTGGGCACTGCAGGCGAGCAAACAGGACGCGGGAGTGACCCTCCTTCGTCTGCGTGAGCCACAAGAGGCTTTGAAGCCAGGTGGTCTCCTGCCAGAGGCTACTTTTGCTCAATGCCCTTGCCTCCTGAGGACTTGTGGGGTGTGCCCATTCTTCCATAGCAGCCCCTAGAATGGAGGCGGAGGGAGCACACGGCTCTCAGCCTCAGCGTGGTGCGCAAGGAACGTGCATCTCTCTCGACGTGTCCTTGCTTTACGTGCGTGTCGCTTGCCTAAGAAAGGTGGGAAGAAAGAGGAGGTTGACGGAAACCAGTGGACTCTGGCCATCCTGCGCATGGGCAATTGGAAAGAGAAGGTCTGATGGGACGCGCGTGGAAGCCCAGGGGGCGGCCTGTGACCGGCGGGACACAGCTTGTCAAGCACTGCCCGAGGCCCTGAAGTGGTGTGGCTGCTTGCCCACAAGTCAAGCGCACCCGTGAGAGATGAAGGCCTCCCGTCTCCCTCTCCGTCTCCGTCGCCGTCTCCGTCTCCGTCTCCTCAAGCGTCGTGAAGCAAGAGAGCTGCCTCATCCCCTTT
Organism: Carettochelys insculpta; assembly: GCF_033958435.1. Taxonomy (NCBI): domain Eukaryota; kingdom Metazoa; phylum Chordata; order Testudines; family Carettochelyidae; genus Carettochelys; species Carettochelys insculpta. The sequence continues at coordinate 190,579 of NW_027439076.1, forward strand.
TCCCACGCAGAAGGGGGAGCGGCTGCACAGGGAGTGCACCAAGGAGGGAGGCTCTGGGAGCTCGAGGCCAGAAAGGGGAAGCACAGGCCCTCTTTCTGCCCATTTTCCATCAGGGCTCCTTTGGCATGCCAAGGGCACGCCACCATCGGCTCGATTGGTGGGCTCTTTCGCCCCGCCTGTCCAATGCCATTCATTTGCGTGCCATTGGTCCTGACACGTGCCCGTGATGGCCTGCTGGAAAGTCAAGGGCTGATGTGCGAGAGGTCGCAGCCTCCTGGCTCCCTGGCCGGCCCGAAGCATCACTGGTTGCCGGCTCTCTTTTCCTGCCCAGAAAGGTGGGCGGGCCCCTGCTGAGGGAACACACCAGGGAGGCTCTTGCCATCGTCCTCATCAACCATGGGCTCAGCGCCCGTTGGTGTCCAATGCCCGTCTCACTAGCGCCTTCCATCTTTCCCTCTCGAGCGTGGAGCGCCCTGCTTGCTGTAGACGAGCTCCGTGCCAAGCTGATCCATCGGCTCCCTGTTCTCTCTGGGCTCTGCCTCTCCTATTCGAACCCACCGTTATGCCCAATACCGGGCTCTCCATTTTTCAAGTCGTCCTTCCTCTGGCAAATAAGCCCGGAGACCTGGAACTTCCACTGGGGGAACCTTCTGGAGCAGATTCCCTTTGGGCTGAATCTTCCCATACAATTCCTCCTTGGTGACCTTCTGCGCCCAGCCTATTCTCAGCATCCTGCTCCAACAACTCCTCTCCAACGCCACGAACCTTCTCGCTGAAACTTGCCTTTTCACCCACCTCTCCCAGACGGACAACATGCTGCTGAGCGCTCCGCTTTCTGCCTTTCGCTTTGCCAGATCTGATCCGTCGCCTTCAAACTCGCTCTTGCTTTCACGCTCCTAGGCGCTAGTTTCTTCTTCCAGTCCACATCATACGTTCCGCCCCTAGCCGGATGCGTGAACTTCTCTACGTTGTCTCCTTCGAGCCCCTCGCCGCTGATCTTCCTCCCTATTTCCTTATCGCCAATTACCAAGCGATGGTCAGAATGGGCCCGTGCCCTTTCCCTTCCCCGCTTAGCGCCTGCACCCTTCTCCCTAGCTTCTCTTCATCTTCTTCCACGATGACTACCTCACCCGCCGACCGCAACTTGGTGTTTTTCTTGACCTGCACAGATAGCCCTTCTCCCTCTTCCTTGATCTTGTCCATCGCTCTCTCGAGGGGGCGTGATGAACTCGCACGGCGCTAGGGGAGCGCCTTCTCTCGTACCTCTCCTCCTTCTAAACCAACTTCCCATCTCTGCGCGCATGCTCGCCGCTGCCGCCTCACCCTCCTCCGTATCCTCCAGCAACCGTATCAGTCTGCCGTCCACTCCGGACGACCCCAACACCTGACGAGTGACTTTCTCATCTCTCCTGTCAAACGCCTTCCGAGAAGGGACGAGGCGACTGTCGACGTGCCGGTCCTTTCGTCCAGCTCTCTGCGCTCTCAGGCTCGCTTGCCATATCGGCTGTCTGCTCCTTCTATCTTTCCCGAGTCCCGCTTGCTCGTCCGCCAGCAGTTCCTCGCGCTGCGCTCTCCATCTCGCCTTCGGTATCCTTGTCAGCCCCTCGGGTACATGGCCGGTTAGGGCACTCGTCGTCTTGTTCTTGCAGTCGGATGCGCTTGCTTTCTTGTGTCTTGTCACTGGCTCTTGGGGTGCTAGGCAGCTCTGCTTGGCCCTGAGGGGCACGGGATGTGGCGCCCCCTTCACTCTGCCCTTGGCCCGCCTGGCTGTGCGCTGGCTCAGCCGGGAGGGGACTCAGGCTTGGGCGGCATGGCCGCGCTTCCCTGGCAAGGCATGAGACAGGGATGACGTTCTTCGATTGTCACAGGGAGAGACACATCGTTGCCGCAACTCCTCTGTCTGCACCAAATCTTGGACCAAGTGGCTGAAGGAAGCGGGAGAGGAAAGAGCCTGACGATTTGCTGACTTTCTTGCCACTCCTTCCAGGCACGTCTCATTTTTGGAGCTGAAGTTCTGAGTTTTGGCTGCGGACAAGCGCTTCAAAGGTTTGCTTCCGGCCGACTTGGCAGGGCTTGGCTGACTTTTTCTTTGCACAAGCCTGCTGCTCAAGCGACTGGCAAAGGCCTCCAGAGGTGCCAGTCCCCTTCTGAGGAATTTTGCTGGGAACGTTGAGATGAGCATGTAAACAATGGCTGCTCGCTCCGAAGGACTGTGTCATGCGTGGAGAAACTCCTTCGTGGAACCTCCTTTCACACAAGGAAAACGAGGCAGTTCCCTCCACACGAGCTCGAGAGCTGGAGGAAGGCCCTGTCTGGGCTTCCACATTGCTCTTCATTCCAGCTCCTGTCTCGTGGAAGCTCTGTGCTCTCAACTGAGCCCAAAAGATCTTCGGAGCCACGCTAAATGAGGAGGAGGAGGAGGAGGAGGAGGTCAGAGACCTGTTTAGCAAGCGGGCTGTTTACTCTGTCTGTTCTACAAGCCTGCACCAAAATCCTTGCAATTGGGGTCTCTCATTTGTTGGCTGGAACCGTTTGACTGTCGACCTTTTCTCCCGCTCTTTTATCTGAAGAACGCTGTGCAGTTTAGATGGTGAAGGACTGGCCCAGCATGCTCTTCTGGGGAAGAGGCCAGAAGGGAAGGCTGGTGGTGGTGGCGGCGGCGGCAAAAGGAGGGGGGTTGCAGTAAGACAGGGGCAGACAGCATCAGGCACCTAACCGCGCCGCCTCCGGGTGGGCTCGAACCACCATCCTTTCGGTTAACAGCCAAACGCGCTGACCCATTGCGCCACAGAGACACCTGCGGGCAGCTTGCGCCACCTCCGAGCACAGTGCTCGCCTTGCCGTCAGGCAATCGGTGCAGGAGAAGCACCAGGCTGCCCGCTGGGCCCCAGCCCCTGCGCTGAGCAGAGTGGCGCAGCGGGAGCGTGCTGGGCCCATAACCCAGAGGTCGATGGATCGAAACCATTCTCTGCTAGCCCTGCCTCTCGTGGCCTTTTGATTCAGGCTGAAGCCCACAGGCGGCCAAGACTCTTGCCCCAGCGCTGGGCACTGCAGGCGAGCAAACAGGACGCGGGAGTGACCCTCCTTCGTCTGCGTGAGCCACAAGAGGCTTTGAAGCCAGGTGGTCTCCTGCCAGAGGCTACTTTTGCTCAATGCCCTTGCCTCCTGAGGACTTGTGGGGTGTGCCCATTCTTCCATAGCAGCCCCTAGAATGGAGGCGGAGGGAGCACACGGCTCTCAGCCTCAGCGTGGTGCGCAAGGAACGTGCATCTCTCTCGACGTGTCCTTGCTTTACGTGCGTGTCGCTTGCCTAAGAAAGGTGGGAAGAAAGAGGAGGTTGACGGAAACCAGTGGACTCTGGCCATCCTGCGCATGGGCAATTGGAAAGAGAAGGTCTGATGGGACGCGCGTGGAAGCCCAGGGGGCGGCCTGTGACCGGCGGGACACAGCTTGTCAAGCACTGCCCGAGGCCCTGAAGTGGTGTGGCTGCTTGCCCACAAGTCAAGCGCACCCGTGAGAGATGAAGGCCTCCCGTCTCCCTCTCCGTCTCCGTCGCCGTCTCCGTCTCCGTCTCCTCAAGCGTCGTGAAGCAAGAGAGCTGCCTCATCCCCTTTTCCCACGCAGAAGGGGGAGCGGCTGCACAGGGAGTGCACCAAGGAGGGAGGCTCTGGGAGCTCGAGGCCAGAAAGGGGAAGCACAGGCCCTCTTTCTGCCCATTTTCCATCAGGGCTCCTTTGGCATGCCAAGGGCACGCCACCATCGGCTCGATTGGTGGGCTCTTTCGCCCCGCCTGTCCAATGCCATTCATTTGCGTGCCATTGGTCCTGACACGTGCCCGTGATGGCCTGCTGGAAAGTCAAGGGCTGATGTGCGAGAGGTCGCAGCCTCCTGGCTCCCTGGCCGGCCCGAAGCATCACTGGTTGCCGGCTCTCTTTTCCTGCCCAGAAAGGTGGGCGGGCCCCTGCTGAGGGAACACACCAGGGAGGCTCTTGCCATCGTCCTCATCAACCATGGGCTCAGCGCCCGTTGGTGTCCAATGCCCGTCTCACTAGCGCCTTCCATCTTTCCCTCTCGAGCGTGGAGCGCCCTGCTTGCTGTAGACGAGCTCCGTGCCAAGCTGATCCATCGGCTCCCTGTTCTCTCTGGGCTCTGCCTCTCCTATTCGAACCCACCGTTATGCCCAATACCGGGCTCTCCATTTTTCAAGTCGTCCTTCCTCTGGCAAATAAGCCCGGAGACCTGGAACTTCCACTGGGGGAACCTTCTGGAGCAGATTCCCTTTGGGCTGAATCTTCCCATACAATTCCTCCTTGGTGACCTTCTGCGCCCAGCCTATTCTCAGCATCCTGCTCCAACAACTCCTCTCCAACGCCACGAACCTTCTCGCTGAAACTTGCCTTTTCACCCACCTCTCCCAGACGGACAACATGCTGCTGAGCGCTCCGCTTTCTGCCTTTCGCTTTGCCAGATCTGATCCGTCGCCTTCAAACTCGCTCTTGCTTTCACGCTCCTAGGCGCTAGTTTCTTCTTCCAGTCCACATCATACGTTCCGCCCCTAGCCGGATGCGTGAACTTCTCTACGTTGTCTCCTTCGAGCCCCTCGCCGCTGATCTTCCTCCCTATTTCCTTATCGCCAATTACCAAGCGATGGTCAGAATGGGCCCGTGCCCTTTCCCTTCCCCGCTTAGCGCCTGCACCCTTCTCCCTAGCTTCTCTTCATCTTCTTCCACGATGACTACCTCACCCGCCGACCGCAACTTGGTGTTTTTCTTGACCTGCACAGATAGCCCTTCTCCCTCTTCCTTGATCTTGTCCATCGCTCTCTCGAGGGGGCGTGATGAACTCGCACGGCGCTAGGGGAGCGCCTTCTCTCGTACCTCTCCTCCTTCTAAACCAACTTCCCATCTCTGCGCGCATGCTCGCCGCTGCCGCCTCACCCTCCTCCGTATCCTCCAGCAACCGTATCAGTCTGCCGTCCACTCCGGACGACCCCAACACCTGACGAGTGACTTTCTCATCTCTCCTGTCAAACGCCTTCCGAGAAGGGACGAGGCGACTGTCGACGTGCCGGTCCTTTCGTCCAGCTCTCTGCGCTCTCAGGCTCGCTTGCCATATCGGCTGTCTGCTCCTTCTATCTTTCCCGAGTCCCGCTTGCTCGTCCGCCAGCAGTTCCTCGCGCTGCGCTCTCCATCTCGCCTTCGGTATCCTTGTCAGCCCCTCGGGTACATGGCCGGTTAGGGCACTCGTCGTCTTGTTCTTGCAGTCGGATGCGCTTGCTTTCTTGTGTCTTGTCACTGGCTCTTGGGGTGCTAGGCAGCTCTGCTTGGCCCTGAGGGGCACGGGATGTGGCGCCCCCTTCACTCTGCCCTTGGCCCGCCTGGCTGTGCGCTGGCTCAGCCGGGAGGGGACTCAGGCTTGGGCGGCATGGCCGCGCTTCCCTGGCAAGGCATGAGACAGGGATGACGTTCTTCGATTGTCACAGGGAGAGACACATCGTTGCCGCAACTCCTCTGTCTGCACCAAATCTTGGACCAAGTGGCTGAAGGAAGCGGGAGAGGAAAGAGCCTGACGATTTGCTGACTTTCTTGCCACTCCTTCCAGGCACGTCTCATTTTTGGAGCTGAAGTTCTGAGTTTTGGCTGCGGACAAGCGCTTCAAAGGTTTGCTTCCGGCCGACTTGGCAGGGCTTGGCTGACTTTTTCTTTGCACAAGCCTGCTGCTCAAGCGACTGGCAAAGGCCTCCAGAGGTGCCAGTCCCCTTCTGAGGAATTTTGCTGGGAACGTTGAGATGAGCATGTAAACAATGGCTGCTCGCTCCGAAGGACTGTGTCATGCGTGGAGAAACTCCTTCGTGGAACCTCCTTTCACACAAGGAAAACGAGGCAGTTCCCCCCACACGAGCTCGAGAGCTGGAGGAAGGCCCTGTCTGGGCTTCCACATTGCTCTTCATTCCAGCTCCTGTCTCGTGGAAGCTCTGTGCTCTCAACTGAGCCCAAAAGATCTTCGGAGCCACGCTAAATGAGGAGGAGGAGGAGGAGGAGGTCAGAGACCTGTTTAGCAAGCGGGCTGTTTACTCTGTCTGTTCTACAAGCCTGCACCAAAATCCTTGCAATTGGGGTCTCTCATTTGTTGGCTGGAACCGTTTGACTGTCGACCTTTTCTCCCGCTCTTTTATCTGAAGAACGCTGTGCAGTTTAGATGGTGAAGGACTGGCCCAGCATGCTCTTCTGGGGAAGAGGCCAGAAGGGAAGGCTGGTGGTGGTGGCGGCGGCAAAAGGAGGGGGGTTGCAGTAAGACAGGGGCAGACAGCATCAGGCACCTAACCGCGCCGCCTCCGGGTGGGCTCGAACCACCATCCTTTCGGTTAACAGCCGAACGCGCTGACCCATTGCGCCACAGAGACACCTGCGAGGAGCTTGCGCCACCTCCGAGCACAGTGCTCGCCTTGCCGTCAGGCAATCGGTGCAGGAGAAGCACCAGGCTGCCCGCTGGGCCCCAGCCCCTGCGCTGAGCAGAGTGGCGCAGCGGGAGCGTGCTGGGCCCATAACCCAGAGGTCGATGGATCGAAACCATTCTCTGCTAGCCCTGCCTCTCGTGGCCTTTTGATTCAGGCTGAAGCCCACAGGCGGCCAAGACTCTTGCCCCAGCGCTGGGCACTGCAGGCGAGCAAACAGGACGCGGGAGTGACCCTCCTTCGTCTGCGTGAGCCACAAGAGGCTTTGAAGCCAGGTGGTCTCCTGCCAGAGGCTACTTTTGCTCAATGCCCTTGCCTCCTGAGGACTTGTGGGGTGTGCCCATTCTTCCATAGCAGCCCCTAGAATGGAGGCGGAGGGAGCACACGGCTCTCAGCCTCAGCGTGGTGCGCAAGGAACGTGCATCTCTCTCGACGTGTCCTTGCTTTACGTGCGTGTCGCTTGCCTAAGAAAGGTGGGAAGAAAGAGGAGGTTGACGGAAACCAGTGGACTCTGGCCATCCTGCGCATGGGCAATTGGAAAGAGAAGGTCTGATGGGACGCGCGTGGAAGCCCAGGGGGCGGCCTGTGACCGGCGGCACACAGCTTGTCAAGCACTGCCCGAGGCCCTGAAGTGGTGTGGCTGCTTGCCCACAAGTCAAGCGCACCCGTGAGAGATGAAGGCCTCCCGTCTCCCTCTCCGTCTCCGTCGCCGTCTCCGTCTCCGTCTCCTCAAGCGTCGTGAAGCAAGAGAGCTGCCTCATCCCCTTTTCCCACGCAGAAGGGGGAGCGGCTGCACAGGGAGTGCACCAAGGAGGGAGGCTCTGGGAGCTCGAGGCCAGAAAGGGGAAGCACAGGCCCTCTTTCTGCCCATTTTCCATCAGGGCTCCTTTGGCATGCCAAGGGCACGCCACCATCGGCTCGATTGGTGGGCTCTTTCGCCCCGCCTGTCCAATGCCATTCATTTGCGTGCCATTGGTCCTGACACGTGCCCGTGATGGCCTGCTGGAAAGTCAAGGGCTGATGTGCGAGAGGTCGCAGCCTCCTGGCTCCCTGGCCGGCCCGAAGCATCACTGGTTGCCGGCTCTCTTTTCCTGCCCAGAAAGGTGGGCGGGCCCCTGCTGAGGGAACACACCAGGGAGGCTCTTGCCATCGTCCTCATCAACCATGGGCTCAGCGCCCGTTGGTGTCCAATGCCCGTCTCACTAGCGCCTTCCATCTTTCCCTCTCGAGCGTGGAGCGCCCTGCTTGCTGTAGACGAGCTCCGTGCCAAGCTGATCCATCGGCTCCCTGTTCTCTCTGGGCTCTGCCTCTCCTATTCGAACCCACCGTTATGCCCAATACCGGGCTCTCCATTTTTCAAGTCGTCCTTCCTCTGGCAAATAAGCCCGGAGACCTGGAACTTCCACTGGGGGAACCTTCTGGAGCAGATTCCCTTTGGGCTGAATCTTCCCATACAATTCCTCCTTGGTGACCTTCTGCGCCCAGCCTATTCTCAGCATCCTGCTCCAACAACTCCTCTCCAACGCCACGAACCTTCTCGCTGAAACTTGCCTTTTCACCCACCTCTCCCAGACGGACAACATGCTGCTGAGCGCTCCGCTTTCTGCCTTTCGCTTTGCCAGATCTGATCCGTCGCCTTCAAACTCGCTCTTGCTTTCACGCTCCTAGGCGCTAGTTTCTTCTTCCAGTCCACATCATACGTTCCGCCCCTAGCCGGATGCGTGAACTTCTCTACGTTGTCTCCTTCGAGCCCCTCGCCGCTGATCTTCCTCCCTATTTCCTTATCGCCAATTACCAAGCGATGGTCAGAATGGGCCCGTGCCCTTTCCCTTCCCCGCTTAGCGCCTGCACCCTTCTCCCTAGCTTCTCTTCATCTTCTTCCACGATGACTACCTCACCCGCCGACCGCAACTTGGTGTTTTTCTTGACCTGCACAGATAGCCCTTCTCCCTCTTCCTTGATCTTGTCCATCGCTCTCTCGAGGGGGCGTGATGAACTCGCACGGCGCTAGGGGAGCGCCTTCTCTCGTACCTCTCCTCCTTCTAAACCAACTTCCCATCTCTGCGCGCATGCTCGCCGCTGCCGCCTCACCCTCCTCCGTATCCTCCAGCAACCGTATCAGTCTGCCGTCCACTCCGGACGACCCCAACACCTGACGAGTGACTTTCTCATCTCTCCTGTCAAACGCCTTCCGAGAAGGGACGAGGCGACTGTCGACGTGCCGGTCCTTTCGTCCAGCTCTCTGCGCTCTCAGGCTCGCTTGCCATATCGGCTGTCTGCTCCTTCTATCTTTCCCGAGTCCCGCTTGCTCGTCCGCCAGCAGTTCCTCGCGCTGCGCTCTCCATCTCGCCTTCGGTATCCTTGTCAGCCCCTCGGGTACATGGCCGGTTAGGGCACTCGTCGTCTTGTTCTTGCAGTCGGATGCGCTTGCTTTCTTGTGTCTTGTCACTGGCTCTTGGGGTGCTAGGCAGCTCTGCTTGGCCCTGAGGGGCACGGGATGTGGCGCCCCCTTCACTCTGCCCTTGGCCCGCCTGGCTGTGCGCTGGCTCAGCCGGGAGGGGACTCAGGCTTGGGCGGCATGGCCGCGCTTCCCTGGCAAGGCATGAGACAGGGATGACGTTCTTCGATTGTCACAGGGAGAGACACATCGTTGCCGCAACTCCTCTGTCTGCACCAAATCTTGGACCAAGTGGCTGAAGGAAGCGGGAGAGGAAAGAGCCTGACGATTTGCTGACTTTCTTGCCACTCCTTCCAGGCACGTCTCATTTTTGGAGCTGAAGTTCTGAGTTTTGGCTGCGGACAAGCGCTTCAAAGGTTTGCTTCCGGCCGACTTGGCAGGGCTTGGCTGACTTTTTCTTTGCACAAGCCTGCTGCTCAAGCGACTGGCAAAGGCCTCCAGAGGTGCCAGTCCCCTTCTGAGGAATTTTGCTGGGAACGTTGAGATGAGCATGTAAACAATGGCTGCTCGCTCCGAAGGACTGTGTCATGCGTGGAGAAACTCCTTCGTGGAACCTCCTTTCACACAAGGAAAACGAGGCAGTTCCCTCCACACGAGCTCGAGAGCTGGAGGAAGGCCCTGTCTGGGCTTCCACATTGCTCTTCATTCCAGCTCCTGTCTCGTGGAAGCTCTGTGCTCTCAACTGAGCCCAAAAGATCTTCGGAGCCACGCTAAATGAGGAGGAGGAGGAGGAGGAGGAGGTCAGAGACCTGTTTAGCAAGCGGGCTGTTTACTCTGTCTGTTCTACAAGCCTGCACCAAAATCCTTGCAATTGGGGTCTCTCATTTGTTGGCTGGAACCGTTTGACTGTCGACCTTTTCTCCCGCTCTTTTATCTGAAGAACGCTGTGCAGTTTAGATGGTGAAGGACTGGCCCAGCATGCTCTTCTGGGGAAGAGGCCAGAAGGGAAGGCTGGTGGTGGTGGCGGCGGCGGCAAAAGGAGGGGGGTTGCAGTAAGACAGGGGCAGACAGCATCAGGCACCTAACCGCGCCGCCTCCGGGTGGGCTCGAACCACCATCCTTTCGGTTAACAGCCAAACGCGCTGACCCATTGCACCACAGAGACACCTGCGGGCAGCTTGCGCCACCTCCGAGCACAGTGCTCGCCTTGCCGTCAGGCAATCGGTGCAGGAGAAGCACCAGGCTGCCCGCTGGGCCCCAGCCCCTGCGCTGAGCAGAGTGGCGCAGCGGGAGCGTGCTGGGCCCATAACCCAGAGGTCGATGGATCGAAACCATTCTCTGCTAGCCCTGCCTCTCGTGGCCTTTTGATTCAGGCTGAAGCCCACAGGCGGCCAAGACTCTTGCCCCAGCGCTGGGCACTGCAGGCGAGCAAACAGGACGCGGGAGTGACCCTCCTTCGTCTGCGTGAGCCACAAGAGGCTTTGAAGCCAGGTGGTCTCCTGCCAGAGGCTACTTTTGCTCAATGCCCTTGCCTCCTGAGGACTTGTGGGGTGTGCCCATTCTTCCATAGCAGCCCCTAGAATGGAGGCGGAGGGAGCACACGGCTCTCAGCCTCAGCGTGGTGCGCAAGGAACGTGCATCTCTCTCGACGTGTCCTTGCTTTACGTGCGTGTCGCTTGCCTAAGAAAGGTGGGAAGAAAGAGGAGGTTGACGGAAACCAGTGGACTCTGGCCATCCTGCGCATGGGCAATTGGAAAGAGAAGGTCTGATGGGACGCGCGTGGAAGCCCAGGGGGCGGCCTGTGACCGGCGGGACACAGCTTGTCAAGCACTGCCCGAGGCCCTGAAGTGGTGTGGCTGCTTGCCCACAAGTCAAGCGCACCCGTGAGAGATGAAGGCCTCCCGTCTCCCTCTCCGTCTCCTCAAGCGTCGTGAAGCAAGAGAGCTGCCTCATCCCCTTTTCCCACACAGAAGGGGGAGCGGCTGCACAGGGAGTGCACCAAGGAGGGAGGCTCTGGGAGCTCGAGGCCAGAAAGGGGAAGCACAGGCCCTCTTTCTGCCCATTTTCCATCAGGGCTCCTTTGGCATGCCAAGGGCACGCCACCATCGGCTCGATTGGTGGGCTCTTTCGCCCCGCCTGTCCAATGCCATTCATTTGCGTGCCATTGGTCCTGACACGTGCCCGTGATGGCCTGCTGGAAAGTCAAGGGCTGATGTGCGAGAGGTCGCAGCCTCCTGGCTCCCTGGCCGGCCCGAAGCATCACTGGTTGCCGGCTCTCTTTTCCTGCCCAGAAAGGTGGGCGGGCCCCTGCTGAGGGAACACACCAGGGAGGCTCTTGCCATCGTCCTCATCAACCATGGGCTCAGCGCCCGTTGGTGTCCAATGCCCGTCTCACTAGCGCCTTCCATCTTTCCCTCTCGAGCGTGGAGCGCCCTGCTTGCTGTAGACGAGCTCCGTGCCAAGCTGATCCATCGGCTCCCTGTTCTCTCTGGGCTCTGCCTCTCCTATTCGAACCCACCGTTATGCCCAATACCGGGCTCTCCATTTTTCAAGTCGTCCTTCCTCTGGCAAATAAGCCCGGAGACCTGGAACTTCCACTGGGGGAACCTTCTGGAGCAGATTCCCTTTGGGCTGAATCTTCCCATACAATTCCTCCTTGGTGACCTTCTGCGCCCAGCCTATTCTCAGCATCCTGCTCCAACAACTCCTCTCCAACGCCACGAACCTTCTCGCTGAAACTTGCCTTTTCACCCACCTCTCCCAGACGGACAACATGCTGCTGAGCGCTCCGCTTTCTGCCTTTCGCTTTGCCAGATCTGATCCGTCGCCTTCAAACTCGCTCTTGCTTTCACGCTCCTAGGCGCTAGTTTCTTCTTCCAGTCCACATCATACGTTACGCCCCTAGCCGGATGCGTGAACTTCTCTACGTTGTCTCCTTCGAGCCCCTCGCCGCTGATCTTCCTCCCTATTTCCTTATCGCCAATTACCAAGCGATGGTCAGAATGGGCCCGTGCCCTTTCCCTTCCCCGCTTAGCGCCTGCACCCTTCTCCCTAGCTTCTCTTCATCTTCTTCCACGATGACTACCTCACCCGCCGACCGCAACTTGGTGTTTTTCTTGACCTGCACAGATAGCCCTTCTCCCTCTTCCTTGATCTTGTCCATCGCTCTCTCGAGGGGGCGTGATGAACTCGCACGGCGCTAGGGGAGCGCCTTCTCTCGTACCTCTCCTCCTTCTAAACCAACTTCCCATCTCTGCGCGCATGCTCGCCGCTGCCGCCTCACCCTCCTCCGTATCCTCCAGCAACCGTATCAGTCTGCCGTCCACTCCGGACGACCCCAACACCTGACGAGTGACTTTCTCATCTCTCCTGTCAAACGCCTTCCGAGAAGGGACGAGGCGACTGTCGACGTGCCGGTCCTTTCGTCCAGCTCTCTGCGCTCTCAGGCTCGCTTGCCATATCGGCTGTCTGCTCCTTCTATCTTTCCCGAGTCCCGCTTGCTCGTCCGCCAGCAGTTCCTCGCGCTGCGCTCTCCATCTCGCCTTCGGTATCCTTGTCAGCCCCTCGGGTACATGGCCGGTTAGGGCACTCGTCGTCTTGTTCTTGCAGTCGGATGCGCTTGCTTTCTTGTGTCTTGTCACTGGCTCTTGGGGTGCTAGGCAGCTCTGCTTGGCCCTGAGGGGCACGGGATGTGGCGCCCCCTTCACTCTGCCCTTGGCCCGCCTGGCTGTGCGCTGGCTCAGCCGGGAGGGGACTCAGGCTTGGGCGGCATGGCCGCGCTTCCCTGGCAAGGCATGAGACAGGGATGACGTTCTTCGATTGTCACAGGGAGAGACACATCGTTGCCGCAACTCCTCTGTCTGCACCAAATCTTGGACCAAGTGGCTGAAGGAAGCGGGAGAGGAAAGAGCCTGACGATTTGCTGACTTTCTTGCCACTCCTTCCAGGCACGTCTCATTTTTGGAGCTGAAGTTCTGAGTTTTGGCTGCGGACAAGCGCTTCAAAGGTTTGCTTCCGGCCGACTTGGCAGGGCTTGGCTGACTTTTTCTTTGCACAAGCCTGCTGCTCAAGCGACTGGCAAAGGCCTCCAGAGGTGCCAGTCCCCTTCTGAGGAATTTTGCTGGGAACGTTGAGATGAGCATGTAAACAATGGCTGCTCGCTCCGAAGGACTGTGTCATGCGTGGAGAAACTCCTTCGTGGAACCTCCTTTCACACAAGGAAAACGAGGCAGTTCCCTCCACACGAGCTCGAGAGCTGGAGGAAGGCCCTGTCTGGGCTTCCACATTGCTCTTCATTCCAGCTCCTGTCTCGTGGAAGCTCTGTGCTCTCAACTGAGCCCAAAAGATCTTCGGAGCCACGCTAAATGAGGAGGAGGAGGAGGAGGAGGAGGTCAGAGACCTGTTTAGCAAGCGGGCTGTTTACTCTGTCTGTTCTACAAGCCTGCACCAAAATCCTTGCAATTGGGGTCTCTCATTTGTTGGCTGGAACCGTTTGACTGTCGACCTTTTCTCCCGCTCTTTTATCTGAAGAACGCTGTGCAGTTTAGATGGTGAAGGACTGGCCCAGCATGCTCTTCTGGGGAAGAGGCCAGAAGGGAAGGCTGGTGGTGGTGGCGGCGGCGGCAAAAGGAGGGGGGTTGCAGTAAGACAGGGGCAGACAGCATCAGGCACCTAACCGCGCCGCCTCCGGGTGGGCTCGAACCACCATCCTTTCGGTTAACAGCCAAACGCGCTGACCCATTGCACCACAGAGACACCTGCGGGCAGCTTGCGCCACCTCCGAGCACAGTGCTCGCCTTGCCGTCAGGCAATCGGTGCAGGAGAAGCACCAGGCTGCCCGCTGGGCCCCAGCCCCTGCGCTGAGCAGAGTGGCGCAGCGGGAGCGTGCTGGGCCCATAACCCAGAGGTCGATGGATCGAAACCATTCTCTGCTAGCCCTGCCTCTCGTGGCCTTTTGATTCAGGCTGAAGCCCACAGGCGGCCAAGACTCTTGCCCCAGCGCTGGGCACTGCAGGCGAGCAAACAGGACGCGGGAGTGACCCTCCTTCGTCTGCGTGAGCCACAAGAGGCTTTGAAGCCAGGTGGTCTCCTGCCAGAGGCTACTTTTGCTCAATGCCCTTGCCTCCTGAGGACTTGTGGGGTGTGCCCATTCTTCCATAGCAGCCCCTAGAATGGAGGCGGAGGGAGCACACGGCTCTCAGCCTCAGCGTGGTGCGCAAGGAACGTGCATCTCTCTCGACGTGTCCTTGCTTTACGTGCGTGTCGCTTGCCTAAGAAAGGTGGGAAGAAAGAGGAGGTTGACGGAAACCAGTGGACTCTGGCCATCCTGCGCATGGGCAATTGGAAAGAGAAGGTCTGATGGGACGCGCGTGGAAGCCCAGGGGGCGGCCTGTGACCGGCGGGACACAGCTTGTCAAGCACTGCCCGAGGCCCTGAAGTGGTGTGGCTGCTTGCCCACAAGTCAAGCGCACCCGTGAGAGATGAAGGCCTCCCGTCTCCCTCTCCGTCTCCGTCGCCGTCTCCGTCTCCGTCTCCTCAAGCGTCGTGAAGCAAGAGAGCTGCCTCATCCCCTTTTCCCACGCAGAAGGGGGAGCGGCTGCACAGGGAGTGCACCAAGGAGGGAGGCTCTGGGAGCTCGAGGCCAGAAAGGGGAAGCACAGGCCCTCTTTCTGCCCATTTTCCATCAGGGCTCCTTTGGCATGCCAAGGGCACGCCACCATCGGCTCGATTGGTGGGCTCTTTCGCCCCGCCTGTCCAATGCCATTCATTTGCGTGCCATTGGTCCTGACACGTGCCCGTGATGGCCTGCTGGAAAGTCAAGGGCTGATGTGCGAGAGGTCGCAGCCTCCTGGCTCCCTGGCCGGCCCGAAGCATCACTGGTTGCCGGCTCTCTTTTCCTGCCCAGAAAGGTGGGCGGGCCCCTGCTGAGGGAACACACCAGGGAGGCTCTTGCCATCGTCCTCATCAACCATGGGCTCAGCGCCCGTTGGTGTCCAATGCCCGTCTCACTAGCGCCTTCCATCTTTCCCTCTCGAGCGTGGAGCGCCCTGCTTGCTGTAGACGAGCTCCGTGCCAAGCTGATCCATCGGCTCCCTGTTCTCTCTGGGCTCTGCCTCTCCTATTCGAACCCACCGTTATGCCCAATACCGGGCTCTCCATTTTTCAAGTCGTCCTTCCTCTGGCAAATAAGCCCGGAGACCTGGAACTTCCACTGGGGGAACCTTCTGGAGCAGATTCCCTTTGGGCTGAATCTTCCCATACAATTCCTCCTTGGTGACCTTCTGCGCCCAGCCTATTCTCAGCATCCTGCTCCAACAACTCCTCTCCAACGCCACGAACCTTCTCGCTGAAACTTGCCTTTTCACCCACCTCTCCCAGACGGACAACATGCTGCTGAGCGCTCCGCTTTCTGCCTTTCGCTTTGCCAGATCTGATCCGTCGCCTTCAAACTCGCTCTTGCTTTCACGCTCCTAGGCGCTAGTTTCTTCTTCCAGTCCACATCATACGTTACGCCCCTAGCCGGATGCGTGAACTTCTCTACGTTGTCTCCTTCGAGCCCCTCGCCGCTGATCTTCCTCCCTATTTCCTTATCGCCAATTACCAAGCGATGGTCAGAATGGGCCCGTGCCCTTTCCCTTCCCCGCTTAGCGCCTGCACCCTTCTCCCTAGCTTCTCTTCATCTTCTTCCACGATGACTACCTCACCCGCCGACCGCAACTTGGTGTTTTTCTTGACCTGCACAGATAGCCCTTCTCCCTCTTCCTTGATCTTGTCCATCGCTCTCTCGAGGGGGCGTGATGAACTCGCACGGCGCTAGGGGAGCGCCTTCTCTCGTACCTCTCCTCCTTCTAAACCAACTTCCCATCTCTGCGCGCATGCTCGCCGCTGCCGCCTCACCCTCCTCCGTATCCTCCAGCAACCGTATCAGTCTGCCGTCCACTCCGGACGACCCCAACACCTGACGAGTGACTTTCTCATCTCTCCTGTCAAACGCCTTCCGAGAAGGGACGAGGCGACTGTCGACGTGCCGGTCCTTTCGTCCAGCTCTCTGCGCTCTCAGGCTCGCTTGCCATATCGGCTGTCTGCTCCTTCTATCTTTCCCGAGTCCCGCTTGCTCGTCCGCCAGCAGTTCCTCGCGCTGCGCTCTCCATCTCGCCTTCGGTATCCTTGTCAGCCCCTCGGGTACATGGCCGGTTAGGGCACTCGTCGTCTTGTTCTTGCAGTCGGATGCGCTTGCTTTCTTGTGTCTTGTCACTGGCTCTTGGGGTGCTAGGCAGCTCTGCTTGGCCCTGAGGGGCACGGGATGTGGCGCCCCCTTCACTCTGCCCTTGGCCCGCCTGGCTGTGCGCTGGCTCAGCCGGGAGGGGACTCAGGCTTGGGCGGCATGGCCGCGCTTCCCTGGCAAGGCATGAGACAGGGATGACGTTCTTCGATTGTCACAGGGAGAGACACATCGTTGCCGCAACTCCTCTGTCTGCACCAAATCTTGGACCAAGTGGCTGAAGGAAGCGGGAGAGGAAAGAGCCTGACGATTTGCTGACTTTCTTGCCACTCCTTCCAGGCACGTCTCATTTTTGGAGCTGAAGTTCTGAGTTTTGGCTGCGGACAAGCGCTTCAAAGGTTTGCTTCCGGCCGACTTGGCAGGGCTTGGCTGACTTTTTCTTTGCACAAGCCTGCTGCTCAAGCGACTGGCAAAGGCCTCCAGAGGTGCCAGTCCCCTTCTGAGGAATTTTGCTGGGAACGTTGAGATGAGCATGTAAACAATGGCTGCTCGCTCCGAAGGACTGTGTCATGCGTGGAGAAACTCCTTCGTGGAACCTCCTTTCACACAAGGAAAACGAGGCAGTTCCCTCCACACGAGCTCGAGAGCTGGAGGAAGGCCCTGTCTGGGCTTCCACATTGCTCTTCATTCCAGCTCCTGTCTCGTGGAAGCTCTGTGCTCTCAACTGAGCCCAAAAGATCTTCGGAGCCACGCTAAATGAGGAGGAGGAGGAGGAGGAGGAGGTCAGAGACCTGTTTAGCAAGCGGGCTGTTTACTCTGTCTGTTCTACAAGCCTGCACCAAAATCCTTGCAATTGGGGTCTCTCATTTGTTGGCTGGAACCGTTTGACTGTCGACCTTTTCTCCCGCTCTTTTATCTGAAGAACGCTGTGCAGTTTAGATGGTGAAGGACTGGCCCAGCATGCTCTTCTGGGGAAGAGGCCAGAAGGGAAGGCTGGTGGTGGTGGCGGCGGCGGCAAAAGGAGGGGGGTTGCAGTAAGACAGGGGCAGACAGCATCAGGCACCTAACCGCGCCGCCTCCGGGTGGGCTCGAACCACCATCCTTTCGGTTAACAGCCGAACGCGCTGACCCATTGCGCCACAGAGACACCTGCGGGCAGCTTGCGCCACCTCCGAGCACAGTGCTCGCCTTGCCGTCAGGCAATCGGTGCAGGAGAAGCACCAGGCTGCCCGCTGGGCCCCAGCCCCTGCGCTGAGCAGAGTGGCGCAGCGGGAGCGTGCTGGGCCCATAACCCAGAGGTCGATGGATCGAAACCATTCTCTGCTAGCCCTGCCTCTCGTGGCCTTTTGATTCAGGCTGAAGCCCACAGGCGGCCAAGACTCTTGCCCCAGCGCTGGGCACTGCAGGCGAGCAAACAGGACGCGGGAGTGACCCTCCTTCGTCTGCGTGAGCCACAAGAGGCTTTGAAGCCAGGTGGTCTCCTGCCAGAGGCTACTTTTGCTCAATGCCCTTGCCTCCTGAGGACTTGTGGGGTGTGCCCATTCTTCCATAGCAGCCCCTAGAATGGAGGCGGAGGGAGCACACGGCTCTCAGCCTCAGCGTGGTGCGCAAGGAACGTGCATCTCTCTCGACGTGTCCTTGCTTTACGTGCGTGTCGCTTGCCTAAGAAAGGTGGGAAGAAAGAGGAGGTTGACGGAAACCAGTGGACTCTGGCCATCCTGCGCATGGGCAATTGGAAAGAGAAGGTCTGATGGGACGCGCGTGGAAGCCCAGGGGGCGGCTTGTGACCGGCGGGACACAGCTTGTCAAGCACTGCCCGAGGCCCTGAAGTGGTGTGGCTGCTTGCCCACAAGTCAAGCGCACCCGTGAGAGATGAAGGCCTCCCGTCTCCCTCTCCGTCTCCGTCGCCGTCTCCGTCTCCTCAAGCGTCGTGAAGCAAGAGAGCTGCCTCATCCCCTTTTTCCACGCAGAAGGGGGAGCGGCTGCACAGGGAGTGCACCAAGGAGGGAGGCTCTGGGAGCTCGAGGCCAGAAAGGGGAAGCACAGGCCCTCTTTCTGCCCATTTTCCATCAGGGCTCCTTTGGCATGCCAAGGGCACGCCACCATCGGCTCGATTGGTGGGCTCTTTCGCCCCGCCTGTCCAATGCCATTCATTTGCGTGCCATTGGTCCTGACACGTGCCCGTGATGGCCTGCTGGAAAGTCAAGGGCTGATGTGCGAGAGGTCGCAGCCTCCTGGCTCCCTGGCCGGCCCGAAGCATCACTGGTTGCCGGCTCTCTTTTCCTGCCCAGAAAGGTGGGCGGGCCCCTGCTGAGGGAACACACCAGGGAGGCTCTTGCCATCGTCCTCATCAACCATGGGCTCAGCGCCCGTTGGTGTCCAATGCCCGTCTCACTAGCGCCTTCCATCTTTCCCTCTCGAGCGTGGAGCGCCCTGCTTGCTGTAGACGAGCTCCGTGCCAAGCTGATCCATCGGCTCCCTGTTCTCTCTGGGCTCTGCCTCTCCTATTCGAACCCACCGTTATGCCCAATACCGGGCTCTCCATTTTTCAAGTCGTCCTTCCTCTGGCAAATAAGCCCGGAGACCTGGAACTTCCACTGGGGGAACCTTCTGGAGCAGATTCCCTTTGGGCTGAATCTTCCCATACAATTCCTCCTTGGTGACCTTCTGCGCCCAGCCTATTCTCAGCATCCTGCTCCAACAACTCCTCTCCAACGCCACGAACCTTCTCGCTGAAACTTGCCTTTTCACCCACCTCTCCCAGACGGACAACATGCTGCTGAGCGCTCCGCTTTCTGCCTTTCGCTTTGCCAGATCTGATCCGTCGCCTTCAAACTCGCTCTTGCTTTCACGCTCCTAGGCGCTAGTTTCTTCTTCCAGTCCACATCATACGTTACGCCCCTAGCCGGATGCGTGAACTTCTCTACGTTGTCTCCTTCGAGCCCCTCGCCGCTGATCTTCCTCCCTATTTCCTTATCGCCAATTACCAAGCGATGGTCAGAATGGGCCCGTGCCCTTTCCCTTCCCCGCTTAGCGCCTGCACCCTTCTCCCTAGCTTCTCTTCATCTTCTTCCACGATGACTACCTCACCCGCCGACCGCAACTTGGTGTTTTTCTTGACCTGCACAGATAGCCCTTCTCCCTCTTCCTTGATCTTGTCCATCGCTCTCTCGAGGGGGCGTGATGAACTCGCACGGCGCTAGGGGAGCGCCTTCTCTCGTACCTCTCCTCCTTCTAAACCAACTTCCCATCTCTGCGCGCATGCTCGCCGCTGCCGCCTCACCCTCCTCCGTATCCTCCAGCAACCGTATCAGTCTGCCGTCCACTCCGGACGACCCCAACACCTGACGAGTGACTTTCTCATCTCTCCTGTCAAACGCCTTCCGAGAAGGGACGAGGCGACTGTCGACGTGCCGGTCCTTTCGTCCAGCTCTCTGCGCTCTCAGGCTCGCTTGCCATATCGGCTGTCTGCTCCTTCTATCTTTCCCGAGTCCCGCTTGCTCGTCCGCCAGCAGTTCCTCGCGCTGCGCTCTCCATCTCGCCTTCGGTATCCTTGTCAGCCCCTCGGGTACATGGCCGGTTAGGGCACTCGTCGTCTTGTTCTTGCAGTCGGATGCGCTTGCTTTCTTGTGTCTTGTCACTGGCTCTTGGGGTGCTAGGCAGCTCTGCTTGGCCCTGAGGGGCACGGGATGTGGCGCCCCCTTCACTCTGCCCTTGGCCCGCCTGGCTGTGCGCTGGCTCAGCCGGGAGGGGACTCAGGCTTGGGCGGCATGGCCGCGCTTCCCTGGCAAGGCATGAGACAGGGATGACGTTCTTCGATTGTCACAGGGAGAGACACATCGTTGCCGCAACTCCTCTGTCTGCACCAAATCTTGGACCAAGTGGCTGAAGGAAGCGGGAGAGGAAAGAGCCTGACGATTTGCTGACTTTCTTGCCACTCCTTCCAGGCACGTCTCATTTTTGGAGCTGAAGTTCTGAGTTTTGGCTGCGGACAAGCGCTTCAAAGGTTTGCTTCCGGCCGACTTGGCAGGGCTTGGCTGACTTTTTCTTTGCACAAGCCTGCTGCTCAAGCGACTGGCAAAGGCCTCCAGAGGTGCCAGTCCCCTTCTGAGGAATTTTGCTGGGAACGTTGAGATGAGCATGTAAACAATGGCTGCTCGCTCCGAAGGACTGTGTCATGCGTGGAGAAACTCCTTCGTGGAACCTCCTTTCACACAAGGAAAACGAGGCAGTTCCCTCCACACGAGCTCGAGAGCTGGAGGAAGGCCCTGTCTGGGCTTCCACATTGCTCTTCATTCCAGCTCCTGTCTCGTGGAAGCTCTGTGC
The DNA here is from genome assembly GCF_033958435.1 of Carettochelys insculpta. Taxonomy (NCBI): domain Eukaryota; kingdom Metazoa; phylum Chordata; order Testudines; family Carettochelyidae; genus Carettochelys; species Carettochelys insculpta. The sequence goes on from NW_027439076.1 coordinate 210,979, forward strand.
TCTCAACTGAGCCCAAAAGATCTTCGGAGCCACGCTAAATGAGGAGGAGGAGGAGGAGGAGGAGGTCAGAGACCTGTTTAGCAAGCGGGCTGTTTACTCTGTCTGTTCTACAAGCCTGCACCAAAATCCTTGCAATTGGGGTCTCTCATTTGTTGGCTGGAACCGTTTGACTGTCGACCTTTTCTCCCGCTCTTTTATCTGAAGAACGCTGTGCAGTTTAGATGGTGAAGGACTGGCCCAGCATGCTCTTCTGGGGAAGAGGCCAGAAGGGAAGGCTGGTGGTGGTGGCGGCGGCGGCAAAAGGAGGGGGGTTGCAGTAAGACAGGGGCAGACAGCATCAGGCACCTAACCGCGCCGCCTCCGGGTGGGCTCGAACCACCATCCTTTCGGTTAACAGCCAAACGCGCTGACCCATTGCACCACAGAGACACCTGCGGGCAGCTTGCGCCACCTCCGAGCACAGTGCTCGCCTTGCCGTCAGGCAATCGGTGCAGGAGAAGCACCAGGCTGCCCGCTGGGCCCCAGCCCCTGCGCTGAGCAGAGTGGCGCAGCGGGAGCGTGCTGGGCCCATAACCCAGAGGTCGATGGATCGAAACCATTCTCTGCTAGCCCTGCCTCTCGTGGCCTTTTGATTCAGGCTGAAGCCCACAGGCGGCCAAGACTCTTGCCCCAGCGCTGGGCACTGCAGGCGAGCAAACAGGACGCGGGAGTGACCCTCCTTCGTCTGCGTGAGCCACAAGAGGCTTTGAAGCCAGGTGGTCTCCTGCCAGAGGCTACTTTTGCTCAATGCCCTTGCCTCCTGAGGACTTGTGGGGTGTGCCCATTCTTCCATAGCAGCCCCTAGAATGGAGGCGGAGGGAGCACACGGCTCTCAGCCTCAGCGTGGTGCGCAAGGAACGTGCATCTCTCTCGACGTGTCCTTGCTTTACGTGCGTGTCGCTTGCCTAAGAAAGGTGGGAAGAAAGAGGAGGTTGACGGAAACCAGTGGACTCTGGCCATCCTGCGCATGGGCAATTGGAAAGAGAAGGTCTGATGGGACGCGCGTGGAAGCCCAGGGGGCGGCCTGTGACCGGCGGGACACAGCTTGTCAAGCACTGCCCGAGGCCCTGAAGTGGTGTGGCTGCTTGCCCACAAGTCAAGCGCACCCGTGAGAGATGAAGGCCTCCCGTCTCCCTCTCCGTCTCCTCAAGCGTCGTGAAGCAAGAGAGCTGCCTCATCCCCTTTTCCCACACAGAAGGGGGAGCGGCTGCACAGGGAGTGCACCAAGGAGGGAGGCTCTGGGAGCTCGAGGCCAGAAAGGGGAAGCACAGGCCCTCTTTCTGCCCATTTTCCATCAGGGCTCCTTTGGCATGCCAAGGGCACGCCACCATCGGCTCGATTGGTGGGCTCTTTCGCCCCGCCTGTCCAATGCCATTCATTTGCGTGCCATTGGTCCTGACACGTGCCCGTGATGGCCTGCTGGAAAGTCAAGGGCTGATGTGCGAGAGGTCGCAGCCTCCTGGCTCCCTGGCCGGCCCGAAGCATCACTGGTTGCCGGCTCTCTTTTCCTGCCCAGAAAGGTGGGCGGGCCCCTGCTGAGGGAACACACCAGGGAGGCTCTTGCCATCGTCCTCATCAACCATGGGCTCAGCGCCCGTTGGTGTCCAATGCCCGTCTCACTAGCGCCTTCCATCTTTCCCTCTCGAGCGTGGAGCGCCCTGCTTGCTGTAGACGAGCTCCGTGCCAAGCTGATCCATCGGCTCCCTGTTCTCTCTGGGCTCTGCCTCTCCTATTCGAACCCACCGTTATGCCCAATACCGGGCTCTCCATTTTTCAAGTCGTCCTTCCTCTGGCAAATAAGCCCGGAGACCTGGAACTTCCACTGGGGGAACCTTCTGGAGCAGATTCCCTTTGGGCTGAATCTTCCCATACAATTCCTCCTTGGTGACCTTCTGCGCCCAGCCTATTCTCAGCATCCTGCTCCAACAACTCCTCTCCAACGCCACGAACCTTCTCGCTGAAACTTGCCTTTTCACCCACCTCTCCCAGACGGACAACATGCTGCTGAGCGCTCCGCTTTCTGCCTTTCGCTTTGCCAGATCTGATCCGTCGCCTTCAAACTCGCTCTTGCTTTCACGCTCCTAGGCGCTAGTTTCTTCTTCCAGTCCACATCATACGTTCCGCCCCTAGCCGGATGCGTGAACTTCTCTACGTTGTCTCCTTCGAGCCCCTCGCCGCTGATCTTCCTCCCTATTTCCTTATCGCCAATTACCAAGCGATGGTCAGAATGGGCCCGTGCCCTTTCCCTTCCCCGCTTAGCGCCTGCACCCTTCTCCCTAGCTTCTCTTCATCTTCTTCCACGATGACTACCTCACCCGCCGACCGCAACTTGGTGTTTTTCTTGACCTGCACAGATAGCCCTTCTCCCTCTTCCTTGATCTTGTCCATCGCTCTCTCGAGGGGGCGTGATGAACTCGCACGGCGCTAGGGGAGCGCCTTCTCTCGTACCTCTCCTCCTTCTAAACCAACTTCCCATCTCTGCGCGCATGCTCGCCGCTGCCGCCTCACCCTCCTCCGTATCCTCCAGCAACCGTATCAGTCTGCCGTCCACTCCGGACGACCCCAACACCTGACGAGTGACTTTCTCATCTCTCCTGTCAAACGCCTTCCGAGAAGGGACGAGGCGACTGTCGACGTGCCGGTCCTTTCGTCCAGCTCTCTGCGCTCTCAGGCTCGCTTGCCATATCGGCTGTCTGCTCCTTCTATCTTTCCCGAGTCCCGCTTGCTCGTCCGCCAGCAGTTCCTCGCGCTGCGCTCTCCATCTCGCCTTCGGTATCCTTGTCAGCCCCTCGGGTACATGGCCGGTTAGGGCACTCGTCGTCTTGTTCTTGCAGTCGGATGCGCTTGCTTTCTTGTGTCTTGTCACTGGCTCTTGGGGTGCTAGGCAGCTCTGCTTGGCCCTGAGGGGCACGGGATGTGGCGCCCCCTTCACTCTGCCCTTGGCCCGCCTGGCTGTGCGCTGGCTCAGCCGGGAGGGGACTCAGGCTTGGGCGGCATGGCCGCGCTTCCCTGGCAAGGCATGAGACAGGGATGACGTTCTTCGATTGTCACAGGGAGAGACACATCGTTGCCGCAACTCCTCTGTCTGCACCAAATCTTGGACCAAGTGGCTGAAGGAAGCGGGAGAGGAAAGAGCCTGACGATTTGCTGACTTTCTTGCCACTCCTTCCAGGCACGTCTCATTTTTGGAGCTGAAGTTCTGAGTTTTGGCTGCGGACAAGCGCTTCAAAGGTTTGCTTCCGGCCGACTTGGCAGGGCTTGGCTGACTTTTTCTTTGCACAAGCCTGCTGCTCAAGCGACTGGCAAAGGCCTCCAGAGGTGCCAGTCCCCTTCTGAGGAATTTTGCTGGGAACGTTGAGATGAGCATGTAAACAATGGCTGCTCGCTCCGAAGGACTGTGTCATGCGTGGAGAAACTCCTTCGTGGAACCTCCTTTCACACAAGGAAAACGAGGCAGTTCCCTCCACACGAGCTCGAGAGCTGGAGGAAGGCCCTGTCTGGGCTTCCACATTGCTCTTCATTCCAGCTCCTGTCTCGTGGAAGCTCTGTGCTCTCAACTGAGCCCAAAAGATCTTCGGAGCCACGCTAAATGAGGAGGAGGAGGAGGAGGAGGAGGTCAGAGACCTGTTTAGCAAGCGGGCTGTTTACTCTGTCTGTTCTACAAGCCTGCACCAAAATCCTTGCAATTGGGGTCTCTCATTTGTTGGCTGGAAGCGTTTGACTGTCGACCTTTTCTCCCGCTCTTTTATCTGAAGAACGCTGTGCAGTTTAGATGGTGAAGGACTGGCCCAGCATGCTCTTCTGGGGAAGAGGCCAGAAGGGAAGGCTGGTGGTGGTGGCGGCGGCGGCAAAAGGAGGGGGGTTGCAGTAAGACAGGGGCAGACAGCATCAGGCACCTAACCGCGCCGCCTCCGGGTGGGCTCGAACCACCATCCTTTCGGTTAACAGCCAAACGCGCTGACCCATTGCGCCACAGAGACACCTGCGGGCAGCTTGCGCCACCTCCGAGCACAGTGCTCGCCTTGCCGTCAGGCAATCGGTGCAGGAGAAGCACCAGGCTGCCCGCTGGGCCCCAGCCCCTGCACTGAGCAGAGTGGCGCAGCGGGAGCGTGCTGGGCCCATAACCCAGAGGTCGATGGATCGAAACCATTCTCTGCTAGCCCTGCCTCTCGTGGCCTTTTGATTCAGGCTGAAGCCCACAGGCGGCCAAGACTCTTGCCCCAGCGCTGGGCACTGCAGGCGAGCAAACAGGACGCGGGAGTGACCCTCCTTCGTCTGCGTGAGCCACAAGAGGCTTTGAAGCCAGGTGGTCTCCTGCCAGAGGCTACTTTTGCTCAATGCCCTTGCCTCCTGAGGACTTGTGGGGTGTGCCCATTCTTCCATAGCAGCCCCTAGAATGGAGGCGGAGGGAGCACACGGCTCTCAGCCTCAGCGTGGTGCGCAAGGAACGTGCATCTCTCTCGACGTGTCCTTGCTTTACGTGCGTGTCGCTTGCCTAAGAAAGGTGGGAAGAAAGAGGAGGTTGACGGAAACCAGTGGACTCTGGCCATCCTGCGCATGGGCAATTGGAAAGAGAAGGTCTGATGGGACGCGCGTGGAAGCCCAGGGGGCGGCCTGTGACCGGCGGGACACAGCTTGTCAAGCACTGCCCGAGGCCCTGAAGTGGTGTGGCTGCTTGCCCACAAGTCAAGCGCACCCGTGAGAGATGAAGGCCTCCCGTCTCCCTCTCCGTCTCCGTCGCCGTCTCCGTCTCCGTCTCCGTCTCCTCAAGCGTCGTGAAGCAAGAGAGCTTCCTCATCCCCTTTTCCCACGCAGAAGGGGGAGCGGCTGCACAGGGAGTGCACCAAGGAGGGAGGCTCTGGGAGCTCGAGGCCAGAAAGGGGAAGCACAGGCCCTCTTTCTGCCCATTTTCCATCAGGGCTCCTTTGGCATGCCAAGGGCACGCCACCATCGGCTCGATTGGTGGGCTCTTTCGCCCCGCCTGTCCAATGCCATTCATTTGCGTGCCATTGGTCCTGACACGTGCCCGTGATGGCCTGCTGGAAAGTCAAGGGCTGATGTGCGAGAGGTCGCAGCCTCCTGGCTCCCTGGCCGGCCCGAAGCATCACTGGTTGCCGGCTCTCTTTTCCTGCCCAGAAAGGTGGGCGGGCCCCTGCTGAGGGAACACACCAGGGAGGCTCTTGCCATCGTCCTCATCAACCATGGGCTCAGCGCCCGTTGGTGTCCAATGCCCGTCTCACTAGCGCCTTCCATCTTTCCCTCTCGAGCGTGGAGCGCCCTGCTTGCTGTAGACGAGCTCCGTGCCAAGCTGATCCATCGGCTCCCTGTTCTCTCTGGGCTCTGCCTCTCCTATTCGAACCCACCGTTATGCCCAATACCGGGCTCTCCATTTTTCAAGTCGTCCTTCCTCTGGCAAATAAGCCCGGAGACCTGGAACTTCCACTGGGGGAACCTTCTGGAGCAGATTCCCTTTGGGCTGAATCTTCCCATACAATTCCTCCTTGGTGACCTTCTGCGCCCAGCCTATTCTCAGCATCCTGCTCCAACAACTCCTCTCCAACGCCACGAACCTTCTCGCTGAAACTTGCCTTTTCACCCACCTCTCCCAGACGGACAACATGCTGCTGAGCGCTCCGCTTTCTGCCTTTCGCTTTGCCAGATCTGATCCGTCGCCTTCAAACTCGCTCTTGCTTTCACGCTCCTAGGCGCTAGTTTCTTCTTCCAGTCCACATCATACGTTCCGCCCCTAGCCGGATGCGTGAACTTCTCTACGTTGTCTCCTTCGAGCCCCTCGCCGCTGATCTTCCTCCCTATTTCCTTATCGCCAATTACCAAGCGATGGTCAGAATGGGCCCGTGCCCTTTCCCTTCCCCGCTTAGCGCCTGCACCCTTCTCCCTAGCTTCTCTTCATCTTCTTCCACGATGACTACCTCACCCGCCGACCGCAACTTGGTGTTTTTCTTGACCTGCACAGATAGCCCTTCTCCCTCTTCCTTGATCTTGTCCATCGCTCTCTCGAGGGGGCGTGATGAACTCGCACGGCGCTAGGGGAGCGCCTTCTCTCGTACCTCTCCTCCTTCTAAACCAACTTCCCATCTCTGCGCGCATGCTCGCCGCTGCCGCCTCACCCTCCTCCGTATCCTCCAGCAACCGTATCAGTCTGCCGTCCACTCCGGACGACCCCAACACCTGACGAGTGACTTTCTCATCTCTCCTGTCAAACGCCTTCCGAGAAGGGACGAGGCGACTGTCGACGTGCCGGTCCTTTCGTCCAGCTCTCTGCGCTCTCAGGCTCGCTTGCCATATCGGCTGTCTGCTCCTTCTATCTTTCCCGAGTCCCGCTTGCTCGTCCGCCAGCAGTTCCTCGCGCTGCGCTCTCCATCTCGCCTTCGGTATCCTTGTCAGCCCCTCGGGTACATGGCCGGTTAGGGCACTCGTCGTCTTGTTCTTGCAGTCGGATGCGCTTGCTTTCTTGTGTCTTGTCACTGGCTCTTGGGGTGCTAGGCAGCTCTGCTTGGCCCTGAGGGGCACGGGATGTGGCGCCCCCTTCACTCTGCCCTTGGCCCGCCTGGCTGTGCGCTGGCTCAGCCGGGAGGGGACTCAGGCTTGGGCGGCATGGCCGCGCTTCCCTGGCAAGGCATGAGACAGGGATGACGTTCTTCGATTGTCACAGGGAGAGACACATCGTTGCCGCAACTCCTCTGTCTGCACCAAATCTTGGACCAAGTGGCTGAAGGAAGCGGGAGAGGAAAGAGCCTGACGATTTGCTGACTTTCTTGCCACTCCTTCCAGGCACGTCTCATTTTTGGAGCTGAAGTTCTGAGTTTTGGCTGCGGACAAGCGCTTCAAAGGTTTGCTTCCGGCCGACTTGGCAGGGCTTGGCTGACTTTTTCTTTGCACAAGCCTGCTGCTCAAGCGACTGGCAAAGGCCTCCAGAGGTGCCAGTCCCCTTCTGAGGAATTTTGCTGGGAACGTTGAGATGAGCATGTAAACAATGGCTGCTCGCTCCGAAGGACTGTGTCATGCGTGGAGAAACTCCTTCGTGGAACCTCCTTTCACACAAGGAAAACGAGGCAGTTCCCTCCACACGAGCTCGAGAGCTGGAGGAAGGCCCTGTCTGGGCTTCCACATTGCTCTTCATTCCAGCTCCTGTCTCGTGGAAGCTCTGTGCTCTCAACTGAGCCCAAAAGATCTTCGGAGCCACGCTAAATGAGGAGGAGGAGGAGGAGGAGGAGGTCAGAGACCTGTTTAGCAAGCGGGCTGTTTACTCTGTCTGTTCTACAAGCCTGCACCAAAATCCTTGCAATTGGGGTCTCTCATTTGTTGGCTGGAAGCGTTTGACTGTCGACCTTTTCTCCCGCTCTTTTATCTGAAGAACGCTGTGCAGTTTAGATGGTGAAGGACTGGCCCAGCATGCTCTTCTGGGGAAGAGGCCAGAAGGGAAGGCTGGTGGTGGTGGCGGCGGCGGCAAAAGGAGGGGGGTTGCAGTAAGACAGGGGCAGACAGCATCAGGCACCTAACCGCGCCGCCTCCGGGTGGGCTCGAACCACCATCCTTTCGGTTAACAGCCGAACGCGCTGACCCATTGCGCCACAGAGACACCTGCGGGCAGCTTGCGCCACCTCCGAGCACAGTGCTCGCCTTGCCGTCAGGCAATCGGTGCAGGAGAAGCACCAGGCTGCCCGCTGGGCCCCTGCCCCTGCGCTAAGCAGAGTGGCGCAGCGGGAGCGTGCTGGGCCCATAACCCAGAGGTCGATGGATCGAAACCATTCTCTGCTAGCCCTGCCTCTCGTGGCCTTTTGATTCAGGCTGAAGCCCACAGGCGGCCAAGACTCTTGCCCCAGCGCTGGGCACTGCAGGCGAGCAAACAGGACGCGGGAGTGACCCTCCTTCGTCTGCGTGAGCCACAAGAGGCTTTGAAGCCAGGTGGTCTCCTGCCAGAGGCTACTTTTGCTCAATGCCCTTGCCTCCTGAGGACTTGTGGGGTGTGCCCATTCTTCCATAGCAGCCCCTAGAATGGAGGCGGAGGGAGCACACGGCTCTCAGCCTCAGCGTGGTGCGCAAGGAACGTGCATCTCTCTCGACGTGTCCTTGCTTTACGTGCGTGTCGCTTGCCTAAGAAAGGTGGGAAGAAAGAGGAGGTTGACGGAAACCAGTGGACTCTGGCCATCCTGCGCATGGGCAATTGGAAAGAGAAGGTCTGATGGGACGCGCGTGGAAGCCCAGGGGGCGGCCTGTGACCGGCGGGACACAGCTTGTCAAGCACTGCCCGAGGCCCTGAAGTGGTGTGGCTGCTTGCCCACAAGTCAAGCGCACCCGTGAGAGATGAAGGCCTCCCGTCTCCCTCTCCGTCTCCGTCGCCGTCTCCGTCTCCGTCTCCGTCTCCTCAAGCGTCGTGAAGCAAGAGAGCTTCCTCATCCCCTTTTCCCACGCAGAAGGGGGAGCGGCTGCACAGGGAGTGCACCAAGGAGGGAGGCTCTGGGAGCTCGAGGCCAGAAAGGGGAAGCACAGGCCCTCTTTCTGCCCATTTTCCATCAGGGCTCCTTTGGCATGCCAAGGGCACGCCACCATCGGCTCGATTGGTGGGCTCTTTCGCCCCGCCTGTCCAATGCCATTCATTTGCGTGCCATTGGTCCTGACACGTGCCCGTGATGGCCTGCTGGAAAGTCAAGGGCTGATGTGCGAGAGGTCGCAGCCTCCTGGCTCCCTGGCCGGCCCGAAGCATCACTGGTTGCCGGCTCTCTTTTCCTGCCCAGAAAGGTGGGCGGGCCCCTGCTGAGGGAACACACCAGGGAGGCTCTTGCCATCGTCCTCATCAACCATGGGCTCAGCGCCCGTTGGTGTCCAATGCCCGTCTCACTAGCGCCTTCCATCTTTCCCTCTCGAGCGTGGAGCGCCCTGCTTGCTGTAGACGAGCTCCGTGCCAAGCTGATCCATCGGCTCCCTGTTCTCTCTGGGCTCTGCCTCTCCTATTCGAACCCACCGTTATGCCCAATACCGGGCTCTCCATTTTTCAAGTCGTCCTTCCTCTGGCAAATAAGCCCGGAGACCTGGAACTTCCACTGGGGGAACCTTCTGGAGCAGATTCCCTTTGGGCTGAATCTTCCCATACAATTCCTCCTTGGTGACCTTCTGCGCCCAGCCTATTCTCAGCATCCTGCTCCAACAACTCCTCTCCAACGCCACGAACCTTCTCGCTGAAACTTGCCTTTTCACCCACCTCTCCCAGACGGACAACATGCTGCTGAGCGCTCCGCTTTCTGCCTTTCGCTTTGCCAGATCTGATCCGTCGCCTTCAAACTCGCTCTTGCTTTCACGCTCCTAGGCGCTAGTTTCTTCTTCCAGTCCACATCATACGTTCCGCCCCTAGCCGGATGCGTGAACTTCTCTACGTTGTCTCCTTCGAGCCCCTCGCCGCTGATCTTCCTCCCTATTTCCTTATCGCCAATTACCAAGCGATGGTCAGAATGGGCCCGTGCCCTTTCCCTTCCCCGCTTAGCGCCTGCACCCTTCTCCCTAGCTTCTCTTCATCTTCTTCCACGATGACTACCTCACCCGCCGACCGCAACTTGGTGTTTTTCTTGACCTGCACAGATAGCCCTTCTCCCTCTTCCTTGATCTTGTCCATCGCTCTCTCGAGGGGGCGTGATGAACTCGCACGGCGCTAGGGGAGCGCCTTCTCTCGTACCTCTCCTCCTTCTAAACCAACTTCCCATCTCTGCGCGCATGCTCGCCGCTGCCGCCTCACCCTCCTCCGTATCCTCCAGCAACCGTATCAGTCTGCCGTCCACTCCGGACGACCCCAACACCTGACGAGTGACTTTCTCATCTCTCCTGTCAAACGCCTTCCGAGAAGGGACGAGGCGACTGTCGACGTGCCGGTCCTTTCGTCCAGCTCTCTGCGCTCTCAGGCTCGCTTGCCATATCGGCTGTCTGCTCCTTCTATCTTTCCCGAGTCCCGCTTGCTCGTCCGCCAGCAGTTCCTCGCGCTGCGCTCTCCATCTCGCCTTCGGTATCCTTGTCAGCCCCTCGGGTACATGGCCGGTTAGGGCACTCGTCGTCTTGTTCTTGCAGTCGGATGCGCTTGCTTTCTTGTGTCTTGTCACTGGCTCTTGGGGTGCTAGGCAGCTCTGCTTGGCCCTGAGGGGCACGGGATGTGGCGCCCCCTTCACTCTGCCCTTGGCCCGCCTGGCTGTGCGCTGGCTCAGCCGGGAGGGGACTCAGGCTTGGGCGGCATGGCCGCGCTTCCCTGGCAAGGCATGAGACAGGGATGACGTTCTTCGATTGTCACAGGGAGAGACACATCGTTGCCGCAACTCCTCTGTCTGCACCAAATCTTGGACCAAGTGGCTGAAGGAAGCGGGAGAGGAAAGAGCCTGACGATTTGCTGACTTTCTTGCCACTCCTTCCAGGCACGTCTCATTTTTGGAGCTGAAGTTCTGAGTTTTGGCTGCGGACAAGCGCTTCAAAGGTTTGCTTCCGGCCGACTTGGCAGGGCTTGGCTGACTTTTTCTTTGCACAAGCCTGCTGCTCAAGCGACTGGCAAAGGCCTCCAGAGGTGCCAGTCCCCTTCTGAGGAATTTTGCTGGGAACGTTGAGATGAGCATGTAAACAATGGCTGCTCGCTCCGAAGGACTGTGTCATGCGTGGAGAAACTCCTTCGTGGAACCTCCTTTCACACAAGGAAAACGAGGCAGTTCCCTCCACACGAGCTCGAGAGCTGGAGGAAGGCCCTGTCTGGGCTTCCACATTGCTCTTCATTCCAGCTCCTGTCTCGTGGAAGCTCTGTGCTCTCAACTGAGCCCAAAAGATCTTCGGAGCCACGCTAAATGAGGAGGAGGAGGAGGAGGAGGAGGTCAGAGACCTGTTTAGCAAGCGGGCTGTTTACTCTGTCTGTTCTACAAGCCTGCACCAAAATCCTTGCAATTGGGGTCTCTCATTTGTTGGCTGGAAGCGTTTGACTGTCGACCTTTTCTCCCGCTCTTTTATCTGAAGAACGCTGTGCAGTTTAGATGGTGAAGGACTGGCCCAGCATGCTCTTCTGGGGAAGAGGCCAGAAGGGAAGGCTGGTGGTGGTGGCGGCGGCGGCAAAAGGAGGGGGGTTGCAGTAAGACAGGGGCAGACAGCATCAGGCACCTAACCGCGCCGCCTCCGGGTGGGCTCGAACCACCATCCTTTCGGTTAACAGCCGAACGCGCTGACCCATTGCGCCACAGAGACACCTGCGGGCAGCTTGCGCCACCTCCGAGCACAGTGCTCGCCTTGCCGTCAGGCAATCGGTGCAGGAGAAGCACCAGGCTGCCCGCTGGGCCCCTGCCCCTGCGCTAAGCAGAGTGGCGCAGCGGGAGCGTGCTGGGCCCATAACCCAGAGGTCGATGGATCGAAACCATTCTCTGCTAGCCCTGCCTCTCGTGGCCTTTTGATTCAGGCTGAAGCCCACAGGCGGCCAAGACTCTTGCCCCAGCGCTGGGCACTGCAGGCGAGCAAACAGGACGCGGGAGTGACCCTCCTTCGTCTGCGTGAGCCACAAGAGGCTTTGAAGCCAGGTGGTCTCCTGCCAGAGGCTACTTTTGCTCAATGCCCTTGCCTCCTGAGGACTTGTGGGGTGTGCCCATTCTTCCATAGCAGCCCCTAGAATGGAGGCGGAGGGAGCACACGGCTCTCAGCCTCAGCGTGGTGCGCAAGGAACGTGCATCTCTCTCGACGTGTCCTTGCTTTACGTGCGTGTCGCTTGCCTAAGAAAGGTGGGAAGAAAGAGGAGGTTGACGGAAACCAGTGGACTCTGGCCATCCTGCGCATGGGCAATTGGAAAGAGAAGGTCTGATGGGACGCGCGTGGAAGCCCAGGGGGCGGCCTGTGACCGGCGGGACACAGCTTGTCAAGCACTGCCCGAGGCCCTGAAGTGGTGTGGCTGCTTGCCCACAAGTCAAGCGCACCCGTGAGAGATGAAGGCCTCCCGTCTCCCTCTCCGTCTCCGTCGCCGTCTCCGTCTCCGTCTCCGTCTCCTCAAGCGTCGTGAAGCAAGAGAGCTTCCTCATCCCCTTTTCCCACGCAGAAGGGGGAGCGGCTGCACAGGGAGTGCACCAAGGAGGGAGGCTCTGGGAGCTCGAGGCCAGAAAGGGGAAGCACAGGCCCTCTTTCTGCCCATTTTCCATCAGGGCTCCTTTGGCATGCCAAGGGCACGCCACCATCGGCTCGATTGGTGGGCTCTTTCGCCCCGCCTGTCCAATGCCATTCATTTGCGTGCCATTGGTCCTGACACGTGCCCGTGATGGCCTGCTGGAAAGTCAAGGGCTGATGTGCGAGAGGTCGCAGCCTCCTGGCTCCCTGGCCGGCCCGAAGCATCACTGGTTGCCGGCTCTCTTTTCCTGCCCAGAAAGGTGGGCGGGCCCCTGCTGAGGGAACACACCAGGGAGGCTCTTGCCATCGTCCTCATCAACCATGGGCTCAGCGCCCGTTGGTGTCCAATGCCCGTCTCACTAGCGCCTTCCATCTTTCCCTCTCGAGCGTGGAGCGCCCTGCTTGCTGTAGACGAGCTCCGTGCCAAGCTGATCCATCGGCTCCCTGTTCTCTCTGGGCTCTGCCTCTCCTATTCGAACCCACCGTTATGCCCAATACCGGGCTCTCCATTTTTCAAGTCGTCCTTCCTCTGGCAAATAAGCCCGGAGACCTGGAACTTCCACTGGGGGAACCTTCTGGAGCAGATTCCCTTTGGGCTGAATCTTCCCATACAATTCCTCCTTGGTGACCTTCTGCGCCCAGCCTATTCTCAGCATCCTGCTCCAACAACTCCTCTCCAACGCCACGAACCTTCTCGCTGAAACTTGCCTTTTCACCCACCTCTCCCAGACGGACAACATGCTGCTGAGCGCTCCGCTTTCTGCCTTTCGCTTTGCCAGATCTGATCCGTCGCCTTCAAACTCGCTCTTGCTTTCACGCTCCTAGGCGCTAGTTTCTTCTTCCAGTCCACATCATACGTTCCGCCCCTAGCCGGATGCGTGAACTTCTCTACGTTGTCTCCTTCGAGCCCCTCGCCGCTGATCTTCCTCCCTATTTCCTTATCGCCAATTACCAAGCGATGGTCAGAATGGGCCCGTGCCCTTTCCCTTCCCCGCTTAGCGCCTGCACCCTTCTCCCTAGCTTCTCTTCATCTTCTTCCACGATGACTACCTCACCCGCCGACCGCAACTTGGTGTTTTTCTTGACCTGCACAGATAGCCCTTCTCCCTCTTCCTTGATCTTGTCCATCGCTCTCTCGAGGGGGCGTGATGAACTCGCACGGCGCTAGGGGAGCGCCTTCTCTCGTACCTCTCCTCCTTCTAAACCAACTTCCCATCTCTGCGCGCATGCTCGCCGCTGCCGCCTCACCCTCCTCCGTATCCTCCAGCAACCGTATCAGTCTGCCGTCCACTCCGGACGACCCCAACACCTGACGAGTGACTTTCTCATCTCTCCTGTCAAACGCCTTCCGAGAAGGGACGAGGCGACTGTCGACGTGCCGGTCCTTTCGTCCAGCTCTCTGCGCTCTCAGGCTCGCTTGCCATATCGGCTGTCTGCTCCTTCTATCTTTCCCGAGTCCCGCTTGCTCGTCCGCCAGCAGTTCCTCGCGCTGCGCTCTCCATCTCGCCTTCGGTATCCTTGTCAGCCCCTCGGGTACATGGCCGGTTAGGGCACTCGTCGTCTTGTTCTTGCAGTCGGATGCGCTTGCTTTCTTGTGTCTTGTCACTGGCTCTTGGGGTGCTAGGCAGCTCTGCTTGGCCCTGAGGGGCACGGGATGTGGCGCCCCCTTCACTCTGCCCTTGGCCCGCCTGGCTGTGCGCTGGCTCAGCCGGGAGGGGACTCAGGCTTGGGCGGCATGGCCGCGCTTCCCTGGCAAGGCATGAGACAGGGATGACGTTCTTCGATTGTCACAGGGAGAGACACATCGTTGCCGCAACTCCTCTGTCTGCACCAAATCTTGGACCAAGTGGCTGAAGGAAGCGGGAGAGGAAAGAGCCTGACGATTTGCTGACTTTCTTGCCACTCCTTCCAGGCACGTCTCATTTTTGGAGCTGAAGTTCTGAGTTTTGGCTGCGGACAAGCGCTTCAAAGGTTTGCTTCCGGCCGACTTGGCAGGGCTTGGCTGACTTTTTCTTTGCACAAGCCTGCTGCTCAAGCGACTGGCAAAGGCCTCCAGAGGTGCCAGTCCCCTTCTGAGGAATTTTGCTGGGAACGTTGAGATGAGCATGTAAACAATGGCTGCTCGCTCCGAAGGACTGTGTCATGCGTGGAGAAACTCCTTCGTGGAACCTCCTTTCACACAAGGAAAACGAGGCAGTTCCCTCCACACGAGCTCGAGAGCTGGAGGAAGGCCCTGTCTGGGCTTCCACATTGCTCTTCATTCCAGCTCCTGTCTCGTGGAAGCTCTGTGCTCTCAACTGAGCCCAAAAGATCTTCGGAGCCACGCTAAATGAGGAGGAGGAGGAGGAGGAGGAGGTCAGAGACCTGTTTAGCAAGCGGGCTGTTTACTCTGTCTGTTCTACAAGCCTGCACCAAAATCCTTGCAATTGGGGTCTCTCATTTGTTGGCTGGAACCGTTTGACTGTCGACCTTTTCTCCCGCTCTTTTATCTGAAGAACGCTGTGCAGTTTAGATGGTGAAGGACTGGCCCAGCATGCTCTTCTGGGGAAGAGGCCAGAAGGGAAGGCTGGTGGTGGTGGCGGCGGCAAAAGGAGGGGGGTTGCAGTAAGACAGGGACAGACAGCATCAGGCACCTAACCGCGCCGCCTCCGGGTGGGCTCGAACCACCATCCTTTCGGTTAACAGCCGAAGGCGCTGACCCATTGCGCCACAGAGACACCTGCGGGCAGCTTGCGCCACCTCCGAGCACAGTGCTCGCCTTGCCGTCAGGCAATCGGTGCAGGAGAAGCACCAGGCTGCCCGCTGGGCCCCAGCCCCTGCGCTGAGCAGAGTGGCGCAGCAGGAGCGTGCTGGGCCCATAACCCAGAGGTCGATGGATCGAAACCATTCTCTGCTAGCCCTGCCTCTCGTGGCCTTTTGATTCAGGCTGAAGCCCACAGGCGGCCAAGACTCTTGCCCCAGCGCTGGGCACTGCAGGCGAGCAAACAGGACGCGGGAGTGACCCTCCTTCGTCTGCGTGAGCCACAAGAGGCTTTGAAGCCAGGTGGTCTCCTGCCAGAGGCTACTTTTGCTCAATGCCCTTGCCTCCTGAGGACTTGTGGGGTGTGCCCATTCTTCCATAGCAGCCCCTAGAATGGAGGCGGAGGGAGCACACGGCTCTCAGCCTCAGCGTGGTGCGCAAGGAACGTGCATCTCTCTCGACGTGTCCTTGCTTTACGTGCGTGTCGCTTGCCTAAGAAAGGTGGGAAGAAAGAGGAGGTTGACGGAAACCAGTGGACTCTGGCCATCCTGCGCATGGGCAATTGGAAAGAGAAGGTCTGATGGGACGCGCGTGGAAGCCCAGGGGGCGGCCTGTGACCGGCGGGACACAGCTTGTCAAGCACTGCCCGAGGCCCTGAAGTGGTGTGGCTGCTTGCCCACAAGTCAAGCGCACCCGTGAGAGATGAAGGCCTCCCGTCTCCCTCTCCGTCTCCGTCGCCGTCTCCGTCTCCGTCTCCGTCTCCTCAAGCGTCGTGAAGCAAGAGAGCTTCCTCATCCCCTTTTCCCACGCAGAAGGGGGAGCGGCTGCACAGGGAGTGCACCAAGGAGGGAGGCTCTGGGAGCTCGAGGCCAGAAAGGGGAAGCACAGGCCCTCTTTCTGCCCATTTTCCATCAGGGCTCCTTTGGCATGCCAAGGGCACGCCACCATCGGCTCGATTGGTGGGCTCTTTCGCCCCGCCTGTCCAATGCCATTCATTTGCGTGCCATTGGTCCTGACACGTGCCCGTGATGGCCTGCTGGAAAGTCAAGGGCTGATGTGCGAGAGGTCGCAGCCTCCTGGCTCCCTGGCCGGCCCGAAGCATCACTGGTTGCCGGCTCTCTTTTCCTGCCCAGAAAGGTGGGCGGGCCCCTGCTGAGGGAACACACCAGGGAGGCTCTTGCCATCGTCCTCATCAACCATGGGCTCAGCGCCCGTTGGTGTCCAATGCCCGTCTCACTAGCGCCTTCCATCTTTCCCTCTCGAGCGTGGAGCGCCCTGCTTGCTGTAGACGAGCTCCGTGCCAAGCTGATCCATCGGCTCCCTGTTCTCTCTGGGCTCTGCCTCTCCTATTCGAACCCACCGTTATGCCCAATACCGGGCTCTCCATTTTTCAAGTCGTCCTTCCTCTGGCAAATAAGCCCGGAGACCTGGAACTTCCACTGGGGGAACCTTCTGGAGCAGATTCCCTTTGGGCTGAATCTTCCCATACAATTCCTCCTTGGTGACCTTCTGCGCCCAGCCTATTCTCAGCATCCTGCTCCAACAACTCCTCTCCAACGCCACGAACCTTCTCGCTGAAACTTGCCTTTTCACCCACCTCTCCCAGACGGACAACATGCTGCTGAGCGCTCCGCTTTCTGCCTTTCGCTTTGCCAGATCTGATCCGTCGCCTTCAAACTCGCTCTTGCTTTCACGCTCCTAGGCGCTAGTTTCTTCTTCCAGTCCACATCATACGTTACGCCCCTAGCCGGATGCGTGAACTTCTCTACGTTGTCTCCTTCGAGCCCCTCGCCGCTGATCTTCCTCCCTATTTCCTTATCGCCAATTACCAAGCGATGGTCAGAATGGGCCCGTGCCCTTTCCCTTCCCCGCTTAGCGCCTGCACCCTTCTCCCTAGCTTCTCTTCATCTTCTTCCACGATGACTACCTCACCCGCCGACCGCAACTTGGTGTTTTTCTTGACCTGCACAGATAGCCCTTCTCCCTCTTCCTTGATCTTGTCCATCGCTCTCTCGAGGGGGCGTGATGAACTCGCACGGCGCTAGGGGAGCGCCTTCTCTCGTACCTCTCCTCCTTCTAAACCAACTTCCCATCTCTGCGCGCATGCTCGCCGCTGCCGCCTCACCCTCCTCCGTATCCTCCAGCAACCGTATCAGTCTGCCGTCCACTCCGGACGACCCCAACACCTGACGAGTGACTTTCTCATCTCTCCTGTCAAACGCCTTCCGAGAAGGGACGAGGCGACTGTCGACGTGCCGGTCCTTTCGTCCAGCTCTCTGCGCTCTCAGGCTCGCTTGCCATATCGGCTGTCTGCTCCTTCTATCTTTCCCGAGTCCCGCTTGCTCGTCCGCCAGCAGTTCCTCGCGCTGCGCTCTCCATCTCGCCTTCGGTATCCTTGTCAGCCCCTCGGGTACATGGCCGGTTAGGGCACTCGTCGTCTTGTTCTTGCAGTCGGATGCGCTTGCTTTCTTGTGTCTTGTCACTGGCTCTTGGGGTGCTAGGCAGCTCTGCTTGGCCCTGAGGGGCACGGGATGTGGCGCCCCCTTCACTCTGTCCTTGGCCCGCCTGGCTGTGCGCTGGCTCAGCCGGGAGGGGACTCAGGCTTGGGCGGCATGGCCGCGCTTCCCTGGCAAGGCATGAGACAGGGATGACGTTCTTCGATTGTCACAGGGAGAGACACATCGTTGCCGCAACTCCTCTGTCTGCACCAAATCTTGGACCAAGTGGCTGAAGGAAGCGGGAGAGGAAAGAGCCTGACGATTTGCTGACTTTCTTGCCACTCCTTCCAGGCACGTCTCATTTTTGGAGCTGAAGTTCTGAGTTTTGGCTGCGGACAAGCGCTTCAAAGGTTTGCTTCCGGCCGACTTGGCAGGGCTTGGCTGACTTTTTCTTTGCACAAGCCTGCTGCTCAAGCGACTGGCAAAGGCCTCCAGAGGTGCCAGTCCCCTTCTGAGGAATTTTGCTGGGAACGTTGAGATGAGCATGTAAACAATGGCTGCTCGCTCCGAAGGACTGTGTCATGCGTGGAGAAACTCCTTCGTGGAACCTCCTTTCACACAAGGAAAACGAGGCAGTTCCCCCCACACGAGCTCGAGAGCTGGAGGAAGGCCCTGTCTGGGCTTCCACATTGCTCTTCATTCCAGCTCCTGTCTCGTGGAAGCTCTGTGCTCTCAACTGAGCCCAAAAGATCTTCGGAGCCACGCTAAATGAGGAGGAGGAGGAGGAGGAGGAGGTCAGAGACCTGTTTAGCAAGCGGACTGTTTACTCTGTCTGTTCTACAAGCCTGCACCAAAATCCTTGCAATTGGGGTCTCTCATTTGTTGGCTGGAACCGTTTGACTGTCGACCTTTTCTCCCGCTCTTTTATCTGAAGAACGCTGTGCAGTTTAGATGGTGAAGGACTGGCCCAGCATGCTCTTCTGGGGAAGAGGCCAGAAGGGAAGGCTGGTGGTGGTGGCAAAAGGAGGGGGGTTGCAGTAAGACAGGGGCAGACAGCATCAGGCACCTAACCGCGCCGCCTCCGGGTGGGCTCGAACCACCATCCTTTCGGTTAACAGCCGAAGGCGCTGACCCATTGCGCCACAGAGACACCTGCGGGCAGCTTGCGCCACCTCCGAGCACAGTGCTCGCCTTGCCGTCAGGCAATCGGTGCAGGAGAAGCACCAGGCTGCCCGCTGGGCCCCAGCCCCTGCACTGAGCAGAGTGGCGCAGCAGGAGCGTGCTGGGCCCATAACCCAGAGGTCGATGGATCGAAACCATTCTCTGCTAGCCCTGCCTCTCGTGGCCTTTTGATTCAGGCTGAAGCCCACAGGCGGCCAAGACTCTTGCCCCAGCGCTGGGCACTGCAGGCGAGCAAACAGGACGCGGGAGTGACCCTCCTTCGTCTGCGTGAGCCACAAGAGGCTTTGAAGCCAGGTGGTCTCCTGCCAGAGGCTACTTTTGCTCAATGCCCTTGCCTCCTGAGGACTTGTGGGGTGTGCCCATTCTTCCATAGCAGCCCCTAGAATGGAGGCGGAGGGAGCACACGGCTCTCAGCCTCAGCGTGGTGCGCAAGGAACGTGCATCTCTCTCGACGTGTCCTTGCTTTACGTGCGTGTCGCTTGCCTAAGAAAGGTGGGAAGAAAGAGGAGGTTGACGGAAACCAGTGGACTCTGGCCATCCTGCGCATGGGCAATTGGAAAGAGAAGGTCTGATGGGACGCGCGTGGAAGCCCAGGGGGCGGCCTGTGACCGGCGGGACACAGCTTGTCAAGCACTGCCCGAGGCCCTGAAGTGGTGTGGCTGCTTGCCCACAAGTCAAGCGCACCCGTGAGAGATGAAGGCCTCCCGTCTCCCTCTCCGTCTCCGTCGCCGTCTCCGTCTCCGTCTCCTCAAGCGTCGTGAAGCAAGAGAGCTTCCTCATCCCCTTTTCCCACGCAGAAGGGGGAGCGGCTGCACAGGGAGTGCACCAAGGAGGGAGGCTCTGGGAGCTCGAGGCCAGAAAGGGGAAGCACAGGCCCTCTTTCTGCCCATTTTCCATCAGGGCTCCTTTGGCATGCCAAGGGCACGCCACCATCGGCTCGATTGGTGGGCTCTTTCGCCCCGCCTGTCCAATGCCATTCATTTGCGTGCCATTGGTCCTGACACGTGCCCGTGATGGCCTGCTGGAAAGTCAAGGGCTGATGTGCGAGAGGTCGCAGCCTCCTGGCTCCCTGGCCGGCCCGAAGCATCACTGGTTGCCGGCTCTCTTTTCCTGCCCAGAAAGGTGGGCGGGCCCCTGCTGAGGGAACACACCAGGGAGGCTCTTGCCATCGTCCTCATCAACCATGGGCTCAGCGCCCGTTGGTGTCCAATGCCCGTCTCACTAGCGCCTTCCATCTTTCCCTCTCGAGCGTGGAGCGCCCTGCTTGCTGTAGACGAGCTCCGTGCCAAGCTGATCCATCGGCTCCCTGTTCTCTCTGGGCTCTGCCTCTCCTATTCGAACCCACCGTTATGCCCAATACCGGGCTCTCCATTTTTCAAGTCGTCCTTCCTCTGGCAAATAAGCCCGGAGACCTGGAACTTCCACTGGGGGAACCTTCTGGAGCAGATTCCCTTTGGGCTGAATCTTCCCATACAATTCCTCCTTGGTGACCTTCTGCGCCCAGCCTATTCTCAGCATCCTGCTCCAACAACTCCTCTCCAACGCCACGAACCTTCTCGCTGAAACTTGCCTTTTCACCCACCTCTCCCAGACGGACAACATGCTGCTGAGCGCTCCGCTTTCTGCCTTTCGCTTTGCCAGATCTGATCCGTCGCCTTCAAACTCGCTCTTGCTTTCACGCTCCTAGGCGCTAGTTTCTTCTTCCAGTCCACATCATACGTTACGCCCCTAGCCGGATGCGTGAACTTCTCTACGTTGTCTCCTTCGAGCCCCTCGCCGCTGATCTTCCTCCCTATTTCCTTATCGCCAATTACCAAGCGATGGTCAGAATGGGCCCGTGCCCTTTCCCTTCCCCGCTTAGCGCCTGCACCCTTCTCCCTAGCTTCTCTTCATCTTCTTCCACGATGACTACCTCACCCGCCGACCGCAACTTGGTGTTTTTCTTGACCTGCACAGATAGCCCTTCTCCCTCTTCCTTGATCTTGTCCATCGCTCTCTCGAGGGGGCGTGATGAACTCGCACGGCGCTAGGGGAGCGCCTTCTCTCGTACCTCTCCTCCTTCTAAACCAACTTCCCATCTCTGCGCGCATGCTCGCCGCTGCCGCCTCACCCTCCTCCGTATCCTCCAGCAACCGTATCAGTCTGCCGTCCACTCCGGACGACCCCAACACCTGACGAGTGACTTTCTCATCTCTCCTGTCAAACGCCTTCCGAGAAGGGACGAGGCGACTGTCGACGTGCCGGTCCTTTCGTCCAGCTCTCTGCGCTCTCAGGCTCGCTTGCCATATCGGCTGTCTGCTCCTTCTATCTTTCCCGAGTCCCGCTTGCTCGTCCGCCAGCAGTTCCTCGCGCTGCGCTCTCCATCTCGCCTTCGGTATCCTTGTCAGCCCCTCGGGTACATGGCCGGTTAGGGCACTCGTCGTCTTGTTCTTGCAGTCGGATGCGCTTGCTTTCTTGTGTCTTGTCACTGGCTCTTGGGGTGCTAGGCAGCTCTGCTTGGCCCTGAGGGGCACGGGATGTGGCGCCCCCTTCACTCTGCCCTTGGCCCGCCTGGCTGTGCGCTGGCTCAGCCGGGAGGGGACTCAGGCTTGGGCGGCATGGCCGCGCTTCCCTGGCAAGGCATGAGACAGGGATGACGTTCTTCGATTGTCACAGGGAGAGACACATCGTTGCCGCAACTCCTCTGTCTGCACCAAATCTTGGACCAAGTGGCTGAAGGAAGCGGGAGAGGAAAGAGCCTGACGATTTGCTGACTTTCTTGCCACTCCTTCCAGGCACGTCTCATTTTTGGAGCTGAAGTTCTGAGTTTTGGCTGCGGACAAGCGCTTCAAAGGTTTGCTTCCGGCCGACTTGGCAGGGCTTGGCTGACTTTTTCTTTGCACAAGCCTGCTGCTCAAGCGACTGGCAAAGGCCTCCAGAGGTGCCAGTCCCCTTCTGAGGAATTTTGCTGGGAACGTTGAGATGAGCATGTAAACAATGGCTGCTCGCTCCGAAGGACTGTGTCATGCGTGGAGAAACTCCTTCGTGGAACCTCCTTTCACACAAGGAAAACGAGGCAGTTCCCTCCACACGAGCTCGAGAGCTGGAGGAAGGCCCTGTCTGGGCTTCCACATTGCTCTTCATTCCAGCTCCTGTCTCGTGGAAGCTCTGTGCTCTCAACTGAGCCCAAAAGATCTTCGGAGCCACGCTAAATGAGGAGGAGGAGGAGGAGGAGGAGGAGGAGGTCAGAGACCTGTTTAGCAAGCGGGCTGTTTACTCTGTCTGTTCTACAAGCCTGCACCAAAATCCTTGCAATTGGGGTCTCTCATTTGTTGGCTGGAAGCGTTTGACTGTCGACCTTTTCTCCCGCTCTTTTATCTGAAGAACGCTGTGCAGTTTAGATGGTGAAGGACTGGCCCAGCATGCTCTTCTGGGGAAGAGGCCAGAAGGGAAGGCTGGTGGTGGTGGCGGCGGCAAAAGGAGGGGGGTTGCAGTAAGACAGGGGCAGACAGCATCAGGCACCTAACCGCGCCGCCTCCGGGTGGGCTCGAACCACCATCCTTTCGGTTAACAGCCGAACGCGCTGACCCATTGCGCCACAGAGACACCTGCGGGCAGCTTGCGCCACCTCCGAGCACAGTGCTCGCCTTGCCGTCAGGCAATCGGTGCAGGAGAAGCACCAGGCTGCCCGCTGGGCCCCTGCCCCTGCGCTGAGCAGAGTGGCGCAGCGGGAGCGTGCTGGGCCCATAACCCAGAGGTCGATGGATCGAAACCATTCTCTGCTAGCCCTGCCTCTCGTGGCCTTTTGATTCAGGCTGAAGCCCACAGGCGGCCAAGACTCTTGCCCCAGCGCTGGGCACTGCAGGCGAGCAAACAGGACGCGGGAGTGACCCTCCTTCGTCTGCGTGAGCCACAAGAGGCTTTGAAGCCAGGTGGTCTCCTGCCAGAGGCTACTTTTGCTCAATGCCCTTGCCTCCTGAGGACTTGTGGGGTGTGCCCATTCTTCCATAGCAGCCCCTAGAATGGAGGCGGAGGGAGCACACGGCTCTCAGCCTCAGCGTGGTGCGCAAGGAACGTGCATCTCTCTCGACGTGTCCTTGCTTTACGTGCGTGTCGCTTGCCTAAGAAAGGTGGGAAGAAAGAGGAGGTTGACGGAAACCAGTGGACTCTGGCCATCCTGCGCATGGGCAATTGGAAAGAGAAGGTCTGATGGGACGCGCGTGGAAGCCCAGGGGGCGGCCTGTGACCGGCGGGACACAGCTTGTCAAGCACTGCCCGAGGCCCTGAAGTGGTGTGGCTGCTTGCCCACAAGTCAAGCGCACCCGTGAGAGATGAAGGCCTCCCGTCTCCCTCTCCGTCTCCGTCGCCGTCTCCGTCTCCGTCTCCGTCTCCTCAAGCGTCGTGAAGCAAGAGAGCTTCCTCATCCCCTTTTCCCACGCAGAAGGGGGAGCGGCTGCACAGGGAGTGCACCAAGGAGGGAGGCTCTGGGAGCTCGAGGCCAGAAAGGGGAAGCACAGGCCCTCTTTCTGCCCATTTTCCATCAGGGCTCCTTTGGCATGCCAAGGGCACGCCACCATCGGCTCGATTGGTGGGCTCTTTCGCCCCGCCTGTCCAATGCCATTCATTTGCGTGCCATTGGTCCTGACACGTGCCCGTGATGGCCTGCTGGAAAGTCAAGGGCTGATGTGCGAGAGGTCGCAGCCTCCTGGCTCCCTGGCCGGCCCGAAGCATCACTGGTTGCCGGCTCTCTTTTCCTGCCCAGAAAGGTGGGCGGGCCCCTGCTGAGGGAACACACCAGGGAGGCTCTTGCCATCGTCCTCATCAACCATGGGCTCAGCGCCCGTTGGTGTCCAATGCCCGTCTCACTAGCGCCTTCCATCTTTCCCTCTCGAGCGTGGAGCGCCCTGCTTGCTGTAGACGAGCTCCGTGCCAAGCTGATCCATCGGCTCCCTGTTCTCTCTGGGCTCTGCCTCTCCTATTCGAACCCACCGTTATGCCCAATACCGGGCTCTCCATTTTTCAAGTCGTCCTTCCTCTGGCAAATAAGCCCGGAGACCTGGAACTTCCACTGGGGGAACCTTCTGGAGCAGATTCCCTTTGGGCTGAATCTTCCCATACAATTCCTCCTTGGTGACCTTCTGCGCCCAGCCTATTCTCAGCATCCTGCTCCAACAACTCCTCTCCAACGCCACGAACCTTCTCGCTGAAACTTGCCTTTTCACCCACCTCTCCCAGACGGACAACATGCTGCTGAGCGCTCCGCTTTCTGCCTTTCGCTTTGCCAGATCTGATCCGTCGCCTTCAAACTCGCTCTTGCTTTCACGCTCCTAGGCGCTAGTTTCTTCTTCCAGTCCACATCATACGTTCCGCCCCTAGCCGGATGCGTGAACTTCTCTACGTTGTCTCCTTCGAGCCCCTCGCCGCTGATCTTCCTCCCTATTTCCTTATCGCCAATTACCAAGCGATGGTCAGAATGGGCCCGTGCCCTTTCCCTTCCCCGCTTAGCGCCTGCACCCTTCTCCCTAGCTTCTCTTCATCTTCTTCCACGATGACTACCTCACCCGCCGACCGCAACTTGGTGTTTTTCTTGACCTGCACAGATAGCCCTTCTCCCTCTTCCTTGATCTTGTCCATCGCTCTCTCGAGGGGGCGTGATGAACTCGCACGGCGCTAGGGGAGCGCCTTCTCTCGTACCTCTCCTCCTTCTAAACCAACTTCCCATCTCTGCGCGCATGCTCGCCGCTGCCGCCTCACCCTCCTCCGTATCCTCCAGCAACCGTATCAGTCTGCCGTCCACTCCGGACGACCCCAACACCTGACGAGTGACTTTCTCATCTCTCCTGTCAAACGCCTTCCGAGAAGGGACGAGGCGACTGTCGACGTGCCGGTCCTTTCGTCCAGCTCTCTGCGCTCTCAGGCTCGCTTGCCATATCGGCTGTCTGCTCCTTCTATCTTTCCCGAGTCCCGCTTGCTCGTCCGCCAGCAGTTCCTCGCGCTGCGCTCTCCATCTCGCCTTCGGTATCCTTGTCAGCCCCTCGGGTACATGGCCGGTTAGGGCACTCGTCGTCTTGTTCTTGCAGTCGGATGCGCTTGCTTTCTTGTGTCTTGTCACTGGCTCTTGGGGTGCTAGGCAGCTCTGCTTGGCCCTGAGGGGCACGGGATGTGGCGCCCCCTTCACTCTGCCCTTGGCCCGCCTGGCTGTGCGCTGGCTCAGCCGGGAGGGGACTCAGGCTTGGGCGGCATGGCCGCGCTTCCCTGGCAAGGCATGAGACAGGGATGACGTTCTTCGATTGTCACAGGGAGAGACACATCATTGCCGCAACTCCTCTGTCTGCACCAAATCTTGGACCAAGTGGCTGAAGGAAGCGGGAGAGGAAAGAGCCTGACGATTTGCTGACTTTCTTGCCACTCCTTCCAGGCACGTCTCATTTTTGGAGCTGAAGTTCTGAGTTTTGGCTGCGGACAAGCGCTTCAAAGGTTTGCTTCCGGCCGACTTGGCAGGGCTTGGCTGACTTTTTCTTTGCACAAGCCTGCTGCTCAAGCGACTGGCAAAGGCCTCCAGAGGTGCCAGTCCCCTTCTGAGGAATTTTGCTGGGAACGTTGAGATGAGCATGTAAACAATGGCTGCTCGCTCCGAAGGACTGTGTCATGCGTGGAGAAACTCCTTCGTGGAACCTCCTTTCACACAAGGAAAACGAGGCAGTTCCCTCCACACGAGCTCGAGAGCTGGAGGAAGGCCCTGTCTGGGCTTCCACATTGCTCTTCATTCCAGCTCCTGTCTCGTGGAAGCTCTGTGCTCTCAACTGAGCCCAAAAGATCTTCGGAGCCACGCTAAATGAGGAGGAGGAGGAGGAGGTCAGAGACCTGTTTAGCAAGCGGGCTGTTTACTCTGTCTGTTCTACAAGCCTGCACCAAAATCCTTGCAATTGGGGTCTCTCATTTGTTGGCTGGAAGCGTTTGACTGTCGACCTTTTCTCCCGCTCTTTTATCTGAAGAACGCTGTGCAGTTTAGATGGTGAAGGACTGGCCCAGCATGCTCTTCTGGGGAAGAGGCCAGAAGGGAAGGCTGGTGGTGGTGGCGGCGGCAAAAGGAAGGGGGTTGCAGTAAGACAGGGGCAGACAGCATCAGGCACCTAACCGCGCCGCCTCCGGGTGGGCTCGAACCACCATCCTTTCGGTTAACAGCCGAACGCGCTGACCCATTGCGCCACAGAGACACCTGCGGGAATTTTGCTCCACCTCCGAGCACAGTGCTCGCCTTGCCGTCAGGCAATCGGTGCAGGAGAAGCACCAGGCTGCCCGCTGGGCCCCAGCCTCTGCGCTGAGCAGAGTGACGCAGCGGGAGCGTGCTGGGCCCATAACCCAGAGGTCGATGGATCGAAACCATTCTCTGCTAGCCCTGCCTCTCGTGGCCTTTTGATTCAGGCTGAAGCCCACAGGCGGCCAAGACTCTTGCCCCAGCGCTGGGCACTGCAGGCGAGCAAACAGGACGCGGGAGTGACCCTCCTTCGTCTGCGTGAGCCACAAGAGGCTTTGAAGCCAGGTGGTCTCCTGCCAGAGGCTACTTTTGCTCAATGCCCTTGCCTCCTGAGGACTTGTGGGGTGTGCCCATTCTTCCATAGCAGCCCCTAGAATGGAGGCGGAGGGAGCACACGGCTCTCAGCCTCAGCGTGGTGCGCAAGGAACGTGCATCTCTCTCGACGTGTCCTTGCTTTACGTGCGTGTCGCTTGCCTAAGAAAGGTGGGAAGAAAGAGGAGGTTGACGGAAACCAGTGGACTCTGGCCATCCTGCGCATGGGCAATTGGAAAGAGAAGGTCTGATGGGACGCGCGTGGAAGCCCAGGGGGCGGCCTGTGACCGGCGGGACACAGCTTGTCAAGCACTGCCCGAGGCCCTGAAGTGGTGTGGCTGCTTGCCCACAAGTCAAGCGCACCCGTGAGAGATGAAGGCCTCCCGTCTCCCTCTCCGTCTCCGTCGCCGTCTCCGTCTCCGTCTCCGTCTCCTCAAGCGTCGTGAAGCAAGAGAGCTTCCTCATCCCCTTTTCCCACGCAGAAGGGGGAGCGGCTGCACAGGGAGTGCACCAAGGAGGGAGGCTCTGGGAGCTCGAGGCCAGAAAGGGGAAGCACAGGCCCTCTTTCTGCCCATTTTCCATCAGGGCTCCTTTGGCATGCCAAGGGCACGCCACCATCGGCTCGATTGGTGGGCTCTTTCGCCCCGCCTGTCCAATGCCATTCATTTGCGTGCCATTGGTCCTGACACGTGCCCGTGATGGCCTGCTGGAAAGTCAAGGGCTGATGTGCGAGAGGTCGCAGCCTCCTGGCTCCCTGGCCGGCCCGAAGCATCACTGGTTGCCGGCTCTCTTTTCCTGCCCAGAAAGGTGGGCGGGCCCCTGCTGAGGGAACACACCAGGGAGGCTCTTGCCATCGTCCTCATCAACCATGGGCTCAGCGCCCGTTGGTGTCCAATGCCCGTCTCACTAGCGCCTTCCATCTTTCCCTCTCGAGCGTGGAGCGCCCTGCTTGCTGTAGACGAGCTCCGTGCCAAGCTGATCCATCGGCTCCCTGTTCTCTCTGGGCTCTGCCTCTCCTATTCGAACCCACCGTTATGCCCAATACCGGGCTCTCCATTTTTCAAGTCGTCCTTCCTCTGGCAAATAAGCCCGGAGACCTGGAACTTCCACTGGGGGAACCTTCTGGAGCAGATTCCCTTTGGGCTGAATCTTCCCATACAATTCCTCCTTGGTGACCTTCTGCGCCCAGCCTATTCTCAGCATCCTGCTCCAACAACTCCTCTCCAACGCCACGAACCTTCTCGCTGAAACTTGCCTTTTCACCCACCTCTCCCAGACGGACAACATGCTGCTGAGCGCTCCGCTTTCTGCCTTTCGCTTTGCCAGATCTGATCCGTCGCCTTCAAACTCGCTCTTGCTTTCACGCTCCTAGGCGCTAGTTTCTTCTTCCAGTCCACATCATACGTTACGCCCCTAGCCGGATGCGTGAACTTCTCTACGTTGTCTCCTTCGAGCCCCTCGCCGCTGATCTTCCTCCCTATTTCCTTATCGCCAATTACCAAGCGATGGTCAGAATGGGCCCGTGCCCTTTCCCTTCCCCGCTTAGCGCCTGCACCCTTCTCCCTAGCTTCTCTTCATCTTCTTCCACGATGACTACCTCACCCGCCGACCGCAACTTGGTGTTTTTCTTGACCTGCACAGATAGCCCTTCTCCCTCTTCCTTGATCTTGTCCATCGCTCTCTCGAGGGGGCGTGATGAACTCGCACGGCGCTAGGGGAGCGCCTTCTCTCGTACCTCTCCTCCTTCTAAACCAACTTCCCATCTCTGCGCGCATGCTCGCCGCTGCCGCCTCACCCTCCTCCGTATCCTCCAGCAACCGTATCAGTCTGCCGTCCACTCCGGACGACCCCAACACCTGACGAGTGACTTTCTCATCTCTCCTGTCAAACGCCTTCCGAGAAGGGACGAGGCGACTGTCGACGTGCCGGTCCTTTCGTCCAGCTCTCTGCGCTCTCAGGCTCGCTTGCCATATCGGCTGTCTGCTCCTTCTATCTTTCCCGAGTCCCGCTTGCTCGTCCGCCAGCAGTTCCTCGCGCTGCGCTCTCCATCTCGCCTTCGGTATCCTTGTCAGCCCCTCGGGTACATGGCCGGTTAGGGCACTCGTCGTCTTGTTCTTGCAGTCGGATGCGCTTGCTTTCTTGTGTCTTGTCACTGGCTCTTGGGGTGCTAGGCAGCTCTGCTTGGCCCTGAGGGGCACGGGATGTGGCGCCCCCTTCACTCTGCCCTTGGCCCGCCTGGCTGTGCGCTGGCTCAGCCGGGAGGGGACTCAGGCTTGGGCGGCATGGCCGCGCTTCCCTGGCAAGGCATGAGACAGGGATGACGTTCTTCGATTGTCACAGGGAGAGACACATCATTGCCGCAACTCCTCTGTCTGCACCAAATCTTGGACCAAGTGGCTGAAGGAAGCGGGAGAGGAAAGAGCCTGACGATTTGCTGACTTTCTTGCCACTCCTTCCAGGCACGTCTCATTTTTGGAGCTGAAGTTCTGAGTTTTGGCTGCGGACAAGCGCTTCAAAGGTTTGCTTCCGGCCGACTTGGCAGGGCTTGGCTGACTTTTTCTTTGCACAAGCCTGCTGCTCAAGCGACTGGCAAAGGCCTCCAGAGGTGCCAGTCCCCTTCTGAGGAATTTTGCTGGGAACGTTGAGATGAGCATGTAAACAATGGCTGCTCGCTCCGAAGGACTGTGTCATGCGTGGAGAAACTCCTTCGTGGAACCTCCTTTCACACAAGGAAAACGAGGCAGTTCCCTCCACACGAGCTCGAGAGCTGGAGGAAGGCCCTGTCTGGGCTTCCACATTGCTCTTCATTCCAGCTCCTGTCTCGTGGAAGCTCTGTGCTCTCAACTGAGCCCAAAAGATCTTCGGAGCCACGCTAAATGAGGAGGAGGAGGAGGAGGTCAGAGACCTGTTTAGCAAGCGGGCTGTTTACTCTGTCTGTTCTACAAGCCTGCACCAAAATCCTTGCAATTGGGGTCTCTCATTTGTTGGCTGGAAGCGTTTGACTGTCGACCTTTTCTCCCGCTCTTTTATCTGAAGAACGCTGTGCAGTTTAGATGGTGAAGGACTGGCCCAGCATGCTCTTCTGGGGAAGAGGCCAGAAGGGAAGGCTGGTGGTGGTGGCGGCGGCAAAAGGAAGGGGGTTGCAGTAAGACAGGGGCAGACAGCATCAGGCACCTAACCGCGCCGCCTCCGGGTGGGCTCGAACCACCATCCTTTCGGTTAACAGCCGAACGCGCTGACCCATTGCGCCACAGAGACACCTGCGGGAATTTTGCTCCACCTCCGAGCACAGTGCTCGCCTTGCCGTCAGGCAATCGGTGCAGGAGAAGCACCAGGCTGCCCGCTGGGCCCCAGCCTCTGCGCTGAGCAGAGTGACGCAGCGGGAGCGTGCTGGGCCCATAACCCAGAGGTCGATGGATCGAAACCATTCTCTGCTAGCCCTGCCTCTCGTGGCCTTTTGATTCAGGCTGAAGCCCACAGGCGGCCAAGACTCTTGCCCCAGCGCTGGGCACTGCAGGCGAGCAAACAGGACGCGGGAGTGACCCTCCTTCGTCTGCGTGAGCCACAAGAGGCTTTGAAGCCAGGTGGTCTCCTGCCAGAGGCTACTTTTGCTCAATGCCCTTGCCTCCTGAGGACTTGTGGGGTGTGCCCATTCTTCCATAGCAGCCCCTAGAATGGAGGCGGAGGGAGCACACGGCTCTCAGCCTCAGCGTGGTGCGCAAGGAACGTGCATCTCTCTCGACGTGTCCTTGCTTTACGTGCGTGTCGCTTGCCTAAGAAAGGTGGGAAGAAAGAGGAGGTTGACGGAAACCAGTGGACTCTGGCCATCCTGCGCATGGGCAATTGGAAAGAGAAGGTCTGATGGGACGCGCGTGGAAGCCCAGGGGGCGGCCTGTGACCGGCGGGACACAGCTTGTCAAGCACTGCCCGAGGCCCTGAAGTGGTGTGGCTGCTTGCCCACAAGTCAAGCGCACCCGTGAGAGATGAAGGCCTCCCGTCTCCCTCTCCGTCTCCGTCGCCGTCTCCGTCTCCGTCTCCGTCTCCTCAAGCGTCGTGAAGCAAGAGAGCTTCCTCATCCCCTTTTCCCACGCAGAAGGGGGAGCGGCTGCACAGGGAGTGCACCAAGGAGGGAGGCTCTGGGAGCTCGAGGCCAGAAAGGGGAAGCACAGGCCCTCTTTCTGCCCATTTTCCATCAGGGCTCCTTTGGCATGCCAAGGGCACGCCACCATCGGCTCGATTGGTGGGCTCTTTCGCCCCGCCTGTCCAATGCCATTCATTTGCGTGCCATTGGTCCTGACACGTGCCCGTGATGGCCTGCTGGAAAGTCAAGGGCTGATGTGCGAGAGGTCGCAGCCTCCTGGCTCCCTGGCCGGCCCGAAGCATCACTGGTTGCCGGCTCTCTTTTCCTGCCCAGAAAGGTGGGCGGGCCCCTGCTGAGGGAACACACCAGGGAGGCTCTTGCCATCGTCCTCATCAACCATGGGCTCAGCGCCCGTTGGTGTCCAATGCCCGTCTCACTAGCGCCTTCCATCTTTCCCTCTCGAGCGTGGAGCGCCCTGCTTGCTGTAGACGAGCTCCGTGCCAAGCTGATCCATCGGCTCCCTGTTCTCTCTGGGCTCTGCCTCTCCTATTCGAACCCACCGTTATGCCCAATACCGGGCTCTCCATTTTTCAAGTCGTCCTTCCTCTGGCAAATAAGCCCGGAGACCTGGAACTTCCACTGGGGGAACCTTCTGGAGCAGATTCCCTTTGGGCTGAATCTTCCCATACAATTCCTCCTTGGTGACCTTCTGCGCCCAGCCTATTCTCAGCATCCTGCTCCAACAACTCCTCTCCAACGCCACGAACCTTCTCGCTGAAACTTGCCTTTTCACCCACCTCTCCCAGACGGACAACATGCTGCTGAGCGCTCCGCTTTCTGCCTTTCGCTTTGCCAGATCTGATCCGTCGCCTTCAAACTCGCTCTTGCTTTCACGCTCCTAGGCGCTAGTTTCTTCTTCCAGTCCACATCATACGTTACGCCCCTAGCCGGATGCGTGAACTTCTCTACGTTGTCTCCTTCGAGCCCCTCGCCGCTGATCTTCCTCCCTATTTCCTTATCGCCAATTACCAAGCGATGGTCAGAATGGGCCCGTGCCCTTTCCCTTCCCCGCTTAGCGCCTGCACCCTTCTCCCTAGCTTCTCTTCATCTTCTTCCACGATGACTACCTCACCCGCCGACCGCAACTTGGTGTTTTTCTTGACCTGCACAGATAGCCCTTCTCCCTCTTCCTTGATCTTGTCCATCGCTCTCTCGAGGGGGCGTGATGAACTCGCACGGCGCTAGGGGAGCGCCTTCTCTCGTACCTCTCCTCCTTCTAAACCAACTTCCCATCTCTGCGCGCATGCTCGCCGCTGCCGCCTCACCCTCCTCCGTATCCTCCAGCAACCGTATCAGTCTGCCGTCCACTCCGGACGACCCCAACACCTGACGAGTGACTTTCTCATCTCTCCTGTCAAACGCCTTCCGAGAAGGGACGAGGCGACTGTCGACGTGCCGGTCCTTTCGTCCAGCTCTCTGCGCTCTCAGGCTCGCTTGCCATATCGGCTGTCTGCTCCTTCTATCTTTCCCGAGTCCCGCTTGCTCGTCCGCCAGCAGTTCCTCGCGCTGCGCTCTCCATCTCGCCTTCGGTATCCTTGTCAGCCCCTCGGGTACATGGCCGGTTAGGGCACTCGTCGTCTTGTTCTTGCAGTCGGATGCGCTTGCTTTCTTGTGTCTTGTCACTGGCTCTTGGGGTGCTAGGCAGCTCTGCTTGGCCCTGAGGGGCACGGGATGTGGCGCCCCCTTCACTCTGCCCTTGGCCCGCCTGGCTGTGCGCTGGCTCAGCCGGGAGGGGACTCAGGCTTGGGCGGCATGGCCGCGCTTCCCTGGCAAGGCATGAGACAGGGATGACGTTCTTCGATTGTCACAGGGAGAGACACATCGTTGCCGCAACTCCTCTGTCTGCACCAAATCTTGGACCAAGTGGCTGAAGGAAGCGGGAGAGGAAAGAGCCTGACGATTTGCTGACTTTCTTGCCACTCCTTCCAGGCACGTCTCATTTTTGGAGCTGAAGTTCTGAGTTTTGGCTGCGGACAAGCGCTTCAAAGGTTTGCTTCCGGCCGACTTGGCAGGGCTTGGCTGACTTTTTCTTTGCACAAGCCTGCTGCTCAAGCGACTGGCAAAGGCCTCCAGAGGTGCCAGTCCCCTTCTGAGGAATTTTGCTGGGAACGTTGAGATGAGCATGTAAACAATGGCTGCTCGCTCCGAAGGACTGTGTCATGCGTGGAGAAACTCCTTCGTGGAACCTCCTTTCACACAAGGAAAACGAGGCAGTTCCCTCCACACGAGCTCGAGAGCTGGAGGAAGGCCCTGTCTGGGCTTCCACATTGCTCTTCATTCCAGCTCCTGTCTCGTGGAAGCTCTGTGCTCTCAACTGAGCCCAAAAGATCTTCGGAGCCACGCTAAATGAGGAGGAGGAGGAGGAGGAGGAGGAGGAGGTCAGAGACCTGTTTAGCAAGCGGGCTGTTTACTCTGTCTGTTCTACAAGCCTGCACCAAAATCCTTGCAATTGGGGTCTCTCATTTGTTGGCTGGAAGCGTTTGACTGTCGACCTTTTCTCCCGCTCTTTTATCTGAAGAACGCTGTGCAGTTTAGATGGTGAAGGACTGGCCCAGCATGCTCTTCTGGGGAAGAGGCCAGAAGGGAAGGCTGGTGGTGGTGGCGGCGGCAAAAGGAGGGGGGTTGCAGTAAGACAGGGGCAGACAGCATCAGGCACCTAACCGCGCCGCCTCCGGGTGGGCTCGAACCACCATCCTTTCGGTTAACAGCCGAACGCGCTGACCCATTGCGCCACAGAGACACCTGCGGGCAGCTTGCGCCACCTCCGAGCACAGTGCTCGCCTTGCCGTCAGGCAATCGGTGCAGGAGAAGCACCAGGCTGCCCGCTGGGCCCCTGCCCCTGCACTGAGCAGAGTGGCGCAGCGGGAGCGTGCTGGGCCCATAACCCAGAGGTCGATGGATCGAAACCATTCTCTGCTAGCCCTGCCTCTCGTGGCCTTTTGATTCAGGCTGAAGCCCACAGGCGGCCAAGACTCTTGCCCCAGCGCTGGGCACTGCAGGCGAGCAAACAGGACGCGGGAGTGACCCTCCTTCGTCTGCGTGAGCCACAAGAGGCTTTGAAGCCAGGTGGTCTCCTGCCAGAGGCTACTTTTGCTCAATGCCCTTGCCTCCTGAGGACTTGTGGGGTGTGCCCATTCTTCCATAGCAGCCCCTAGAATGGAGGCGGAGGGAGCACACGGCTCTCAGCCTCAGCGTGGTGCGCAAGGAACGTGCATCTCTCTCGACGTGTCCTTGCTTTACGTGCGTGTCGCTTGCCTAAGAAAGGTGGGAAGAAAGAGGAGGTTGACGGAAACCAGTGGACTCTGGCCATCCTGCGCATGGGCAATTGGAAAGAGAAGGTCTGATGGGACGCGCGTGGAAGCCCAGGGGGCGGCCTGTGACCGGCGGGACACAGCTTGTCAAGCAC
The DNA here is from genome assembly GCF_033958435.1 of Carettochelys insculpta. Taxonomy (NCBI): domain Eukaryota; kingdom Metazoa; phylum Chordata; order Testudines; family Carettochelyidae; genus Carettochelys; species Carettochelys insculpta. The sequence goes on from NW_027439076.1 coordinate 244,594, forward strand.
TGCCCGAGGCCCTGAAGTGGTGTGGCTGCTTGCCCACAAGTCAAGCGCACCCGTGAGAGATGAAGGCCTCCCGTCTCCCTCTCCGTCTCCGTCGCCGTCTCCGTCTCCGTCTCCGTCTCCTCAAGCGTCGTGAAGCAAGAGAGCTTCCTCATCCCCTTTTCCCACGCAGAAGGGGGAGCGGCTGCACAGGGAGTGCACCAAGGAGGGAGGCTCTGGGAGCTCGAGGCCAGAAAGGGGAAGCACAGGCCCTCTTTCTGCCCATTTTCCATCAGGGCTCCTTTGGCATGCCAAGGGCACGCCACCATCGGCTCGATTGGTGGGCTCTTTCGCCCCGCCTGTCCAATGCCATTCATTTGCGTGCCATTGGTCCTGACACGTGCCCGTGATGGCCTGCTGGAAAGTCAAGGGCTGATGTGCGAGAGGTCGCAGCCTCCTGGCTCCCTGGCCGGCCCGAAGCATCACTGGTTGCCGGCTCTCTTTTCCTGCCCAGAAAGGTGGGCGGGCCCCTGCTGAGGGAACACACCAGGGAGGCTCTTGCCATCGTCCTCATCAACCATGGGCTCAGCGCCCGTTGGTGTCCAATGCCCGTCTCACTAGCGCCTTCCATCTTTCCCTCTCGAGCGTGGAGCGCCCTGCTTGCTGTAGACGAGCTCCGTGCCAAGCTGATCCATCGGCTCCCTGTTCTCTCTGGGCTCTGCCTCTCCTATTCGAACCCACCGTTATGCCCAATACCGGGCTCTCCATTTTTCAAGTCGTCCTTCCTCTGGCAAATAAGCCCGGAGACCTGGAACTTCCACTGGGGGAACCTTCTGGAGCAGATTCCCTTTGGGCTGAATCTTCCCATACAATTCCTCCTTGGTGACCTTCTGCGCCCAGCCTATTCTCAGCATCCTGCTCCAACAACTCCTCTCCAACGCCACGAACCTTCTCGCTGAAACTTGCCTTTTCACCCACCTCTCCCAGACGGACAACATGCTGCTGAGCGCTCCGCTTTCTGCCTTTCGCTTTGCCAGATCTGATCCGTCGCCTTCAAACTCGCTCTTGCTTTCACGCTCCTAGGCGCTAGTTTCTTCTTCCAGTCCACATCATACGTTCCGCCCCTAGCCGGATGCGTGAACTTCTCTACGTTGTCTCCTTCGAGCCCCTCGCCGCTGATCTTCCTCCCTATTTCCTTATCGCCAATTACCAAGCGATGGTCAGAATGGGCCCGTGCCCTTTCCCTTCCCCGCTTAGCGCCTGCACCCTTCTCCCTAGCTTCTCTTCATCTTCTTCCACGATGACTACCTCACCCGCCGACCGCAACTTGGTGTTTTTCTTGACCTGCACAGATAGCCCTTCTCCCTCTTCCTTGATCTTGTCCATCGCTCTCTCGAGGGGGCGTGATGAACTCGCACGGCGCTAGGGGAGCGCCTTCTCTCGTACCTCTCCTCCTTCTAAACCAACTTCCCATCTCTGCGCGCATGCTCGCCGCTGCCGCCTCACCCTCCTCCGTATCCTCCAGCAACCGTATCAGTCTGCCGTCCACTCCGGACGACCCCAACACCTGACGAGTGACTTTCTCATCTCTCCTGTCAAACGCCTTCCGAGAAGGGACGAGGCGACTGTCGACGTGCCGGTCCTTTCGTCCAGCTCTCTGCGCTCTCAGGCTCGCTTGCCATATCGGCTGTCTGCTCCTTCTATCTTTCCCGAGTCCCGCTTGCTCGTCCGCCAGCAGTTCCTCGCGCTGCGCTCTCCATCTCGCCTTCGGTATCCTTGTCAGCCCCTCGGGTACATGGCCGGTTAGGGCACTCGTCGTCTTGTTCTTGCAGTCGGATGCGCTTGCTTTCTTGTGTCTTGTCACTGGCTCTTGGGGTGCTAGGCAGCTCTGCTTGGCCCTGAGGGGCACGGGATGTGGCGCCCCCTTCACTCTGCCCTTGGCCCGCCTGGCTGTGCGCTGGCTCAGCCGGGAGGGGACTCAGGCTTGGGCGGCATGGCCGCGCTTCCCTGGCAAGGCATGAGACAGGGATGACGTTCTTCGATTGTCACAGGGAGAGACACATCGTTGCCGCAACTCCTCTGTCTGCACCAAATCTTGGACCAAGTGGCTGAAGGAAGCGGGAGAGGAAAGAGCCTGACGATTTGCTGACTTTCTTGCCACTCCTTCCAGGCACGTCTCATTTTTGGAGCTGAAGTTCTGAGTTTTGGCTGCGGACAAGCGCTTCAAAGGTTTGCTTCCGGCCGACTTGGCAGGGCTTGGCTGACTTTTTCTTTGCACAAGCCTGCTGCTCAAGCGACTGGCAAAGGCCTCCAGAGGTGCCAGTCCCCTTCTGAGGAATTTTGCTGGGAACGTTGAGATGAGCATGTAAACAATGGCTGCTCGCTCCGAAGGACTGTGTCATGCGTGGAGAAACTCCTTCGTGGAACCTCCTTTCACACAAGGAAAACGAGGCAGTTCCCTCCACACGAGCTCGAGAGCTGGAGGAAGGCCCTGTCTGGGCTTCCACATTGCTCTTCATTCCAGCTCCTGTCTCGTGGAAGCTCTGTGCTCTCAACTGAGCCCAAAAGATCTTCGGAGCCACGCTAAATGAGGAGGAGGAGGAGGAGGAGGAGGAGGAGGTCAGAGACCTGTTTAGCAAGCGGGCTGTTTACTCTGTCTGTTCTACAAGCCTGCACCAAAATCCTTGCAATTGGGGTCTCTCATTTGTTGGCTGGAAGCGTTTGACTGTCGACCTTTTCTCCCGCTCTTTTATCTGAAGAACGCTGTGCAGTTTAGATGGTGAAGGACTGGCCCAGCATGCTCTTCTGGGGAAGAGGCCAGAAGGGAAGGCTGGTGGTGGTGGCGGCGGCAAAAGGAGGGGGGTTGCAGTAAGACAGGGGCAGACAGCGTCAGGCACCTAACCGCGCCGCCTCCGGGTGGGCTCGAACCACCATCCTTTCGGTTAACAGCCGAACGCGCTGACCCATTGCGCCACAGAGACACCTGCGGGCAGCTTGCGCCACCTCCGAGCACAGTGCTCGCCTTGCCGTCAGGCAATCGGTGCAGGAGAAGCACCAGGCTGCCCGCTGGGCCCCTGCCCCTGCGCTGAGCAGAGTGACGCAGCGGGAGCGTGCTGGGCCCATAACCCAGAGGTCGATGGATCGAAACCATTCTCTGCTAGCCCTGCCTCTCGTGGCCTTTTGATTCAGGCTGAAGCCCACAGGCGGCCAAGACTCTTGCCCCAGCGCTGGGCACTGCAGGCGAGCAAACAGGACGCGGGAGTGACCCTCCTTCGTCTGCGTGAGCCACAAGAGGCTTTGAAGCCAGGTGGTCTCCTGCCAGAGGCTACTTTTGCTCAATGCCCTTGCCTCCTGAGGACTTGTGGGGTGTGCCCATTCTTCCATAGCAGCCCCTAGAATGGAGGCGGAGGGAGCACACGGCTCTCAGCCTCAGCGTGGTGCGCAAGGAACGTGCATCTCTCTCGACGTGTCCTTGCTTTACGTGCGTGTCGCTTGCCTAAGAAAGGTGGGAAGAAAGAGGAGGTTGACGGAAACCAGTGGACTCTGGCCATCCTGCGCATGGGCAATTGGAAAGAGAAGGTCTGATGGGACGCGCGTGGAAGCCCAGGGGGCGGCCTGTGACCGGCGGGACACAGCTTGTCAAGCACTGCCCGAGGCCCTGAAGTGGTGTGGCTGCTTGCCCACAAGTCAAGCGCACCCGTGAGAGATGAAGGCCTCCCGTCTCCCTCTCCGTCTCCGTCGCCGTCTCCGTCTCCGTCTCCGTCTCCTCAAGCGTCGTGAAGCAAGAGAGCTTCCTCATCCCCTTTTCCCACGCAAAAGGGGGAGCGGCTGCACAGGGAGTGCACCAAGGAGGGAGGCTCTGGGAGCTCGAGGCCAGAAAGGGGAAGCACAGGCCCTCTTTCTGCCCATTTTCCATCAGGGCTCCTTTGGCATGCCAAGGGCACGCCACCATCGGCTCGATTGGTGGGCTCTTTCGCCCCGCCTGTCCAATGCCATTCATTTGCGTGCCATTGGTCCTGACACGTGCCCGTGATGGCCTGCTGGAAAGTCAAGGGCTGATGTGCGAGAGGTCGCAGCCTCCTGGCTCCCTGGCCGGCCCGAAGCATCACTGGTTGCCGGCTCTCTTTTCCTGCCCAGAAAGGTGGGCGGGCCCCTGCTGAGGGAACACACCAGGGAGGCTCTTGCCATCGTCCTCATCAACCATGGGCTCAGCGCCCGTTGGTGTCCAATGCCCGTCTCACTAGCGCCTTCCATCTTTCCCTCTCGAGCGTGGAGCGCCCTGCTTGCTGTAGACGAGCTCCGTGCCAAGCTGATCCATCGGCTCCCTGTTCTCTCTGGGCTCTGCCTCTCCTATTCGAACCCACCGTTATGCCCAATACCGGGCTCTCCATTTTTCAAGTCGTCCTTCCTCTGGCAAATAAGCCCGGAGACCTGGAACTTCCACTGGGGGAACCTTCTGGAGCAGATTCCCTTTGGGCTGAATCTTCCCATACAATTCCTCCTTGGTGACCTTCTGCGCCCAGCCTATTCTCAGCATCCTGCTCCAACAACTCCTCTCCAACGCCACGAACCTTCTCGCTGAAACTTGCCTTTTCACCCACCTCTCCCAGACGGACAACATGCTGCTGAGCGCTCCGCTTTCTGCCTTTCGCTTTGCCAGATCTGATCCGTCGCCTTCAAACTCGCTCTTGCTTTCACGCTCCTAGGCGCTAGTTTCTTCTTCCAGTCCACATCATACGTTCCGCCCCTAGCCGGATGCGTGAACTTCTCTACGTTGTCTCCTTCGAGCCCCTCGCCGCTGATCTTCCTCCCTATTTCCTTATCGCCAATTACCAAGCGATGGTCAGAATGGGCCCGTGCCCTTTCCCTTCCCCGCTTAGCGCCTGCACCCTTCTCCCTAGCTTCTCTTCATCTTCTTCCACGATGACTACCTCACCCGCCGACCGCAACTTGGTGTTTTTCTTGACCTGCACAGATAGCCCTTCTCCCTCTTCCTTGATCTTGTCCATCGCTCTCTCGAGGGGGCGTGATGAACTCGCACGGCGCTAGGGGAGCGCCTTCTCTCGTACCTCTCCTCCTTCTAAACCAACTTCCCATCTCTGCGCGCATGCTCGCCGCTGCCGCCTCACCCTCCTCCGTATCCTCCAGCAACCGTATCAGTCTGCCGTCCACTCCGGACGACCCCAACACCTGACGAGTGACTTTCTCATCTCTCCTGTCAAACGCCTTCCGAGAAGGGACGAGGCGACTGTCGACGTGCCGGTCCTTTCGTCCAGCTCTCTGCGCTCTCAGGCTCGCTTGCCATATCGGCTGTCTGCTCCTTCTATCTTTCCCGAGTCCCGCTTGCTCGTCCGCCAGCAGTTCCTCGCGCTGCGCTCTCCATCTCGCCTTCGGTATCCTTGTCAGCCCCTCGGGTACATGGCCGGTTAGGGCACTCGTCGTCTTGTTCTTGCAGTCGGATGCGCTTGCTTTCTTGTGTCTTGTCACTGGCTCTTGGGGTGCTAGGCAGCTCTGCTTGGCCCTGAGGGGCACGGGATGTGGCGCCCCCTTCACTCTGCCCTTGGCCCGCCTGGCTGTGCGCTGGCTCAGCCGGGAGGGGACTCAGGCTTGGGCGGCATGGCCGCGCTTCCCTGGCAAGGCATGAGACAGGGATGACGTTCTTCGATTGTCACAGGGAGAGACACATCATTGCCGCAACTCCTCTGTCTGCACCAAATCTTGGACCAAGTGGCTGAAGGAAGCGGGAGAGGAAAGAGCCTGACGATTTGCTGACTTTCTTGCCACTCCTTCCAGGCACGTCTCATTTTTGGAGCTGAAGTTCTGAGTTTTGGCTGCGGACAAGCGCTTCAAAGGTTTGCTTCCGGCCGACTTGGCAGGGCTTGGCTGACTTTTTCTTTGCACAAGCCTGCTGCTCAAGCGACTGGCAAAGGCCTCCAGAGGTGCCAGTCCCCTTCTGAGGAATTTTGCTGGGAACGTTGAGATGAGCATGTAAACAATGGCTGCTCGCTCCGAAGGACTGTGTCATGCGTGGAGAAACTCCTTCGTGGAACCTCCTTTCACACAAGGAAAACGAGGCAGTTCCCTCCACACGAGCTCGAGAGCTGGAGGAAGGCCCTGTCTGGGCTTCCACATTGCTCTTCATTCCAGCTCCTGTCTCGTGGAAGCTCTGTGCTCTCAACTGAGCCCAAAAGATCTTCGGAGCCACGCTAAATGAGGAGGAGGAGGAGGAGGTCAGAGACCTGTTTAGCAAGCGGGCTGTTTACTCTGTCTGTTCTACAAGCCTGCACCAAAATCCTTGCAATTGGGGTCTCTCATTTGTTGGCTGGAAGCGTTTGACTGTCGACCTTTTCTCCCGCTCTTTTATCTGAAGAACGCTGTGCAGTTTAGATGGTGAAGGACTGGCCCAGCATGCTCTTCTGGGGAAGAGGCCAGAAGGGAAGGCTGGTGGTGGTGGCGGCGGCAAAAGGAAGGGGGTTGCAGTAAGACAGGGGCAGACAGCATCAGGCACCTAACCGCGCCGCCTCCGGGTGGGCTCGAACCACCATCCTTTCGGTTAACAGCCGAACGCGCTGACCCATTGCGCCACAGAGACACCTGCGGGAATTTTGCTCCACCTCCGAGCACAGTGCTCGCCTTGCCGTCAGGCAATCGGTGCAGGAGAAGCACCAGGCTGCCCGCTGGGCCCCAGCCTCTGCGCTGAGCAGAGTGACGCAGCGGGAGCGTGCTGGGCCCATAACCCAGAGGTCGATGGATCGAAACCATTCTCTGCTAGCCCTGCCTCTCGTGGCCTTTTGATTCAGGCTGAAGCCCACAGGCGGCCAAGACTCTTGCCCCAGCGCTGGGCACTGCAGGCGAGCAAACAGGACGCGGGAGTGACCCTCCTTCGTCTGCGTGAGCCACAAGAGGCTTTGAAGCCAGGTGGTCTCCTGCCAGAGGCTACTTTTGCTCAATGCCCTTGCCTCCTGAGGACTTGTGGGGTGTGCCCATTCTTCCATAGCAGCCCCTAGAATGGAGGCGGAGGGAGCACACGGCTCTCAGCCTCAGCGTGGTGCGCAAGGAACGTGCATCTCTCTCGACGTGTCCTTGCTTTACGTGCGTGTCGCTTGCCTAAGAAAGGTGGGAAGAAAGAGGAGGTTGACGGAAACCAGTGGACTCTGGCCATCCTGCGCATGGGCAATTGGAAAGAGAAGGTCTGATGGGACGCGCGTGGAAGCCCAGGGGGCGGCCTGTGACCGGCGGGACACAGCTTGTCAAGCACTGCCCGAGGCCCTGAAGTGGTGTGGCTGCTTGCCCACAAGTCAAGCGCACCCGTGAGAGATGAAGGCCTCCCGTCTCCCTCTCCGTCTCCGTCGCCGTCTCCGTCTCCGTCTCCGTCTCCTCAAGCGTCGTGAAGCAAGAGAGCTTCCTCATCCCCTTTTCCCACGCAGAAGGGGGAGCGGCTGCACAGGGAGTGCACCAAGGAGGGAGGCTCTGGGAGCTCGAGGCCAGAAAGGGGAAGCACAGGCCCTCTTTCTGCCCATTTTCCATCAGGGCTCCTTTGGCATGCCAAGGGCACGCCACCATCGGCTCGATTGGTGGGCTCTTTCGCCCCGCCTCTCCAATGCCATTCATTTGCGTGCCATTGGTCCTGACACGTGCCCGTGATGGCCTGCTGGAAAGTCAAGGGCTGATGTGCGAGAGGTCGCAGCCTCCTGGCTCCCTGGCCGGCCCGAAGCATCACTGGTTGCCGGCTCTCTTTTCCTGCCCAGAAAGGTGGGCGGGCCCCTGCTGAGGGAACACACCAGGGAGGCTCTTGCCATCGTCCTCATCAACCATGGGCTCAGCGCCCGTTGGTGTCCAATGCCCGTCTCACTAGCGCCTTCCATCTTTCCCTCTCGAGCGTGGAGCGCCCTGCTTGCTGTAGACGAGCTCCGTGCCAAGCTGATCCATCGGCTCCCTGTTCTCTCTGGGCTCTGCCTCTCCTATTCGAACCCACCGTTATGCCCAATACCGGGCTCTCCATTTTTCAAGTCGTCCTTCCTCTGGCAAATAAGCCCGGAGACCTGGAACTTCCACTGGGGGAACCTTCTGGAGCAGATTCCCTTTGGGCTGAATCTTCCCATACAATTCCTCCTTGGTGACCTTCTGCGCCCAGCCTATTCTCAGCATCCTGCTCCAACAACTCCTCTCCAACGCCACGAACCTTCTCGCTGAAACTTGCCTTTTCACCCACCTCTCCCAGACGGACAACATGCTGCTGAGCGCTCCGCTTTCTGCCTTTCGCTTTGCCAGATCTGATCCGTCGCCTTCAAACTCGCTCTTGCTTTCACGCTCCTAGGCGCTAGTTTCTTCTTCCAGTCCACATCATACGTTACGCCCCTAGCCGGATGCGTGAACTTCTCTACGTTGTCTCCTTCGAGCCCCTCGCCGCTGATCTTCCTCCCTATTTCCTTATCGCCAATTACCAAGCGATGGTCAGAATGGGCCCGTGCCCTTTCCCTTCCCCGCTTAGCGCCTGCACCCTTCTCCCTAGCTTCTCTTCATCTTCTTCCACGATGACTACCTCACCCGCCGACCGCAACTTGGTGTTTTTCTTGACCTGCACAGATAGCCCTTCTCCCTCTTCCTTGATCTTGTCCATCGCTCTCTCGAGGGGGCGTGATGAACTCGCACGGCGCTAGGGGAGCGCCTTCTCTCGTACCTCTCCTCCTTCTAAACCAACTTCCCATCTCTGCGCGCATGCTCGCCGCTGCCGCCTCACCCTCCTCCGTATCCTCCAGCAACCGTATCAGTCTGCCGTCCACTCCGGACGACCCCAACACCTGACGAGTGACTTTCTCATCTCTCCTGTCAAACGCCTTCCGAGAAGGGACGAGGCGACTGTCGACGTGCCGGTCCTTTCGTCCAGCTCTCTGCGCTCTCAGGCTCGCTTGCCATATCGGCTGTCTGCTCCTTCTATCTTTCCCGAGTCCCGCTTGCTCGTCCGCCAGCAGTTCCTCGCGCTGCGCTCTCCATCTCGCCTTCGGTATCCTTGTCAGCCCCTCGGGTACATGGCCGGTTAGGGCACTCGTCGTCTTGTTCTTGCAGTCGGATGCGCTTGCTTTCTTGTGTCTTGTCACTGGCTCTTGGGGTGCTAGGCAGCTCTGCTTGGCCCTGAGGGGCACGGGATGTGGCGCCCCCTTCACTCTGCCCTTGGCCCGCCTGGCTGTGCGCTGGCTCAGCCGGGAGGGGACTCAGGCTTGGGCGGCATGGCCGCGCTTCCCTGGCAAGGCATGAGACAGGGATGACGTTCTTCGATTGTCACAGGGAGAGACACATCGTTGCCGCAACTCCTCTGTCTGCACCAAATCTTGGACCAAGTGGCTGAAGGAAGCGGGAGAGGAAAGAGCCTGACGATTTGCTGACTTTCTTGCCACTCCTTCCAGGCACGTCTCATTTTTGGAGCTGAAGTTCTGAGTTTTGGCTGCGGACAAGCGCTTCAAAGGTTTGCTTCCGGCCGACTTGGCAGGGCTTGGCTGACTTTTTCTTTGCACAAGCCTGCTGCTCAAGCGACTGGCAAAGGCCTCCAGAGGTGCCAGTCCCCTTCTGAGGAATTTTGCTGGGAACGTTGAGATGAGCATGTAAACAATGGCTGCTCGCTCCGAAGGACTGTGTCATGCGTGGAGAAACTCCTTCGTGGAACCTCCTTTCACACAAGGAAAACGAGGCAGTTCCCTCCACACGAGCTCGAGAGCTGGAGGAAGGCCCTGTCTGGGCTTCCACATTGCTCTTCATTCCAGCTCCTGTCTCGTGGAAGCTCTGTGCTCTCAACTGAGCCCAAAAGATCTTCGGAGCCACGCTAAATGAGGAGGAGGAGGAGGAGGAGGAGGAGGAGGTCAGAGACCTGTTTAGCAAGCGGGCTGTTTACTCTGTCTGTTCTACAAGCCTGCACCAAAATCCTTGCAATTGGGGTCTCTCATTTGTTGGCTGGAAGCGTTTGACTGTCGACCTTTTCTCCCGCTCTTTTATCTGAAGAACGCTGTGCAGTTTAGATGGTGAAGGACTGGCCCAGCATGCTCTTCTGGGGAAGAGGCCAGAAGGGAAGGCTGGTGGTGGTGGCGGCGGCAAAAGGAGGGGGGTTGCAGTAAGACAGGGGCAGACAGCGTCAGGCACCTAACCGCGCCGCCTCCGGGTGGGCTCGAACCACCATCCTTTCGGTTAACAGCCGAACGCGCTGACCCATTGCGCCACAGAGACACCTGCGGGCAGCTTGCGCCACCTCCGAGCACAGTGCTCGCCTTGCCGTCAGGCAATCGGTGCAGGAGAAGCACCAGGCTGCCCGCTGGGCCCCTGCCCCTGCGCTGAGCAGAGTGGCGCAGCGGGAGCGTGCTGGGCCCATAACCCAGAGGTCGATGGATCGAAACCATTCTCTGCTAGCCCTGCCTCTCGTGGCCTTTTGATTCAGGCTGAAGCCCACAGGCGGCCAAGACTCTTGCCCCAGCGCTGGGCACTGCAGGCGAGCAAACAGGACGCGGGAGTGACCCTCCTTCGTCTGCGTGAGCCACAAGAGGCTTTGAAGCCAGGTGGTCTCCTGCCAGAGGCTACTTTTGCTCAATGCCCTTGCCTCCTGAGGACTTGTGGGGTGTGCCCATTCTTCCATAGCAGCCCCTAGAATGGAGGCGGAGGGAGCACACGGCTCTCAGCCTCAGCGTGGTGCGCAAGGAACGTGCATCTCTCTCGACGTGTCCTTGCTTTACGTGCGTGTCGCTTGCCTAAGAAAGGTGGGAAGAAAGAGGAGGTTGACGGAAACCAGTGGACTCTGGCCATCCTGCGCATGGGCAATTGGAAAGAGAAGGTCTGATGGGACGCGCGTGGAAGCCCAGGGGGCGGCCTGTGACCGGCGGGACACAGCTTGTCAAGCACTGCCCGAGGCCCTGAAGTGGTGTGGCTGCTTGCCCACAAGTCAAGCGCACCCGTGAGAGATGAAGGCCTCCCGTCTCCCTCTCCGTCTCCGTCGCCGTCTCCGTCTCCGTCTCCGTCTCCTCAAGCGTCGTGAAGCAAGAGAGCTTCCTCATCCCCTTTTCCCACGCAGAAGGGGGAGCGGCTGCACAGGGAGTGCACCAAGGAGGGAGGCTCTGGGAGCTCGAGGCCAGAAAGGGGAAGCACAGGCCCTCTTTCTGCCCATTTTCCATCAGGGCTCCTTTGGCATGCCAAGGGCACGCCACCATCGGCTCGATTGGTGGGCTCTTTCGCCCCGCCTCTCCAATGCCATTCATTTGCGTGCCATTGGTCCTGACACGTGCCCGTGATGGCCTGCTGGAAAGTCAAGGGCTGATGTGCGAGAGGTCGCAGCCTCCTGGCTCCCTGGCCGGCCCGAAGCATCACTGGTTGCCGGCTCTCTTTTCCTGCCCAGAAAGGTGGGCGGGCCCCTGCTGAGGGAACACACCAGGGAGGCTCTTGCCATCGTCCTCATCAACCATGGGCTCAGCGCCCGTTGGTGTCCAATGCCCGTCTCACTAGCGCCTTCCATCTTTCCCTCTCGAGCGTGGAGCGCCCTGCTTGCTGTAGACGAGCTCCGTGCCAAGCTGATCCATCGGCTCCCTGTTCTCTCTGGGCTCTGCCTCTCCTATTCGAACCCACCGTTATGCCCAATACCGGGCTCTCCATTTTTCAAGTCGTCCTTCCTCTGGCAAATAAGCCCGGAGACCTGGAACTTCCACTGGGGGAACCTTCTGGAGCAGATTCCCTTTGGGCTGAATCTTCCCATACAATTCCTCCTTGGTGACCTTCTGCGCCCAGCCTATTCTCAGCATCCTGCTCCAACAACTCCTCTCCAACGCCACGAACCTTCTCGCTGAAACTTGCCTTTTCACCCACCTCTCCCAGACGGACAACATGCTGCTGAGCGCTCCGCTTTCTGCCTTTCGCTTTGCCAGATCTGATCCGTCGCCTTCAAACTCGCTCTTGCTTTCACGCTCCTAGGCGCTAGTTTCTTCTTCCAGTCCACATCATACGTTACGCCCCTAGCCGGATGCGTGAACTTCTCTACGTTGTCTCCTTCGAGCCCCTCGCCGCTGATCTTCCTCCCTATTTCCTTATCGCCAATTACCAAGCGATGGTCAGAATGGGCCCGTGCCCTTTCCCTTCCCCGCTTAGCGCCTGCACCCTTCTCCCTAGCTTCTCTTCATCTTCTTCCACGATGACTACCTCACCCGCCGACCGCAACTTGGTGTTTTTCTTGACCTGCACAGATAGCCCTTCTCCCTCTTCCTTGATCTTGTCCATCGCTCTCTCGAGGGGGCGTGATGAACTCGCACGGCGCTAGGGGAGCGCCTTCTCTCGTACCTCTCCTCCTTCTAAACCAACTTCCCATCTCTGCGCGCATGCTCGCCGCTGCCGCCTCACCCTCCTCCGTATCCTCCAGCAACCGTATCAGTCTGCCGTCCACTCCGGACGACCCCAACACCTGACGAGTGACTTTCTCATCTCTCCTGTCAAACGCCTTCCGAGAAGGGACGAGGCGACTGTCGACGTGCCGGTCCTTTCGTCCAGCTCTCTGCGCTCTCAGGCTCGCTTGCCATATCGGCTGTCTGCTCCTTCTATCTTTCCCGAGTCCCGCTTGCTCGTCCGCCAGCAGTTCCTCGCGCTGCGCTCTCCATCTCGCCTTCGGTATCCTTGTCAGCCCCTCGGGTACATGGCCGGTTAGGGCACTCGTCGTCTTGTTCTTGCAGTCGGATGCGCTTGCTTTCTTGTGTCTTGTCACTGGCTCTTGGGGTGCTAGGCAGCTCTGCTTGGCCCTGAGGGGCACGGGATGTGGCGCCCCCTTCACTCTGCCCTTGGCCCGCCTGGCTGTGCGCTGGCTCAGCCGGGAGGGGACTCAGGCTTGGGCGGCATGGCCGCGCTTCCCTGGCAAGGCATGAGACAGGGATGACGTTCTTCGATTGTCACAGGGAGAGACACATCGTTGCCGCAACTCCTCTGTCTGCACCAAATCTTGGACCAAGTGGCTGAAGGAAGCGGGAGAGGAAAGAGCCTGACGATTTGCTGACTTTCTTGCCACTCCTTCCAGGCACGTCTCATTTTTGGAGCTGAAGTTCTGAGTTTTGGCTGCGGACAAGCGCTTCAAAGGTTTGCTTCCGGCCGACTTGGCAGGGCTTGGCTGACTTTTTCTTTGCACAAGCCTGCTGCTCAAGCGACTGGCAAAGGCCTCCAGAGGTGCCAGTCCCCTTCTGAGGAATTTTGCTGGGAACGTTGAGATGAGCATGTAAACAATGGCTGCTCGCTCCGAAGGACTGTGTCATGCGTGGAGAAACTCCTTCGTGGAACCTCCTTTCACACAAGGAAAACGAGGCAGTTCCCTCCACACGAGCTCGAGAGCTGGAGGAAGGCCCTGTCTGGGCTTCCACATTGCTCTTCATTCCAGCTCCTGTCTCGTGGAAGCTCTGTGCTCTCAACTGAGCCCAAAAGATCTTCGGAGCCACGCTAAATGAGGAGGAGGAGGAGGAGGAGGAGGAGGAGGTCAGAGACCTGTTTAGCAAGCGGGCTGTTTACTCTGTCTGTTCTACAAGCCTGCACCAAAATCCTTGCAATTGGGGTCTCTCATTTGTTGGCTGGAAGCGTTTGACTGTCGACCTTTTCTCCCGCTCTTTTATCTGAAGAACGCTGTGCAGTTTAGATGGTGAAGGACTGGCCCAGCATGCTCTTCTGGGGAAGAGGCCAGAAGGGAAGGCTGGTGGTGGTGGCGGCGGCAAAAGGAGGGGGGTTGCAGTAAGACAGGGGCAGACAGCGTCAGGCACCTAACCGCGCCGCCTCCGGGTGGGCTCGAACCACCATCCTTTCGGTTAACAGCCGAACGCGCTGACCCATTGCGCCACAGAGACACCTGCGGGCAGCTTGCGCCACCTCCGAGCACAGTGCTCGCCTTGCCGTCAGGCAATCGGTGCAGGAGAAGCACCAGGCTGCCCGCTGGGCCCCTGCCTCTGCGCTGAGCAGAGTGGCGCAGCGGGAGCGTGCTGGGCCCATAACCCAGAGGTCGATGGATCGAAACCATTCTCTGCTAGCCCTGCCTCTCGTGGCCTTTTGATTCAGGCTGAAGCCCACAGGCGGCCAAGACTCTTGCCCCAGCGCTGGGCACTGCAGGCGAGCAAACAGGACGCGGGAGTGACCCTCCTTCGTCTGCGTGAGCCACAAGAGGCTTTGAAGCCAGGTGGTCTCCTGCCAGAGGCTACTTTTGCTCAATGCCCTTGCCTCCTGAGGACTTGTGGGGTGTGCCCATTCTTCCATAGCAGCCCCTAGAATGGAGGCGGAGGGAGCACACGGCTCTCAGCCTCAGCGTGGTGCGCAAGGAACGTGCATCTCTCTCGACGTGTCCTTGCTTTACGTGCGTGTCGCTTGCCTAAGAAAGGTGGGAAGAAAGAGGAGGTTGACGGAAACCAGTGGACTCTGGCCATCCTGCGCATGGGCAATTGGAAAGAGAAGGTCTGATGGGACGCGCGTGGAAGCCCAGGGGGCGGCCTGTGACCGGCGGGACACAGCTTGTCAAGCACTGCCCGAGGCCCTGAAGTGGTGTGGCTGCTTGCCCACAAGTCAAGCGCACCCGTGAGAGATGAAGGCCTCCCGTCTCCCTCTCCGTCTCCGTCGCCGTCTCCGTCTCCGTCTCCGTCTCCTCAAGCGTCGTGAAGCAAGAGAGCTTCCTCATCCCCTTTTCCCACGCAGAAGGGGGAGCGGCTGCACAGGGAGTGCACCAAGGAGGGAGGCTCTGGGAGCTCGAGGCCAGAAAGGGGAAGCACAGGCCCTCTTTCTGCCCATTTTCCATCAGGGCTCCTTTGGCATGCCAAGGGCACGCCACCATCGGCTCGATTGGTGGGCTCTTTCGCCCCGCCTGTCCAATGCCATTCATTTGCGTGCCATTGGTCCTGACACGTGCCCGTGATGGCCTGCTGGAAAGTCAAGGGCTGATGTGCGAGAGGTCGCAGCCTCCTGGCTCCCTGGCCGGCCCGAAGCATCACTGGTTGCCGGCTCTCTTTTCCTGCCCAGAAAGGTGGGCGGGCCCCTGCTGAGGGAACACACCAGGGAGGCTCTTGCCATCGTCCTCATCAACCATGGGCTCAGCGCCCGTTGGTGTCCAATGCCCGTCTCACTAGCGCCTTCCATCTTTCCCTCTCGAGCGTGGAGCGCCCTGCTTGCTGTAGACGAGCTCCGTGCCAAGCTGATCCATCGGCTCCCTGTTCTCTCTGGGCTCTGCCTCTCCTATTCGAACCCACCGTTATGCCCAATACCGGGCTCTCCATTTTTCAAGTCGTCCTTCCTCTGGCAAATAAGCCCGGAGACCTGGAACTTCCACTGGGGGAACCTTCTGGAGCAGATTCCCTTTGGGCTGAATCTTCCCATACAATTCCTCCTTGGTGACCTTCTGCGCCCAGCCTATTCTCAGCATCCTGCTCCAACAACTCCTCTCCAACGCCACGAACCTTCTCGCTGAAACTTGCCTTTTCACCCACCTCTCCCAGACGGACAACATGCTGCTGAGCGCTCCGCTTTCTGCCTTTCGCTTTGCCAGATCTGATCCGTCGCCTTCAAACTCGCTCTTGCTTTCACGCTCCTAGGCGCTAGTTTCTTCTTCCAGTCCACATCATACGTTACGCCCCTAGCCGGATGCGTGAACTTCTCTACGTTGTCTCCTTCGAGCCCCTCGCCGCTGATCTTCCTCCCTATTTCCTTATCGCCAATTACCAAGCGATGGTCAGAATGGGCCCGTGCCCTTTCCCTTCCCCGCTTAGCGCCTGCACCCTTCTCCCTAGCTTCTCTTCATCTTCTTCCACGATGACTACCTCACCCGCCGACCGCAACTTGGTGTTTTTCTTGACCTGCACAGATAGCCCTTCTCCCTCTTCCTTGATCTTGTCCATCGCTCTCTCGAGGGGGCGTGATGAACTCGCACGGCGCTAGGGGAGCGCCTTCTCTCGTACCTCTCCTCCTTCTAAACCAACTTCCCATCTCTGCGCGCATGCTCGCCGCTGCCGCCTCACCCTCCTCCGTATCCTCCAGCAACCGTATCAGTCTGCCGTCCACTCCGGACGACCCCAACACCTGACGAGTGACTTTCTCATCTCTCCTGTCAAACGCCTTCCGAGAAGGGACGAGGCGACTGTCGACGTGCCGGTCCTTTCGTCCAGCTCTCTGCGCTCTCAGGCTCGCTTGCCATATCGGCTGTCTGCTCCTTCTATCTTTCCCGAGTCCCGCTTGCTCGTCCGCCAGCAGTTCCTCGCGCTGCGCTCTCCATCTCGCCTTCGGTATCCTTGTCAGCCCCTCGGGTACATGGCCGGTTAGGGCACTCGTCGTCTTGTTCTTGCAGTCGGATGCGCTTGCTTTCTTGTGTCTTGTCACTGGCTCTTGGGGTGCTAGGCAGCTCTGCTTGGCCCTGAGGGGCACGGGATGTGGCGCCCCCTTCACTCTGCCCTTGGCCCGCCTGGCTGTGCGCTGGCTCAGCCGGGAGGGGACTCAGGCTTGGGCGGCATGGCCGCGCTTCCCTGGCAAGGCATGAGACAGGGATGACGTTCTTCGATTGTCACAGGGAGAGACACATCGTTGCCGCAACTCCTCTGTCTGCACCAAATCTTGGACCAAGTGGCTGAAGGAAGCGGGAGAGGAAAGAGCCTGACGATTTGCTGACTTTCTTGCCACTCCTTCCAGGCACGTCTCATTTTTGGAGCTGAAGTTCTGAGTTTTGGCTGCGGACAAGCGCTTCAAAGGTTTGCTTCCGGCCGACTTGGCAGGGCTTGGCTGACTTTTTCTTTGCACAAGCCTGCTGCTCAAGCGACTGGCAAAGGCCTCCAGAGGTGCCAGTCCCCTTCTGAGGAATTTTGCTGGGAACGTTGAGATGAGCATGTAAACAATGGCTGCTCGCTCCGAAGGACTGTGTCATGCGTGGAGAAACTCCTTCGTGGAACCTCCTTTCACACAAGGAAAACGAGGCAGTTCCCTCCACACGAGCTCGAGAGCTGGAGGAAGGCCCTGTCTGGGCTTCCACATTGCTCTTCATTCCAGCTCCTGTCTCGTGGAAGCTCTGTGCTCTCAACTGAGCCCAAAAGATCTTCGGAGCCACGCTAAATGAGGAGGAGGAGGAGGAGGAGGAGGAGGAGGTCAGAGACCTGTTTAGCAAGCGGGCTGTTTACTCTGTCTGTTCTACAAGCCTGCACCAAAATCCTTGCAATTGGGGTCTCTCATTTGTTGGCTGGAAGCGTTTGACTGTCGACCTTTTCTCCCGCTCTTTTATCTGAAGAACGCTGTGCAGTTTAGATGGTGAAGGACTGGCCCAGCATGCTCTTCTGGGGAAGAGGCCAGAAGGGAAGGCTGGTGGTGGTGGCGGCGGCAAAAGGAGGGGGGTTGCAGTAAGACAGGGGCAGACAGCGTCAGGCACCTAACCGCGCCGCTTCCGGGTGGGCTCGAACCACCATCCTTTCGGTTAACAGCCGAACGCGCTGACCCATTGCGCCACAGAGACACCTGCGGGCAGCTTGCGCCACCTCCGAGCACAGTGCTCGCCTTGCCGTCAGGCAATCGGTGCAGGAGAAGCACCAGGCTGCCCGCTGGGCCCGAGCCCATGCGCTGAGCAGAGTGGCGCAGCGGGAGCGTGCTGGGCCCATAACCCAGAGGTCGATGGATCGAAACCATTCTCTGCTAGCCCTGCCTCTCGTGGCCTTTTGATTCAGGCTGAAGCCCACAGGCGGCCAAGACTCTTGCCCCAGCGCTGGGCACTGCAGGCGAGCAAACAGGACGCGGGAGTGACCCTCCTTCGTCTGCGTGAGCCACAAGAGGCTTTGAAGCCAGGTGGTCTCCTGCCAGAGGCTACTTTTGCTCAATGCCCTTGCCTCCTGAGGACTTGTGGGGTGTGCCCATTCTTCCATAGCAGCCCCTAGAATGGAGGCGGAGGGAGCACACGGCTCTCAGCCTCAGCGTGGTGCGCAAGGAACGTGCATCTCTCTCGACGTGTCCTTGCTTTACGTGCGTGTCGCTTGCCTAAGAAAGGTGGGAAGAAAGAGGAGGTTGACGGAAACCAGTGGACTCTGGCCATCCTGCGCATGGGCAATTGGAAAGAGAAGGTCTGATGGGACGCGCGTGGAAGCCCAGGGGGCGGCCTGTGACCGGCGGGACACAGCTTGTCAAGCACTGCCCGAGGCCCTGAAGTGGTGTGGCTGCTTGCCCACAAGTCAAGCGCACCCGTGAGAGATGAAGGCCTCCCGTCTCCCTCTCCGTCTCCGTCGCCGTCTCCGTCTCCGTCTCCTCAAGCGTCGTGAAGCAAGAGAGCTTCCTCATCCCCTTTTCCCACGCAGAAGGGGGAGCGGCTGCACAGGGAGTGCACCAAGGAGGGAGGCTCTGGGAGCTCGAGGCCAGAAAGGGGAAGCACAGGCCCTCTTTCTGCCCATTTTCCATCAGGGCTCCTTTGGCATGCCAAGGGCACGCCACCATCGGCTCGATTGGTGGGCTCTTTCGCCCCGCCTGTCCAATGCCATTCATTTGCGTGCCATTGGTCCTGACACGTGCCCGTGATGGCCTGCTGGAAAGTCAAGGGCTGATGTGCGAGAGGTCGCAGCCTCCTGGCTCCCTGGCCGGCCCGAAGCATCACTGGTTGCCGGCTCTCTTTTCCTGCCCAGAAAGGTGGGCGGGCCCCTGCTGAGGGAACACACCAGGGAGGCTCTTGCCATCGTCCTCATCAACCATGGGCTCAGCGCCCGTTGGTGTCCAATGCCCGTCTCACTAGCGCCTTCCATCTTTCCCTCTCGAGCGTGGAGCGCCCTGCTTGCTGTAGACGAGCTCCGTGCCAAGCTGATCCATCGGCTCCCTGTTCTCTCTGGGCTCTGCCTCTCCTATTCGAACCCACCGTTATGCCCAATACCGGGCTCTCCATTTTTCAAGTCGTCCTTCCTCTGGCAAATAAGCCCGGAGACCTGGAACTTCCACTGGGGGAACCTTCTGGAGCAGATTCCCTTTGGGCTGAATCTTCCCATACAATTCCTCCTTGGTGACCTTCTGCGCCCAGCCTATTCTCAGCATCCTGCTCCAACAACTCCTCTCCAACGCCACGAACCTTCTCGCTGAAACTTGCCTTTTCACCCACCTCTCCCAGACGGACAACATGCTGCTGAGCGCTCCGCTTTCTGCCTTTCGCTTTGCCAGATCTGATCCGTCGCCTTCAAACTCGCTCTTGCTTTCACGCTCCTAGGCGCTAGTTTCTTCTTCCAGTCCACATCATACGTTCCGCCCCTAGCCGGATGCGTGAACTTCTCTACGTTGTCTCCTTCGAGCCCCTCGCCGCTGATCTTCCTCCCTATTTCCTTATCGCCAATTACCAAGCGATGGTCAGAATGGGCCCGTGCCCTTTCCCTTCCCCGCTTAGCGCCTGCACCCTTCTCCCTAGCTTCTCTTCATCTTCTTCCACGATGACTACCTCACCCGCCGACCGCAACTTGGTGTTTTTCTTGACCTGCACAGATAGCCCTTCTCCCTCTTCCTTGATCTTGTCCATCGCTCTCTCGAGGGGGCGTGATGAACTCGCACGGCGCTAGGGGAGCGCCTTCTCTCGTACCTCTCCTCCTTCTAAACCAACTTCCCATCTCTGCGCGCATGCTCGCCGCTGCCGCCTCACCCTCCTCCGTATCCTCCAGCAACCGTATCAGTCTGCCGTCCACTCCGGACGACCCCAACACCTGACGAGTGACTTTCTCATCTCTCCTGTCAAACGCCTTCCGAGAAGGGACGAGGCGACTGTCGACGTGCCGGTCCTTTCGTCCAGCTCTCTGCGCTCTCAGGCTCGCTTGCCATATCGGCTGTCTGCTCCTTCTATCTTTCCCGAGTCCCGCTTGCTCGTCCGCCAGCAGTTCCTCGCGCTGCGCTCTCCATCTCGCCTTCGGTATCCTTGTCAGCCCCTCGGGTACATGGCCGGTTAGGGCACTCGTCGTCTTGTTCTTGCAGTCGGATGCGCTTGCTTTCTTGTGTCTTGTCACTGGCTCTTGGGGTGCTAGGCAGCTCTGCTTGGCCCTGAGGGGCACGGGATGTGGCGCCCCCTTCACTCTGCCCTTGGCCCGCCTGGCTGTGCGCTGGCTCAGCCGGGAGGGGACTCAGGCTTGGGCAGCATGGCCGCGCTTCCCTGGCAAGGCATGAGACAGGGATGACGTTCTTCGATTGTCACAGGGAGAGACACATCGTTGCCGCAACTCCTCTGTCTGCACCAAATCTTGGACCAAGTGGCTGAAGGAAGCGGGAGAGGAAAGAGCCTGACGATTTGCTGACTTTCTTGCCACTCCTTCCAGGCACGTCTCATTTTTGGAGCTGAAGTTCTGAGTTTTGGCTGCGGACAAGCGCTTCAAAGGTTTGCTTCCGGCCGACTTGGCAGGGCTTGGCTGACTTTTTCTTTGCACAAGCCTGCTGCTCAAGCGACTGGCAAAGGCCTCCAGAGGTGCCAGTCCCCTTCTGAGGAATTTTGCTGGGAACGTTGAGATGAGCATGTAAACAATGGCTGCTCGCTCCGAAGGACTGTGTCATGCGTGGAGAAACTCCTTCGTGGAACCTCCTTTCACACAAGGAAAACGAGGCAGTTCCCTCCACACGAGCTCGAGAGCTGGAGGAAGGCCCTGTCTGGGCTTCCACATTGCTCTTCATTCCAGCTCCTGTCTCGTGGAAGCTCTGTGCTCTCAACTGAGCCCAAAAGATCTTCGGAGCCACGCTAAATGAGGAGGAGGAGGAGGAGGAGGAGGAGGAGGTCAGAGACCTGTTTAGCAAGCGGGCTGTTTACTCTGTCTGTTCTACAAGCCTGCACCAAAATCCTTGCAATTGGGGTCTCTCATTTGTTGGCTGGAAGCGTTTGACTGTCGACCTTTTCTCCCGCTCTTTTATCTGAAGAACGCTGTGCAGTTTAGATGGTGAAGGACTGGCCCAGCATGCTCTTCTGGGGAAGAGGCCAGAAGGGAAGGCTGGTGGTGGTGGCGGCGGCAAAAGGAGGGGGGTTGCAGTAAGACAGGGGCAGACAGCATCAGGCACCTAACCGCGCCGCCTCCGGGTGGGCTCGAACCACCATCCTTTCGGTTAACAGCCGAACGCGCTGACCCATTGCGCCACAGAGACACCTGCGGGCAGCTTGCGCCACCTCCGAGCACAGTGCTCGCCTTGCCGTCAGGCAATCGGTGCAGGAGAAGCACCAGGCTGCCCGCTGGGCCCCTGCCCCTGCGCTGAGCAGAGTGGCGCAGCGGGAGCGTGCTGGGCCCATAACCCAGAGGTCGATGGATCGAAACCATTCTCTGCTAGCCCTGCCTCTCGTGGCCTTTTGATTCAGGCTGAAGCCCACAGGCGGCCAAGACTCTTGCCCCAGCGCTGGGCACTGCAGGCGAGCAAACAGGACGCGGGAGTGACCCTCCTTCGTCTGCGTGAGCCACAAGAGGCTTTGAAGCCAGGTGGTCTCCTGCCAGAGGCTACTTTTGCTCAATGCCCTTGCCTCCTGAGGACTTGTGGGGTGTGCCCATTCTTCCATAGCAGCCCCTAGAATGGAGGCGGAGGGAGCACACGGCTCTCAGCCTCAGCGTGGTGCGCAAGGAACGTGCATCTCTCTCGACGTGTCCTTGCTTTACGTGCGTGTCGCTTGCCTAAGAAAGGTGGGAAGAAAGAGGAGGTTGACGGAAACCAGTGGACTCTGGCCATCCTGCGCATGGGCAATTGGAAAGAGAAGGTCTGATGGGACGCGCGTGGAAGCCCAGGGGGCGGCCTGTGACCGGCGGGACACAGCTTGTCAAGCACTGCCCGAGGCCCTGAAGTGGTGTGGCTGCTTGCCCACAAGTCAAGCGCACCCGTGAGAGATGAAGGCCTCCCGTCTCCCTCTCCGTCTCCGTCGCCGTCTCCGTCTCCGTCTCCGTCTCCTCAAGCGTCGTGAAGCAAGAGAGCTTCCTCATCCCCTTTTCCCACGCAGAAGGGGGAGCGGCTGCACAGGGAGTGCACCAAGGAGGGAGGCTCTGGGAGCTCGAGGCCAGAAAGGGGAAGCACAGGCCCTCTTTCTGCCCATTTTCCATCAGGGCTCCTTTGGCATGCCAAGGGCACGCCACCATCGGCTCGATTGGTGGGCTCTTTCGCCCCGCCTCTCCAATGCCATTCATTTGCGTGCCATTGGTCCTGACACGTGCCCGTGATGGCCTGCTGGAAAGTCAAGGGCTGATGTGCGAGAGGTCGCAGCCTCCTGGCTCCCTGGCCGGCCCGAAGCATCACTGGTTGCCGGCTCTCTTTTCCTGCCCAGAAAGGTGGGCGGGCCCCTGCTGAGGGAACACACCAGGGAGGCTCTTGCCATCGTCCTCATCAACCATGGGCTCAGCGCCCGTTGGTGTCCAATGCCCGTCTCACTAGCGCCTTCCATCTTTCCCTCTCGAGCGTGGAGCGCCCTGCTTGCTGTAGACGAGCTCCGTGCCAAGCTGATCCATCGGCTCCCTGTTCTCTCTGGGCTCTGCCTCTCCTATTCGAACCCACCGTTATGCCCAATACCGGGCTCTCCATTTTTCAAGTCGTCCTTCCTCTGGCAAATAAGCCCGGAGACCTGGAACTTCCACTGGGGGAACCTTCTGGAGCAGATTCCCTTTGGGCTGAATCTTCCCATACAATTCCTCCTTGGTGACCTTCTGCGCCCAGCATATTCTCAGCATCCTGCTCCAACAACTCCTCTCCAACGCCACGAACCTTCTCGCTGAAACTTGCCTTTTCACCCACCTCTCCCAGACGGACAACATGCTGCTGAGCGCTCCGCTTTCTGCCTTTCGCTTTGCCAGATCTGATCCGTCGCCTTCAAACTCGCTCTTGCTTTCACGCTCCTAGGCGCTAGTTTCTTCTTCCAGTCCACATCATACGTTCCGCCCCTAGCCGGATGCGTGAACTTCTCTACGTTGTCTCCTTCGAGCCCCTCGCCGCTGATCTTCCTCCCTATTTCCTTATCGCCAATTACCAAGCGATGGTCAGAATGGGCCCGTGCCCTTTCCCTTCCCCGCTTAGCGCCTGCACCCTTCTCCCTAGCTTCTCTTCATCTTCTTCCACGATGACTACCTCACCCGCCGACCGCAACTTGGTGTTTTTCTTGACCTGCACAGATAGCCCTTCTCCCTCTTCCTTGATCTTGTCCATCGCTCTCTCGAGGGGGCGTGATGAACTCGCACGGCGCTAGGGGAGCGCCTTCTCTCGTACCTCTCCTCCTTCTAAACCAACTTCCCATCTCTGCGCGCATGCTCGCCGCTGCCGCCTCACCCTCCTCCGTATCCTCCAGCAACCGTATCAGTCTGCCGTCCACTCCGGACGACCCCAACACCTGACGAGTGACTTTCTCATCTCTCCTGTCAAACGCCTTCCGAGAAGGGACGAGGCGACTGTCGACGTGCCGGTCCTTTCGTCCAGCTCTCTGCGCTCTCAGGCTCGCTTGCCATATCGGCTGTCTGCTCCTTCTATCTTTCCCGAGTCCCGCTTGCTCGTCCGCCAGCAGTTCCTCGCGCTGCGCTCTCCATCTCGCCTTCGGTATCCTTGTCAGCCCCTCGGGTACATGGCCGGTTAGGGCACTCGTCGTCTTGTTCTTGCAGTCGGATGCGCTTGCTTTCTTGTGTCTTGTCACTGGCTCTTGGGGTGCTAGGCAGCTCTGCTTGGCCCTGAGGGGCACGGGATGTGGCGCCCCCTTCACTCTGCCCTTGGCCCGCCTGGCTGTGCGCTGGCTCAGCCGGGAGGGGACTCAGGCTTGGGCGGCATGGCCGCGCTTCCCTGGCAAGGCATGAGACAGGGATGACGTTCTTCGATTGTCACAGGGAGAGACACATCGTTGCCGCAACTCCTCTGTCTGCACCAAATCTTGGACCAAGTGGCTGAAGGAAGCGGGAGAGGAAAGAGCCTGACGATTTGCTGACTTTCTTGCCACTCCTTCCAGGCACGTCTCATTTTTGGAGCTGAAGTTCTGAGTTTTGGCTGCGGACAAGCGCTTCAAAGGTTTGCTTCCGGCCGACTTGGCAGGGCTTGGCTGACTTTTTCTTTGCACAAGCCTGCTGCTCAAGCGACTGGCAAAGGCCTCCAGAGGTGCCAGTCCCCTTCTGAGGAATTTTGCTGGGAACGTTGAGATGAGCATGTAAACAATGGCTGCTCGCTCCGAAGGACTGTGTCATGCGTGGAGAAACTCCTTCGTGGAACCTCCTTTCACACAAGGAAAACGAGGCAGTTCCCTCCACACGAGCTCGAGAGCTGGAGGAAGGCCCTGTCTGGGCTTCCACATTGCTCTTCATTCCAGCTCCTGTCTCGTGGAAGCTCTGTGCTCTCAACTGAGCCCAAAAGATCTTCGGAGCCACGCTAAATGAGGAGGAGGAGGAGGAGGAGGAGGAGGAGGTCAGAGACCTGTTTAGCAAGCGGGCTGTTTACTCTGTCTGTTCTACAAGCCTGCACCAAAATCCTTGCAATTGGGGTCTCTCATTTGTTGGCTGGAAGCGTTTGACTGTCGACCTTTTCTCCCGCTCTTTTATCTGAAGAACGCTGTGCAGTTTAGATGGTGAAGGACTGGCCCAGCATGCTCTTCTGGGGAAGAGGCCAGAAGGGAAGGCTGGTGGTGGTGGCGGCGGCAAAAGGAGGGGGGTTGCAGTAAGACAGGGGCAGACAGCGTCAGGCACCTAACCGCGCCGCCTCCGGGTGGGCTCGAACCACCATCCTTTCGGTTAACAGCCGAACGCGCTGACCCATTGCGCCACAGAGACACCTGCGGGCAGCTTGCGCCACCTCCGAGCACAGTGCTCGCCTTGCCGTCAGGCAATCGGTGCAGGAGAAGCACCAGGCTGCCCGCTGGGCCCCTGCCCCTGCGCTGAGCAGAGTGGCGCAGCGGGAGCGTGCTGGGCCCATAACCCAGAGGTCGATGGATCGAAACCATTCTCTGCTAGCCCTGCCTCTCGTGGCCTTTTGATTCAGGCTGAAGCCCACAGGCGGCGAAGACTCTTGCCCCAGCGCTGGGCACTGCAGGCGAGCAAACAGGACGCGGGAGTGACCCTCCTTCGTCTGCGTGAGCCACAAGAGGCTTTGAAGCCAGGTGGTCTCCTGCCAGAGGCTACTTTTGCTCAATGCCCTTGCCTCCTGAGGACTTGTGGGGTGTGCCCATTCTTCCATAGCAGCCCCTAGAATGGAGGCGGAGGGAGCACACGGCTCTCAGCCTCAGCGTGGTGCGCAAGGAACGTGCATCTCTCTCGACGTGTCCTTGCTTTACGTGCGTGTCGCTTGCCTAAGAAAGGTGGGAAGAAAGAGGAGGTTGACGGAAACCAGTGGACTCTGGCCATCCTGCGCATGGGCAATTGGAAAGAGAAGGTCTGATGGGACGCGCGTGGAAGCCCAGGGGGCGGCCTGTGACCGGCGGGACACAGCTTGTCAAGCACTGCCCGAGGCCCTGAAGTGGTGTGGCTGCTTGCCCACAAGTCAAGCGCACCCGTGAGAGATGAAGGCCTCCCGTCTCCCTCTCCGTCTCCGTCGCCGTCTCCGTCTCCGTCTCCTCAAGCGTCGTGAAGCAAGAGAGCTTCCTCATCCCCTTTTCCCACGCAGAAGGGGGAGCGGCTGCACAGGGAGTGCACCAAGGAGGGAGGCTCTGGGAGCTCGAAGCCAGAAAGGGGAAGCACAGGCCCTCTTTCTGCCCATTTTCCATCAGGGCTCCTTTGGCATGCCAAGGGCACGCCACCATCGGCTCGATTGGTGGGCTCTTTCGCCCCGCCTCTCCAATGCCATTCATTTGCGTGCCATTGGTCCTGACACGTGCCCGTGATGGCCTGCTGGAAAGTCAAGGGCTGATGTGCGAGAGGTCGCAGCCTCCTGGCTCCCTGGCCGGCCCGAAGCATCACTGGTTGCCGGCTCTCTTTTCCTGCCCAGAAAGGTGGGCGGGCCCCTGCTGAGGGAACACACCAGGGAGGCTCTTGCCATCGTCCTCATCAACCATGGGCTCAGCGCCCGTTGGTGTCCAATGCCCGTCTCACTAGCGCCTTCCATCTTTCCCTCTCGAGCGTGGAGCGCCCTGCTTGCTGTAGACGAGCTCCGTGCCAAGCTGATCCATCGGCTCCCTGTTCTCTCTGGGCTCTGCCTCTCCTATTCGAACCCACCGTTATGCCCAATACCGGGCTCTCCATTTTTCAAGTCGTCCTTCCTCTGGCAAATAAGCCCGGAGACCTGGAACTTCCACTGGGGGAACCTTCTGGAGCAGATTCCCTTTGGGCTGAATCTTCCCATACAATTCCTCCTTGGTGACCTTCTGCGCCCAGCCTATTCTCAGCATCCTGCTCCAACAACTCCTCTCCAACGCCACGAACCTTCTCGCTGAAACTTGCCTTTTCACCCACCTCTCCCAGACGGACAACATGCTGCTGAGCGCTCCGCTTTCTGCCTTTCGCTTTGCCAGATCTGATCCGTCGCCTTCAAACTCGCTCTTGCTTTCACGCTCCTAGGCGCTAGTTTCTTCTTCCAGTCCACATCATACGTTCCGCCCCTAGCCGGATGCGTGAACTTCTCTACGTTGTCTCCTTCGAGCCCCTCGCCGCTGATCTTCCTCCCTATTTCCTTATCGCCAATTACCAAGCGATGGTCAGAATGGGCCCGTGCCCTTTCCCTTCCCCGCTTAGCGCCTGCACCCTTCTCCCTAGCTTCTCTTCATCTTCTTCCACGATGACTACCTCACCCGCCGACCGCAACTTGGTGTTTTTCTTGACCTGCACAGATAGCCCTTCTCCCTCTTCCTTGATCTTGTCCATCGCTCTCTCGAGGGGGCGTGATGAACTCGCACGGCGCTAGGGGAGCGCCTTCTCTCGTACCTCTCCTCCTTCTAAACCAACTTCCCATCTCTGCGCGCATGCTCGCCGCTGCCGCCTCACCCTCCTCCGTATCCTCCAGCAACCGTATCAGTCTGCCGTCCACTCCGGACGACCCCAACACCTGACGAGTGACTTTCTCATCTCTCCTGTCAAACGCCTTCCGAGAAGGGACGAGGCGACTGTCGACGTGCCGGTCCTTTCGTCCAGCTCTCTGCGCTCTCAGGCTCGCTTGCCATATCGGCTGTCTGCTCCTTCTATCTTTCCCGAGTCCCGCTTGCTCGTCCGCCAGCAGTTCCTCGCGCTGCGCTCTCCATCTCGCCTTCGGTATCCTTGTCAGCCCCTCGGGTACATGGCCGGTTAGGGCACTCGTCGTCTTGTTCTTGCAGTCGGATGCGCTTGCTTTCTTGTGTCTTGTCACTGGCTCTTGGGGTGCTAGGCAGCTCTGCTTGGCCCTGAGGGGCACGGGATGTGGCGCCCCCTTCACTCTGCCCTTGGCCCGCCTGGCTGTGCGCTGGCTCAGCCGGGAGGGGACTCAGGCTTGGGCGGCATGGCCGCGCTTCCCTGGCAAGGCATGAGACAGGGATGACGTTCTTCGATTGTCACAGGGAGAGACACATCGTTGCCGCAACTCCTCTGTCTGCACCAAATCTTGGACCAAGTGGCTGAAGGAAGCGGGAGAGGAAAGAGCCTGACGATTTGCTGACTTTCTTGCCACTCCTTCCAGGCACGTCTCATTTTTGGAGCTGAAGTTCTGAGTTTTGGCTGCGGACAAGCGCTTCAAAGGTTTGCTTCCGGCCGACTTGGCAGGGCTTGGCTGACTTTTTCTTTGCACAAGCCTGCTGCTCAAGCGACTGGCAAAGGCCTCCAGAGGTGCCAGTCCCCTTCTGAGGAATTTTGCTGGGAACGTTGAGATGAGCATGTAAACAATGGCTGCTCGCTCCGAAGGACTGTGTCATGCGTGGAGAAACTCCTTCGTGGAACCTCCTTTCACACAAGGAAAACGAGGCAGTTCCCTCCACACGAGCTCGAGAGCTGGAGGAAGGCCCTGTCTGGGCTTCCACATTGCTCTTCATTCCAGCTCCTGTCTCGTGGAAGCTCTGTGCTCTCAACTGAGCCCAAAAGATCTTCGGAGCCACGCTAAATGAGGAGGAGGAGGAGGAGGAGGAGGAGGAGGTCAGAGACCTGTTTAGCAAGCGGGCTGTTTACTCTGTCTGTTCTACAAGCCTGCACCAAAATCCTTGCAATTGGGGTCTCTCATTTGTTGGCTGGAAGCGTTTGACTGTCGACCTTTTCTCCCGCTCTTTTATCTGAAGAACGCTGTGCAGTTTAGATGGTGAAGGACTGGCCCAGCATGCTCTTCTGGGGAAGAGGCCAGAAGGGAAGGCTGGTGGTGGTGGCGGCGGCAAAAGGAGGGGGGTTGCAGTAAGACAGGGGCAGACAGCGTCAGGCACCTAACCGCGCCGCCTCCGGGTGGGCTCGAACCACCATCCTTTCAGTTAACAGCCGAACGCGCTGACCCATTGCGCCACAGAGACACCTGCGGGCAGCTTGCGCCACCTCCGAGCACAGTGCTCGCCTTGCCGTCAGGCAATCGGTGCAGGAGAAGCACCAGGCTGCCCGCTGGGCCCCTGCCCCTGCGCTGAGCAGAGTGGCGCAGCGGGAGCGTGCTGGGCCCATAACCCAGAGGTCGATGGATCGAAACCATTCTCTGCTAGCCCTGCCTCTCGTGGCCTTTTGATTCAGGCTGAAGCCCACAGGCGGCCAAGACTCTTGCCCCAGCGCTGGGCACTGCAGGCGAGCAAACAGGACGCGGGAGTGACCCTCCTTCGTCTGCGTGAGCCACAAGAGGCTTTGAAGCCAGGTGGTCTCCTGCCAGAGGCTACTTTTGCTCAATGCCCTTGCCTCCTGAGGACTTGTGGGGTGTGCCCATTCTTCCATAGCAGCCCCTAGAATGGAGGCGGAGGGAGCACACGGCTCTCAGCCTCAGCGTGGTGCGCAAGGAACGTGCATCTCTCTCGACGTGTCCTTGCTTTACGTGCGTGTCGCTTGCCTAAGAAAGGTGGGAAGAAAGAGGAGGTTGACGGAAACCAGTGGACTCTGGCCATCCTGCGCATGGGCAATTGGAAAGAGAAGGTCTGATGGGACGCGCGTGGAAGCCCAGGGGGCGGCCTGTGACCGGCGGGACACAGCTTGTCAAGCACTGCCCGAGGCCCTGAAGTGGTGTGGCTGCTTGCCCACAAGTCAAGCGCACCCGTGAGAGATGAAGGCCTCCCGTCTCCCTCTCCGTCTCCGTCGCCGTCTCCGTCTCCGTCTCCTCAAGCGTCGTGAAGCAAGAGAGCTTCCTCATCCCCTTTTCCCACGCAGAAGGGGGAGCGGCTGCACAGGGAGTGCACCAAGGAGGGAGGCTCTGGGAGCTCGAGGCCAGAAAGGGGAAGCACAGGCCCTCTTTCTGCCCATTTTCCATCAGGGCTCCTTTGGCATGCCAAGGGCACGCCACCATCGGCTCGATTGGTGGGCTCTTTCGCCCCGCCTGTCCAATGCCATTCATTTGCGTGCCATTGGTCCTGACACGTGCCCGTGATGGCCTGCTGGAAAGTCAAGGGCTGATGTGCGAGAGGTCGCAGCCTCCTGGCTCCCTGGCCGGCCCGAAGCATCACTGGTTGCCGGCTCTCTTTTCCTGCCCAGAAAGGTGGGCGGGCCCCTGCTGAGGGAACACACCAGGGAGGCTCTTGCCATCGTCCTCATCAACCATGGGCTCAGCGCCCGTTGGTGTCCAATGCCCGTCTCACTAGCGCCTTCCATCTTTCCCTCTCGAGCGTGGAGCGCCCTGCTTGCTGTAGACGAGCTCCGTGCCAAGCTGATCCATCGGCTCCCTGTTCTCTCTGGGCTCTGCCTCTCCTATTCGAACCCACCGTTATGCCCAATACCGGGCTCTCCATTTTTCAAGTCGTCCTTCCTCTGGCAAATAAGCCCGGAGACCTGGAACTTCCACTGGGGGAACCTTCTGGAGCAGATTCCCTTTGGGCTGAATCTTCCCATACAATTCCTCCTTGGTGACCTTCTGCGCCCAGCCTATTCTCAGCATCCTGCTCCAACAACTCCTCTCCAACGCCACGAACCTTCTCGCTGAAACTTGCCTTTTCACCCACCTCTCCCAGACGGACAACATGCTGCTGAGCGCTCCGCTTTCTGCCTTTCGCTTTGCCAGATCTGATCCGTCGCCTTCAAACTCGCTCTTGCTTTCACGCTCCTAGGCGCTAGTTTCTTCTTCCAGTCCACATCATACGTTCCGCCCCTAGCCGGATGCGTGAACTTCTCTACGTTGTCTCCTTCGAGCCCCTCGCCGCTGATCTTCCTCCCTATTTCCTTATCGCCAATTACCAAGCGATGGTCAGAATGGGCCCGTGCCCTTTCCCTTCCCCGCTTAGCGCCTGCACCCTTCTCCCTAGCTTCTCTTCATCTTCTTCCACGATGACTACCTCACCCGCCGACCGCAACTTGGTGTTTTTCTTGACCTGCACAGATAGCCCTTCTCCCTCTTCCTTGATCTTGTCCATCGCTCTCTCGAGGGGGCGTGATGAACTCGCACGGCGCTAGGGGAGCGCCTTCTCTCGTACCTCTCCTCCTTCTAAACCAACTTCCCATCTCTGCGCGCATGCTCGCCGCTGCCGCCTCACCCTCCTCCGTATCCTCCAGCAACCGTATCAGTCTGCCGTCCACTCCGGACGACCCCAACACCTGACGAGTGACTTTCTCATCTCTCCTGTCAAACGCCTTCCGAGAAGGGACGAGGCGACTGTCGACGTGCCGGTCCTTTCGTCCAGCTCTCTGCGCTCTCAGGCTCGCTTGCCATATCGGCTGTCTGCTCCTTCTATCTTTCCCGAGTCCCGCTTGCTCGTCCGCCAGCAGTTCCTCGCGCTGCGCTCTCCATCTCGCCTTCGGTATCCTTGTCAGCCCCTCGGGTACATGGCCGGTTAGGGCACTCGTCGTCTTGTTCTTGCAGTCGGATGCGCTTGCTTTCTTGTGTCTTGTCACTGGCTCTTGGGGTGCTAGGCAGCTCTGCTTGGCCCTGAGGGGCACGGGATGTGGCGCCCCCTTCACTCTGCCCTTGGCCCGCCTGGCTGTGCGCTGGCTCAGCCGGGAGGGGACTCAGGCTTGGGCGGCATGGCCGCGCTTCCCTGGCAAGGCATGAGACAGGGATGACGTTCTTCGATTGTCACAGGGAGAGACACATCGTTGCCGCAACTCCTCTGTCTGCACCAAATCTTGGACCAAGTGGCTGAAGGAAGCGGGAGAGGAAAGAGCCTGACGATTTGCTGACTTTCTTGCCACTCCTTCCAGGCACGTCTCATTTTTGGAGCTGAAGTTCTGAGTTTTGGCTGCGGACAAGCGCTTCAAAGGTTTGCTTCCGGCCGACTTGGCAGGGCTTGGCTGACTTTTTCTTTGCACAAGCCTGCTGCTCAAGCGACTGGCAAAGGCCTCCAGAGGTGCCAGTCCCCTTCTGAGGAATTTTGCTGGGAACGTTGAGATGAGCATGTAAACAATGGCTGCTCGCTCCGAAGGACTGTGTCATGCGTGGAGAAACTCCTTCGTGGAACCTCCTTTCACACAAGGAAAACGAGGCAGTTCCCTCCACACGAGCTCGAGAGCTGGAGGAAGGCCCTGTCTGGGCTTCCACATTGCTCTTCATTCCAGCTCCTGTCTCGTGGAAGCTCTGTGCTCTCAACTGAGCCCAAAAGATCTTCGGAGCCACGCTAAATGAGGAGGAGGAGGAGGAGGAGGAGGAGGAGGTCAGAGACCTGTTTAGCAAGCGGGCTGTTTACTCTGTCTGTTCTACAAGCCTGCACCAAAATCCTTGCAATTGGGGTCTCTCATTTGTTGGCTGGAAGCGTTTGACTGTCGACCTTTTCTCCCGCTCTTTTATCTGAAGAACGCTGTGCAGTTTAGATGGTGAAGGACTGGCCCAGCATGCTCTTCTGGGGAAGAGGCCAGAAGGGAAGGCTGGTGGTGGTGGCGGCGGCAAAAGGAGGGGGGTTGCAGTAAGACAGGGGCAGACAGCGTCAGGCACCTAACCGCGCCGCCTCCGGGTGGGCTCGAACCACCATCCTTTCGGTTAACAGCCGAACGCGCTGACCCATTGCGCCACAGAGACACCTGCGGGCAGCTTGCGCCACCTCCGAGCACAGTGCTCGCCTTGCCGTCAGGCAATCGGTGCAGGAGAAGCACCAGGCTGCCCGCTGGGCCCCTGCCCCTGCGCTGAGCAGAGTGGCGCAGCGGGAGCGTGCTGGGCCCATAACCCAGAGGTCGATGGATCGAAACCATTCTCTGCTAGCCCTGCCTCTCGTGGCCTTTTGATTCAGGCTGAAGCCCACAGGCGGCCAAGACTCTTGCCCCAGCGCTGGGCACTGCAGGCGAGCAAACAGGACGCGGGAGTGACCCTCCTTCGTCTGCGTGAGCCACAAGAGGCTTTGAAGCCAGGTGGTCTCCTGCCAGAGGCTACTTTTGCTCAATGCCCTTGCCTCCTGAGGACTTGTGGGGTGTGCCCATTCTTCCATAGCAGCCCCTAGAATGGAGGCGGAGGGAGCACACGGCTCTCAGCCTCAGCGTGGTGCGCAAGGAACGTGCATCTCTCTCGACGTGTCCTTGCTTTACGTGCGTGTCGCTTGCCTAAGAAAGGTGGGAAGAAAGAGGAGGTTGACGGAAACCAGTGGACTCTGGCCATCCTGCGCATGGGCAATTGGAAAGAGAAGGTCTGATGGGACGCGCGTGGAAGCCCAGGGGGCGGCCTGTGACCGGCGGGACACAGCTTGTCAAGCACTGCCCGAGGCCCTGAAGTGGTGTGGCTGCTTGCCCACAAGTCAAGCGCACCCGTGAGAGATGAAGGCCTCCCGTCTCCCTCTCCGTCTCCGTCGCCGTCTCCGTCTCCGTCTCCTCAAGCGTCGTGAAGCAAGAGAGCTTCCTCATCCCCTTTTCCCACGCAGAAGGGGGAGCGGCTGCACAGGGAGTGCACCAAGGAGGGAGGCTCTGGGAGCTCGAGGCCAGAAAGGGGAAGCACAGGCCCTCTTTCTGCCCATTTTCCATCAGGGCTCCTTTGGCATGCCAAGGGCACGCCACCATCGGCTCGATTGGTGGGCTCTTTCGCCCCGCCTGTCCAATGCCATTCATTTGCGTGCCATTGGTCCTGACACGTGCCCGTGATGGCCTGCTGGAAAGTCAAGGGCTGATGTGCGAGAGGTCGCAGCCTCCTGGCTCCCTGGCCGGCCCGAAGCATCACTGGTTGCCGGCTCTCTTTTCCTGCCCAGAAAGGTGGGCGGGCCCCTGCTGAGGGAACACACCAGGGAGGCTCTTGCCATCGTCCTCATCAACCATGGGCTCAGCGCCCGTTGGTGTCCAATGCCCGTCTCACTAGCGCCTTCCATCTTTCCCTCTCGAGCGTGGAGCGCCCTGCTTGCTGTAGACGAGCTCCGTGCCAAGCTGATCCATCGGCTCCCTGTTCTCTCTGGGCTCTGCCTCTCCTATTCGAACCCACCGTTATGCCCAATACCGGGCTCTCCATTTTTCAAGTCGTCCTTCCTCTGGCAAATAAGCCCGGAGACCTGGAACTTCCACTGGGGGAACCTTCTGGAGCAGATTCCCTTTGGGCTGAATCTTCCCATACAATTCCTCCTTGGTGACCTTCTGCGCCCAGCCTATTCTCAGCATCCTGCTCCAACAACTCCTCTCCAACGCCACGAACCTTCTCGCTGAAACTTGCCTTTTCACCCACCTCTCCCAGACGGACAACATGCTGCTGAGCGCTCCGCTTTCTGCCTTTCGCTTTGCCAGATCTGATCCGTCGCCTTCAAACTCGCTCTTGCTTTCACGCTCCTAGGCGCTAGTTTCTTCTTCCAGTCCACATCATACGTTACGCCCCTAGCCGGATGCGTGAACTTCTCTACGTTGTCTCCTTCGAGCCCCTCGCCGCTGATCTTCCTCCCTATTTCCTTATCGCCAATTACCAAGCGATGGTCAGAATGGGCCCGTGCCCTTTCCCTTCCCCGCTTAGCGCCTGCACCCTTCTCCCTAGCTTCTCTTCATCTTCTTCCACGATGACTACCTCACCCGCCGACCGCAACTTGGTGTTTTTCTTGACCTGCACAGATAGCCCTTCTCCCTCTTCCTTGATCTTGTCCATCGCTCTCTCGAGGGGGCGTGATGAACTCGCACGGCGCTAGGGGAGCGCCTTCTCTCGTACCTCTCCTCCTTCTAAACCAACTTCCCATCTCTGCGCGCATGCTCGCCGCTGCCGCCTCACCCTCCTCCGTATCCTCCAGCAACCGTATCAGTCTGCCGTCCACTCCGGACGACCCCAACACCTGACGAGTGACTTTCTCATCTCTCCTGTCAAACGCCTTCCGAGAAGGGACGAGGCGACTGTCGACGTGCCGGTCCTTTCGTCCAGCTCTCTGCGCTCTCAGGCTCGCTTGCCATATCGGCTGTCTGCTCCTTCTATCTTTCCCGAGTCCCGCTTGCTCGTCCGCCAGCAGTTCCTCGCGCTGCGCTCTCCATCTCGCCTTCGGTATCCTTGTCAGCCCCTCGGGTACATGGCCGGTTAGGGCACTCGTCGTCTTGTTCTTGCAGTCGGATGCGCTTGCTTTCTTGTGTCTTGTCACTGGCTCTTGGGGTGCTAGGCAGCTCTGCTTGGCCCTGAGGGGCACGGGATGTGGCGCCCCCTTCACTCTGCCCTTGGCCCGCCTGGCTGTGCGCTGGCTCAGCCGGGAGGGGACTCAGGCTTGGGCGGCATGGCCGCGCTTCCCTGGCAAGGCATGAGACAGGGATGACGTTCTTCGATTGTCACAGGGAGAGACACATCGTTGCCGCAACTCCTCTGTCTGCACCAAATCTTGGACCAAGTGGCTGAAGGAAGCGGGAGAGGAAAGAGCCTGACGATTTGCTGACTTTCTTGCCACTCCTTCCAGGCACGTCTCATTTTTGGAGCTGAAGTTCTGAGTTTTGGCTGCGGACAAGCGCTTCAAAGGTTTGCTTCCGGCCGACTTGGCAGGGCTTGGCTGACTTTTTCTTTGCACAAGCCTGCTGCTCAAGCGACTGGCAAAGGCCTCCAGAGGTGCCAGTCCCCTTCTGAGGAATTTTGCTGGGAACGTTGAGATGAGCATGTAAACAATGGCTGCTCGCTCCGAAGGACTGTGTCATGCGTGGAGAAACTCCTTCGTGGAACCTCCTTTCACACAAGGAAAACGAGGCAGTTCCCTCCACACGAGCTCGAGAGCTGGAGGAAGGCCCTGTCTGGGCTTCCACATTGCTCTTCATTCCAGCTCCTGTCTCGTGGAAGCTCTGTGCTCTCAACTGAGCCCAAAAGATCTTCGGAGCCACGCTAAATGAGGAGGAGGAGGAGGAGGAGGAGGTCAGAGACCTGTTTAGCAAGCGGGCTGTTTACTCTGTCTGTTCTACAAGCCTGCACCAAAATCCTTGCAATTGGGGTCTCTCATTTGTTGGCTGGAAGCGTTTGACTGTCGACCTTTTCTCCCGCTCTTTTATCTGAAGAACGCTGTGCAGTTTAGATGGTGAAGGACTGGCCCAGCATGCTCTTCTGGGGAAGAGGCCAGAAGGGAAGGCTGGTGGTGGTGGTGGCGGCAAAAGGAGGGGGGTTGCAGTAAGACAGGGGCAGACAGCGTCAGGCACCTAACCGCTCCGCTTCCGGGTGGGCTCGAACCACCATCCTTTCGGTTAACAGCCGAACGCGCTGACCCATTGCGCCACAGAGACACCTGCGGGCAGCTTGCGCCACCTCCGAGCACAGTGCTCGCCTTGCCGTCAGGCAATCGGTGCAGGAGAAGCACCAGGCTGCCCGCTGGGCCCCAGCCACTGCGCTGAGCAGAGTGGCGCAGCGGGAGCGTGCTGGGCCCATAACCCAGAGGTCGATGGATCGAAACCATTCTCTGCTAGCCCTGCCTCTCGTGGCCTTTTGATTCAGGCTGAAGCCCACAGGCGGCCAAGACTCTTGCCCCAGCGCTGGGCACTGCAGGCGAGCAAACAGGACGCGGGAGTGACCCTCCTTCGTCTGCGTGAGCCACAAGAGGCTTTGAAGCCAGGTGGTCTCCTGCCAGAGGCTACTTTTGCTCAATGCCCTTGCCTCCTGAGGACTTGTGGGGTGTGCCCATTCTTCCATAGCAGCCCCTAGAATGGAGGCGGAGGGAGCACACGGCTCTCAGCCTCAGCGTGGTGCGCAAGGAACGTGCATCTCTCTCGACGTGTCCTTGCTTTACGTGCGTGTCGCTTGCCTAAGAAAGGTGGGAAGAAAGAGGAGGTTGACGGAAACCAGTGGACTCTGGCCATCCTGCGCATGGGCAATTGGAAAGAGAAGGTCTGATGGGACGCGCGTGGAAGCCCAGGGGGCGGCCTGTGACCGGCGGGACACAGCTTGTCAAGCACTGCCCGAGGCCCTGAAGTGGTGTGGCTGCTTGCCCACAAGTCAAGCGCACCCGTGAGAGATGAAGGCCTCCCGTCTCCCTCTCCGTCTCCGTCGCCGTCTCCGTCTCCGTCTCCGTCTCCGTCTCCTCAAGCGTCGTGAAGCAAGAGAGCTTCCTCATCCCCTTTTCCCACGCAGAAGGGGGAGCGGCTGCACAGGGAGTGCACCAAGGAGGGAGGCTCTGGGAGCTCGAGGCCAGAAAGGGGAAGCACAGGCCCTCTTTCTGCCCATTTTCCATCAGGGCTCCTTTGGCATGCCAAGGGCACGCCACCATCGGCTCGATTGGTGGGCTCTTTCGCCCCGCCTCTCCAATGCCATTCATTTGCGTGCCATTGGTCCTGACACGTGCCCGTGATGGCCTGCTGGAAAGTCAAGGGCTGATGTGCGAGAGGTCGCAGCCTCCTGGCTCCCTGGCCGGCCCGAAGCATCACTGGTTGCCGGCTCTCTTTTCCTGCCCAGAAAGGTGGGCGGGCCCCTGCTGAGGGAACACACCAGGGAGGCTCTTGCCATCGTCCTCATCAACCATGGGCTCAGCGCCCGTTGCTGTCCAATGCCCGTCTCACTAGCGCCTTCCATCTTTCCCTCTCGAGCGTGGAGCGCCCTGCTTGCTGTAGACGAGCTCCGTGCCAAGCTGATCCATCGGCTCCCTGTTCTCTCTGGGCTCTGCCTCTCCTATTCGAACCCACCGTTATGCCCAATACCGGGCTCTCCATTTTTCAAGTCGTCCTTCCTCTGGCAAATAAGCCCGGAGACCTGGAACTTCCACTGGGGGAACCTTCTGGAGCAGATTCCCTTTGGGCTGAATCTTCCCATACAATTCCTCCTTGGTGACCTTCTGCGCCCAGCCTATTCTCAGCATCCTGCTCCAACAACTCCTCTCCAACGCCACGAACCTTCTCGCTGAAACTTGCCTTTTCACCCACCTCTCCCAGACGGACAACATGCTGCTGAGCGCTCCGCTTTCTGCCTTTCGCTTTGCCAGATCTGATCCGTCGCCTTCAAACTCGCTCTTGCTTTCACGCTCCTAGGCGCTAGTTTCTTCTTCCAGTCCACATCATACGTTACGCCCCTAGCCGGATGCGTGAACTTCTCTACGTTGTCTCCTTCGAGCCCCTCGCCGCTGATCTTCCTCCCTATTTCCTTATCGCCAATTACCAAGCGATGGTCAGAATGGGCCCGTGCCCTTTCCCTTCCCCGCTTAGCGCCTGCACCCTTCTCCCTAGCTTCTCTTCATCTTCTTCCACGATGACTACCTCACCCGCCGACCGCAACTTGGTGTTTTTCTTGACCTGCACAGATAGCCCTTCTCCCTCTTCCTTGATCTTGTCCATCGCTCTCTCGAGGGGGCGTGATGAACTCGCACGGCGCTAGGGGAGCGCCTTCTCTCGTACCTCTCCTCCTTCTAAACCAACTTCCCATCTCTGCGCGCATGCTCGCCGCTGCCGCCTCACCCTCCTCCGTATCCTCCAGCAACCGTATCAGTCTGCCGTCCACTCCGGACGACCCCAACACCTGACGAGTGACTTTCTCATCTCTCCTGTCAAACGCCTTCCGAGAAGGGACGAGGCGACTGTCGACGTGCCGGTCCTTTCGTCCAGCTCTCTGCGCTCTCAGGCTCGCTTGCCATATCGGCTGTCTGCTCCTTCTATCTTTCCCGAGTCCCGCTTGCTCGTCCGCCAGCAGTTCCTCGCGCTGCGCTCTCCATCTCGCCTTCGGTATCCTTGTCAGCCCCTCGGGTACATGGCCGGTTAGGGCACTCGTCGTCTTGTTCTTGCAGTCGGATGCGCTTGCTTTCTTGTGTCTTGTCACTGGCTCTTGGGGTGCTAGGCAGCTCTGCTTGGCCCTGAGGGGCACGGGATGTGGCGCCCCCTTCACTCTGCCCTTGGCCCGCCTGGCTGTGCGCTGGCTCAGCCGGGAGGGGACTCAGGCTTGGGCGGCATGGCCGCGCTTCCCTGGCAAGGCATGAGACAGGGATGACGTTCTTCGATTGTCACAGGGAGAGACACATCGTTGCCGCAACTCCTCTGTCTGCACCAAATCTTGGACCAAGTGGCTGAAGGAAGCGGGAGAGGAAAGAGCCTGACGATTTGCTGACTTTCTTGCCACTCCTTCCAGGCACGTCTCATTTTTGGAGCTGAAGTTCTGAGTTTTGGCTGCGGACAAGCGCTTCAAAGGTTTGCTTCCGGCCGACTTGGCAGGGCTTGGCTGACTTTTTCTTTGCACAAGCCTGCTGCTCAAGCGACTGGCAAAGGCCTCCAGAGGTGCCAGTCCCCTTCTGAGGAATTTTGCTGGGAACGTTGAGATGAGCATGTAAACAATGGCTGCTCGCTCCGAAGGACTGTGTCATGCGTGGAGAAACTCCTTCGTGGAACCTCCTTTCACACAAGGAAAACGAGGCAGTTCCCTCCACACGAGCTCGAGAGCTGGAGGAAGGCCCTGTCTGGGCTTCCACATTGCTCTTCATTCCAGCTCCTGTCTCGTGGAAGCTCTGTGCTCTCAACTGAGCCCAAAAGATCTTCGGAGCCACGCTAAATGAGGAGGAGGAGGAGGAGGAGGAGGTCAGAGACCTGTTTAGCAAGCGGGCTGTTTACTCTGTCTGTTCTACAAGCCTGCACCAAAATCCTTGCAATTGGGGTCTCTCATTTGTTGGCTGGAACCGTTTGACTGTCGACCTTTTCTCCCGCTCTTTTATCTGAAGAACGCTGTGCAGTTTAGATGGTGAAGGACTGGCCCAGCATGCTCTTCTGGGGAAGAGGCCAGAAGGGAAGGCTGGTGGTGGTGGCGGCGGCGGCAAAAGGAGGGGGGTTGCAGTAAGACAGGGGCAGACAGCATCAGGCACCTAACCGCGCCGCCTCCGGGTGGGCTCGAACCACCATCCTTTCGGTTAACAGCCGAACGCGCTGACCCATTGCGCCACAGAGACACCTGCGGGCAGCTTGCGCCACCTCCGAGCACAGTGCTCGCCTTGCCGTCAGGCAATCGGTGCAGGAGAAGCACCAGGCTGCCCGCTGGGCCCCAGCCCCTGCGCTGAGCAGAGTGGCGCAGCGGGAGCGTGCTGGGCCCATAACCCAGAGGTCGATGGATCGAAACCATTCTCTGCTAGCCCTGCCTCTCGTGGCCTTTTGATTCAGGCTGAAGCCCACAGGCGGCCAAGACTCTTGCCCCAGCGCTGGGCACTGCAGGCGAGCAAACAGGACGCGGGAGTGACCCTCCTTCGTCTGCGTGAGCCACAAGAGGCTTTGAAGCCAGGTGGTCTCCTGCCAGAGGCTACTTTTGCTCAATGCCCTTGCCTCCTGAGGACTTGTGGGGTGTGCCCATTCTTCCATAGCAGCCCCTAGAATGGAGGCGGAGGGAGCACACGGCTCTCAGCCTCAGCGTGGTGCGCAAGGAACGTGCATCTCTCTCGACGTGTCCTTGCTTTACGTGCGTGTCGCTTGCCTAAGAAAGGTGGGAAGAAAGAGGAGGTTGACGGAAACCAGTGGACTCTGGCCATCCTGCGCATGGGCAATTGGAAAGAGAAGGTCTGATGGGACGCGCGTGGAAGCCCAGGGGGCGGCTTGTGACCGGCGGGACACAGCTTGTCAAGCACTGCCCGAGGCCCTGAAGTGGTGTGGCTGCTTGCCCACAAGTCAAGCGCACCCGTGAGAGATGAAGGCCTCCCGTCTCCCTCTCCGTCTCCGTCGCCGTCTCCGTCTCCTCAAGCGTCGTGAAGCAAGAGAGCTGCCTCATCCCCTTTTTCCACGCAGAAGGGGGAGCGGCTGCACAGGGAGTGCACCAAGGAGGGAGGCTCTGGGAGCTCGAGGCCAGAAAGGGGAAGCACAGGCCCTCTTTCTGCCCATTTTCCATCAGGGCTCCTTTGGCATGCCAAGGGCACGCCACCATCGGCTCGATTGGTGGGCTCTTTCGCCCCGCCTGTCCAATGCCATTCATTTGCGTGCCATTGGTCCTGACACGTGCCCGTGATGGCCTGCTGGAAAGTCAAGGGCTGATGTGCGAGAGGTCGCAGCCTCCTGGCTCCCTGGCCGGCCCGAAGCATCACTGGTTGCCGGCTCTCTTTTCCTGCCCAGAAAGGTGGGCGGGCCCCTGCTGAGGGAACACACCAGGGAGGCTCTTGCCATCGTCCTCATCAACCATGGGCTCAGCGCCCGTTGGTGTCCAATGCCCGTCTCACTAGCGCCTTCCATCTTTCCCTCTCGAGCGTGGAGCGCCCTGCTTGCTGTAGACGAGCTCCGTGCCAAGCTGATCCATCGGCTCCCTGTTCTCTCTGGGCTCTGCCTCTCCTATTCGAACCCACCGTTATGCCCAATACCGGGCTCTCCATTTTTCAAGTCGTCCTTCCTCTGGCAAATAAGCCCGGAGACCTG
Source organism: Carettochelys insculpta (assembly GCF_033958435.1). Taxonomy (NCBI): domain Eukaryota; kingdom Metazoa; phylum Chordata; order Testudines; family Carettochelyidae; genus Carettochelys; species Carettochelys insculpta. The sequence goes on from NW_027439076.1 coordinate 285,183, forward strand.
GAACTTCCACTGGGGGAACCTTCTGGAGCAGATTCCCTTTGGGCTGAATCTTCCCATACAATTCCTCCTTGGTGACCTTCTGCGCCCAGCCTATTCTCAGCATCCTGCTCCAACAACTCCTCTCCAACGCCACGAACCTTCTCGCTGAAACTTGCCTTTTCACCCACCTCTCCCAGACGGACAACATGCTGCTGAGCGCTCCGCTTTCTGCCTTTCGCTTTGCCAGATCTGATCCGTCGCCTTCAAACTCGCTCTTGCTTTCACGCTCCTAGGCGCTAGTTTCTTCTTCCAGTCCACATCATACGTTACGCCCCTAGCCGGATGCGTGAACTTCTCTACGTTGTCTCCTTCGAGCCCCTCGCCGCTGATCTTCCTCCCTATTTCCTTATCGCCAATTACCAAGCGATGGTCAGAATGGGCCCGTGCCCTTTCCCTTCCCCGCTTAGCGCCTGCACCCTTCTCCCTAGCTTCTCTTCATCTTCTTCCACGATGACTACCTCACCCGCCGACCGCAACTTGGTGTTTTTCTTGACCTGCACAGATAGCCCTTCTCCCTCTTCCTTGATCTTGTCCATCGCTCTCTCGAGGGGGCGTGATGAACTCGCACGGCGCTAGGGGAGCGCCTTCTCTCGTACCTCTCCTCCTTCTAAACCAACTTCCCATCTCTGCGCGCATGCTCGCCGCTGCCGCCTCACCCTCCTCCGTATCCTCCAGCAACCGTATCAGTCTGCCGTCCACTCCGGACGACCCCAACACCTGACGAGTGACTTTCTCATCTCTCCTGTCAAACGCCTTCCGAGAAGGGACGAGGCGACTGTCGACGTGCCGGTCCTTTCGTCCAGCTCTCTGCGCTCTCAGGCTCGCTTGCCATATCGGCTGTCTGCTCCTTCTATCTTTCCCGAGTCCCGCTTGCTCGTCCGCCAGCAGTTCCTCGCGCTGCGCTCTCCATCTCGCCTTCGGTATCCTTGTCAGCCCCTCGGGTACATGGCCGGTTAGGGCACTCGTCGTCTTGTTCTTGCAGTCGGATGCGCTTGCTTTCTTGTGTCTTGTCACTGGCTCTTGGGGTGCTAGGCAGCTCTGCTTGGCCCTGAGGGGCACGGGATGTGGCGCCCCCTTCACTCTGCCCTTGGCCCGCCTGGCTGTGCGCTGGCTCAGCCGGGAGGGGACTCAGGCTTGGGCGGCATGGCCGCGCTTCCCTGGCAAGGCATGAGACAGGGATGACGTTCTTCGATTGTCACAGGGAGAGACACATCGTTGCCGCAACTCCTCTGTCTGCACCAAATCTTGGACCAAGTGGCTGAAGGAAGCGGGAGAGGAAAGAGCCTGACGATTTGCTGACTTTCTTGCCACTCCTTCCAGGCACGTCTCATTTTTGGAGCTGAAGTTCTGAGTTTTGGCTGCGGACAAGCGCTTCAAAGGTTTGCTTCCGGCCGACTTGGCAGGGCTTGGCTGACTTTTTCTTTGCACAAGCCTGCTGCTCAAGCGACTGGCAAAGGCCTCCAGAGGTGCCAGTCCCCTTCTGAGGAATTTTGCTGGGAACGTTGAGATGAGCATGTAAACAATGGCTGCTCGCTCCGAAGGACTGTGTCATGCGTGGAGAAACTCCTTCGTGGAACCTCCTTTCACACAAGGAAAACGAGGCAGTTCCCTCCACACGAGCTCGAGAGCTGGAGGAAGGCCCTGTCTGGGCTTCCACATTGCTCTTCATTCCAGCTCCTGTCTCGTGGAAGCTCTGTGCTCTCAACTGAGCCCAAAAGATCTTCGGAGCCACGCTAAATGAGGAGGAGGAGGAGGAGGAGGAGGTCAGAGACCTGTTTAGCAAGCGGGCTGTTTACTCTGTCTGTTCTACAAGCCTGCACCAAAATCCTTGCAATTGGGGTCTCTCATTTGTTGGCTGGAACCGTTTGACTGTCGACCTTTTCTCCCGCTCTTTTATCTGAAGAACGCTGTGCAGTTTAGATGGTGAAGGACTGGCCCAGCATGCTCTTCTGGGGAAGAGGCCAGAAGGGAAGGCTGGTGGTGGTGGCGGCGGCGGCAAAAGGAGGGGGGTTGCAGTAAGACAGGGGCAGACAGCATCAGGCACCTAACCGCGCCGCCTCCGGGTGGGCTCGAACCACCATCCTTTCGGTTAACAGCCAAACGCGCTGACCCATTGCACCACAGAGACACCTGCGGGCAGCTTGCGCCACCTCCGAGCACAGTGCTCGCCTTGCCGTCAGGCAATCGGTGCAGGAGAAGCACCAGGCTGCCCGCTGGGCCCCAGCCCCTGCGCTGAGCAGAGTGGCGCAGCGGGAGCGTGCTGGGCCCATAACCCAGAGGTCGATGGATCGAAACCATTCTCTGCTAGCCCTGCCTCTCGTGGCCTTTTGATTCAGGCTGAAGCCCACAGGCGGCCAAGACTCTTGCCCCAGCGCTGGGCACTGCAGGCGAGCAAACAGGACGCGGGAGTGACCCTCCTTCGTCTGCGTGAGCCACAAGAGGCTTTGAAGCCAGGTGGTCTCCTGCCAGAGGCTACTTTTGCTCAATGCCCTTGCCTCCTGAGGACTTGTGGGGTGTGCCCATTCTTCCATAGCAGCCCCTAGAATGGAGGCGGAGGGAGCACACGGCTCTCAGCCTCAGCGTGGTGCGCAAGGAACGTGCATCTCTCTCGACGTGTCCTTGCTTTACGTGCGTGTCGCTTGCCTAAGAAAGGTGGGAAGAAAGAGGAGGTTGACGGAAACCAGTGGACTCTGGCCATCCTGCGCATGGGCAATTGGAAAGAGAAGGTCTGATGGGACGCGCGTGGAAGCCCAGGGGGCGGCCTGTGACCGGCGGGACACAGCTTGTCAAGCACTGCCCGAGGCCCTGAAGTGGTGTGGCTGCTTGCCCACAAGTCAAGCGCACCCGTGAGAGATGAAGGCCTCCCGTCTCCCTCTCCGTCTCCTCAAGCGTCGTGAAGCAAGAGAGCTGCCTCATCCCCTTTTCCCACACAGAAGGGGGAGCGGCTGCACAGGGAGTGCACCAAGGAGGGAGGCTCTGGGAGCTCGAGGCCAGAAAGGGGAAGCACAGGCCCTCTTTCTGCCCATTTTCCATCAGGGCTCCTTTGGCATGCCAAGGGCACGCCACCATCGGCTCGATTGGTGGGCTCTTTCGCCCCGCCTGTCCAATGCCATTCATTTGCGTGCCATTGGTCCTGACACGTGCCCGTGATGGCCTGCTGGAAAGTCAAGGGCTGATGTGCGAGAGGTCGCAGCCTCCTGGCTCCCTGGCCGGCCCGAAGCATCACTGGTTGCCGGCTCTCTTTTCCTGCCCAGAAAGGTGGGCGGGCCCCTGCTGAGGGAACACACCAGGGAGGCTCTTGCCATCGTCCTCATCAACCATGGGCTCAGCGCCCGTTGGTGTCCAATGCCCGTCTCACTAGCGCCTTCCATCTTTCCCTCTCGAGCGTGGAGCGCCCTGCTTGCTGTAGACGAGCTCCGTGCCAAGCTGATCCATCGGCTCCCTGTTCTCTCTGGGCTCTGCCTCTCCTATTCGAACCCACCGTTATGCCCAATACCGGGCTCTCCATTTTTCAAGTCGTCCTTCCTCTGGCAAATAAGCCCGGAGACCTGGAACTTCCACTGGGGGAACCTTCTGGAGCAGATTCCCTTTGGGCTGAATCTTCCCATACAATTCCTCCTTGGTGACCTTCTGCGCCCAGCCTATTCTCAGCATCCTGCTCCAACAACTCCTCTCCAACGCCACGAACCTTCTCGCTGAAACTTGCCTTTTCACCCACCTCTCCCAGACGGACAACATGCTGCTGAGCGCTCCGCTTTCTGCCTTTCGCTTTGCCAGATCTGATCCGTCGCCTTCAAACTCGCTCTTGCTTTCACGCTCCTAGGCGCTAGTTTCTTCTTCCAGTCCACATCATACGTTCCGCCCCTAGCCGGATGCGTGAACTTCTCTACGTTGTCTCCTTCGAGCCCCTCGCCGCTGATCTTCCTCCCTATTTCCTTATCGCCAATTACCAAGCGATGGTCAGAATGGGCCCGTGCCCTTTCCCTTCCCCGCTTAGCGCCTGCACCCTTCTCCCTAGCTTCTCTTCATCTTCTTCCACGATGACTACCTCACCCGCCGACCGCAACTTGGTGTTTTTCTTGACCTGCACAGATAGCCCTTCTCCCTCTTCCTTGATCTTGTCCATCGCTCTCTCGAGGGGGCGTGATGAACTCGCACGGCGCTAGGGGAGCGCCTTCTCTCGTACCTCTCCTCCTTCTAAACCAACTTCCCATCTCTGCGCGCATGCTCGCCGCTGCCGCCTCACCCTCCTCCGTATCCTCCAGCAACCGTATCAGTCTGCCGTCCACTCCGGACGACCCCAACACCTGACGAGTGACTTTCTCATCTCTCCTGTCAAACGCCTTCCGAGAAGGGACGAGGCGACTGTCGACGTGCCGGTCCTTTCGTCCAGCTCTCTGCGCTCTCAGGCTCGCTTGCCATATCGGCTGTCTGCTCCTTCTATCTTTCCCGAGTCCCGCTTGCTCGTCCGCCAGCAGTTCCTCGCGCTGCGCTCTCCATCTCGCCTTCGGTATCCTTGTCAGCCCCTCGGGTACATGGCCGGTTAGGGCACTCGTCGTCTTGTTCTTGCAGTCGGATGCGCTTGCTTTCTTGTGTCTTGTCACTGGCTCTTGGGGTGCTAGGCAGCTCTGCTTGGCCCTGAGGGGCACGGGATGTGGCGCCCCCTTCACTCTGCCCTTGGCCCGCCTGGCTGTGCGCTGGCTCAGCCGGGAGGGGACTCAGGCTTGGGCGGCATGGCCGCGCTTCCCTGGCAAGGCATGAGACAGGGATGACGTTCTTCGATTGTCACAGGGAGAGACACATCGTTGCCGCAACTCCTCTGTCTGCACCAAATCTTGGACCAAGTGGCTGAAGGAAGCGGGAGAGGAAAGAGCCTGACGATTTGCTGACTTTCTTGCCACTCCTTCCAGGCACGTCTCATTTTTGGAGCTGAAGTTCTGAGTTTTGGCTGCGGACAAGCGCTTCAAAGGTTTGCTTCCGGCCGACTTGGCAGGGCTTGGCTGACTTTTTCTTTGCACAAGCCTGCTGCTCAAGCGACTGGCAAAGGCCTCCAGAGGTGCCAGTCCCCTTCTGAGGAATTTTGCTGGGAACGTTGAGATGAGCATGTAAACAATGGCTGCTCGCTCCGAAGGACTGTGTCATGCGTGGAGAAACTCCTTCGTGGAACCTCCTTTCACACAAGGAAAACGAGGCAGTTCCCTCCACACGAGCTCGAGAGCTGGAGGAAGGCCCTGTCTGGGCTTCCACATTGCTCTTCATTCCAGCTCCTGTCTCGTGGAAGCTCTGTGCTCTCAACTGAGCCCAAAAGATCTTCGGAGCCACGCTAAATGAGGAGGAGGAGGAGGAGGAGGAGGTCAGAGACCTGTTTAGCAAGCGGGCTGTTTACTCTGTCTGTTCTACAAGCCTGCACCAAAATCCTTGCAATTGGGGTCTCTCATTTGTTGGCTGGAAGCGTTTGACTGTCGACCTTTTCTCCCGCTCTTTTATCTGAAGAACGCTGTGCAGTTTAGATGGTGAAGGACTGGCCCAGCATGCTCTTCTGGGGAAGAGGCCAGAAGGGAAGGCTGGTGGTGGTGGCGGCGGCGGCAAAAGGAGGGGGGTTGCAGTAAGACAGGGGCAGACAGCATCAGGCACCTAACCGCGCCGCCTCCGGGTGGGCTCGAACCACCATCCTTTCGGTTAACAGCCAAACGCGCTGACCCATTGCGCCACAGAGACACCTGCGGGCAGCTTGCGCCACCTCCGAGCACAGTGCTCGCCTTGCCGTCAGGCAATCGGTGCAGGAGAAGCACCAGGCTGCCCGCTGGGCCCCAGCCCCTGCACTGAGCAGAGTGGCGCAGCGGGAGCGTGCTGGGCCCATAACCCAGAGGTCGATGGATCGAAACCATTCTCTGCTAGCCCTGCCTCTCGTGGCCTTTTGATTCAGGCTGAAGCCCACAGGCGGCCAAGACTCTTGCCCCAGCGCTGGGCACTGCAGGCGAGCAAACAGGACGCGGGAGTGACCCTCCTTCGTCTGCGTGAGCCACAAGAGGCTTTGAAGCCAGGTGGTCTCCTGCCAGAGGCTACTTTTGCTCAATGCCCTTGCCTCCTGAGGACTTGTGGGGTGTGCCCATTCTTCCATAGCAGCCCCTAGAATGGAGGCGGAGGGAGCACACGGCTCTCAGCCTCAGCGTGGTGCGCAAGGAACGTGCATCTCTCTCGACGTGTCCTTGCTTTACGTGCGTGTCGCTTGCCTAAGAAAGGTGGGAAGAAAGAGGAGGTTGACGGAAACCAGTGGACTCTGGCCATCCTGCGCATGGGCAATTGGAAAGAGAAGGTCTGATGGGACGCGCGTGGAAGCCCAGGGGGCGGCCTGTGACCGGCGGGACACAGCTTGTCAAGCACTGCCCGAGGCCCTGAAGTGGTGTGGCTGCTTGCCCACAAGTCAAGCGCACCCGTGAGAGATGAAGGCCTCCCGTCTCCCTCTCCGTCTCCGTCGCCGTCTCCGTCTCCGTCTCCGTCTCCTCAAGCGTCGTGAAGCAAGAGAGCTTCCTCATCCCCTTTTCCCACGCAGAAGGGGGAGCGGCTGCACAGGGAGTGCACCAAGGAGGGAGGCTCTGGGAGCTCGAGGCCAGAAAGGGGAAGCACAGGCCCTCTTTCTGCCCATTTTCCATCAGGGCTCCTTTGGCATGCCAAGGGCACGCCACCATCGGCTCGATTGGTGGGCTCTTTCGCCCCGCCTGTCCAATGCCATTCATTTGCGTGCCATTGGTCCTGACACGTGCCCGTGATGGCCTGCTGGAAAGTCAAGGGCTGATGTGCGAGAGGTCGCAGCCTCCTGGCTCCCTGGCCGGCCCGAAGCATCACTGGTTGCCGGCTCTCTTTTCCTGCCCAGAAAGGTGGGCGGGCCCCTGCTGAGGGAACACACCAGGGAGGCTCTTGCCATCGTCCTCATCAACCATGGGCTCAGCGCCCGTTGGTGTCCAATGCCCGTCTCACTAGCGCCTTCCATCTTTCCCTCTCGAGCGTGGAGCGCCCTGCTTGCTGTAGACGAGCTCCGTGCCAAGCTGATCCATCGGCTCCCTGTTCTCTCTGGGCTCTGCCTCTCCTATTCGAACCCACCGTTATGCCCAATACCGGGCTCTCCATTTTTCAAGTCGTCCTTCCTCTGGCAAATAAGCCCGGAGACCTGGAACTTCCACTGGGGGAACCTTCTGGAGCAGATTCCCTTTGGGCTGAATCTTCCCATACAATTCCTCCTTGGTGACCTTCTGCGCCCAGCCTATTCTCAGCATCCTGCTCCAACAACTCCTCTCCAACGCCACGAACCTTCTCGCTGAAACTTGCCTTTTCACCCACCTCTCCCAGACGGACAACATGCTGCTGAGCGCTCCGCTTTCTGCCTTTCGCTTTGCCAGATCTGATCCGTCGCCTTCAAACTCGCTCTTGCTTTCACGCTCCTAGGCGCTAGTTTCTTCTTCCAGTCCACATCATACGTTCCGCCCCTAGCCGGATGCGTGAACTTCTCTACGTTGTCTCCTTCGAGCCCCTCGCCGCTGATCTTCCTCCCTATTTCCTTATCGCCAATTACCAAGCGATGGTCAGAATGGGCCCGTGCCCTTTCCCTTCCCCGCTTAGCGCCTGCACCCTTCTCCCTAGCTTCTCTTCATCTTCTTCCACGATGACTACCTCACCCGCCGACCGCAACTTGGTGTTTTTCTTGACCTGCACAGATAGCCCTTCTCCCTCTTCCTTGATCTTGTCCATCGCTCTCTCGAGGGGGCGTGATGAACTCGCACGGCGCTAGGGGAGCGCCTTCTCTCGTACCTCTCCTCCTTCTAAACCAACTTCCCATCTCTGCGCGCATGCTCGCCGCTGCCGCCTCACCCTCCTCCGTATCCTCCAGCAACCGTATCAGTCTGCCGTCCACTCCGGACGACCCCAACACCTGACGAGTGACTTTCTCATCTCTCCTGTCAAACGCCTTCCGAGAAGGGACGAGGCGACTGTCGACGTGCCGGTCCTTTCGTCCAGCTCTCTGCGCTCTCAGGCTCGCTTGCCATATCGGCTGTCTGCTCCTTCTATCTTTCCCGAGTCCCGCTTGCTCGTCCGCCAGCAGTTCCTCGCGCTGCGCTCTCCATCTCGCCTTCGGTATCCTTGTCAGCCCCTCGGGTACATGGCCGGTTAGGGCACTCGTCGTCTTGTTCTTGCAGTCGGATGCGCTTGCTTTCTTGTGTCTTGTCACTGGCTCTTGGGGTGCTAGGCAGCTCTGCTTGGCCCTGAGGGGCACGGGATGTGGCGCCCCCTTCACTCTGCCCTTGGCCCGCCTGGCTGTGCGCTGGCTCAGCCGGGAGGGGACTCAGGCTTGGGCGGCATGGCCGCGCTTCCCTGGCAAGGCATGAGACAGGGATGACGTTCTTCGATTGTCACAGGGAGAGACACATCGTTGCCGCAACTCCTCTGTCTGCACCAAATCTTGGACCAAGTGGCTGAAGGAAGCGGGAGAGGAAAGAGCCTGACGATTTGCTGACTTTCTTGCCACTCCTTCCAGGCACGTCTCATTTTTGGAGCTGAAGTTCTGAGTTTTGGCTGCGGACAAGCGCTTCAAAGGTTTGCTTCCGGCCGACTTGGCAGGGCTTGGCTGACTTTTTCTTTGCACAAGCCTGCTGCTCAAGCGACTGGCAAAGGCCTCCAGAGGTGCCAGTCCCCTTCTGAGGAATTTTGCTGGGAACGTTGAGATGAGCATGTAAACAATGGCTGCTCGCTCCGAAGGACTGTGTCATGCGTGGAGAAACTCCTTCGTGGAACCTCCTTTCACACAAGGAAAACGAGGCAGTTCCCTCCACACGAGCTCGAGAGCTGGAGGAAGGCCCTGTCTGGGCTTCCACATTGCTCTTCATTCCAGCTCCTGTCTCGTGGAAGCTCTGTGCTCTCAACTGAGCCCAAAAGATCTTCGGAGCCACGCTAAATGAGGAGGAGGAGGAGGAGGAGGAGGTCAGAGACCTGTTTAGCAAGCGGGCTGTTTACTCTGTCTGTTCTACAAGCCTGCACCAAAATCCTTGCAATTGGGGTCTCTCATTTGTTGGCTGGAAGCGTTTGACTGTCGACCTTTTCTCCCGCTCTTTTATCTGAAGAACGCTGTGCAGTTTAGATGGTGAAGGACTGGCCCAGCATGCTCTTCTGGGGAAGAGGCCAGAAGGGAAGGCTGGTGGTGGTGGCGGCGGCGGCAAAAGGAGGGGGGTTGCAGTAAGACAGGGGCAGACAGCATCAGGCACCTAACCGCGCCGCCTCCGGGTGGGCTCGAACCACCATCCTTTCGGTTAACAGCCGAACGCGCTGACCCATTGCGCCACAGAGACACCTGCGGGCAGCTTGCGCCACCTCCGAGCACAGTGCTCGCCTTGCCGTCAGGCAATCGGTGCAGGAGAAGCACCAGGCTGCCCGCTGGGCCCCTGCCCCTGCGCTAAGCAGAGTGGCGCAGCGGGAGCGTGCTGGGCCCATAACCCAGAGGTCGATGGATCGAAACCATTCTCTGCTAGCCCTGCCTCTCGTGGCCTTTTGATTCAGGCTGAAGCCCACAGGCGGCCAAGACTCTTGCCCCAGCGCTGGGCACTGCAGGCGAGCAAACAGGACGCGGGAGTGACCCTCCTTCGTCTGCGTGAGCCACAAGAGGCTTTGAAGCCAGGTGGTCTCCTGCCAGAGGCTACTTTTGCTCAATGCCCTTGCCTCCTGAGGACTTGTGGGGTGTGCCCATTCTTCCATAGCAGCCCCTAGAATGGAGGCGGAGGGAGCACACGGCTCTCAGCCTCAGCGTGGTGCGCAAGGAACGTGCATCTCTCTCGACGTGTCCTTGCTTTACGTGCGTGTCGCTTGCCTAAGAAAGGTGGGAAGAAAGAGGAGGTTGACGGAAACCAGTGGACTCTGGCCATCCTGCGCATGGGCAATTGGAAAGAGAAGGTCTGATGGGACGCGCGTGGAAGCCCAGGGGGCGGCCTGTGACCGGCGGGACACAGCTTGTCAAGCACTGCCCGAGGCCCTGAAGTGGTGTGGCTGCTTGCCCACAAGTCAAGCGCACCCGTGAGAGATGAAGGCCTCCCGTCTCCCTCTCCGTCTCCGTCGCCGTCTCCGTCTCCGTCTCCGTCTCCTCAAGCGTCGTGAAGCAAGAGAGCTTCCTCATCCCCTTTTCCCACGCAGAAGGGGGAGCGGCTGCACAGGGAGTGCACCAAGGAGGGAGGCTCTGGGAGCTCGAGGCCAGAAAGGGGAAGCACAGGCCCTCTTTCTGCCCATTTTCCATCAGGGCTCCTTTGGCATGCCAAGGGCACGCCACCATCGGCTCGATTGGTGGGCTCTTTCGCCCCGCCTGTCCAATGCCATTCATTTGCGTGCCATTGGTCCTGACACGTGCCCGTGATGGCCTGCTGGAAAGTCAAGGGCTGATGTGCGAGAGGTCGCAGCCTCCTGGCTCCCTGGCCGGCCCGAAGCATCACTGGTTGCCGGCTCTCTTTTCCTGCCCAGAAAGGTGGGCGGGCCCCTGCTGAGGGAACACACCAGGGAGGCTCTTGCCATCGTCCTCATCAACCATGGGCTCAGCGCCCGTTGGTGTCCAATGCCCGTCTCACTAGCGCCTTCCATCTTTCCCTCTCGAGCGTGGAGCGCCCTGCTTGCTGTAGACGAGCTCCGTGCCAAGCTGATCCATCGGCTCCCTGTTCTCTCTGGGCTCTGCCTCTCCTATTCGAACCCACCGTTATGCCCAATACCGGGCTCTCCATTTTTCAAGTCGTCCTTCCTCTGGCAAATAAGCCCGGAGACCTGGAACTTCCACTGGGGGAACCTTCTGGAGCAGATTCCCTTTGGGCTGAATCTTCCCATACAATTCCTCCTTGGTGACCTTCTGCGCCCAGCCTATTCTCAGCATCCTGCTCCAACAACTCCTCTCCAACGCCACGAACCTTCTCGCTGAAACTTGCCTTTTCACCCACCTCTCCCAGACGGACAACATGCTGCTGAGCGCTCCGCTTTCTGCCTTTCGCTTTGCCAGATCTGATCCGTCGCCTTCAAACTCGCTCTTGCTTTCACGCTCCTAGGCGCTAGTTTCTTCTTCCAGTCCACATCATACGTTCCGCCCCTAGCCGGATGCGTGAACTTCTCTACGTTGTCTCCTTCGAGCCCCTCGCCGCTGATCTTCCTCCCTATTTCCTTATCGCCAATTACCAAGCGATGGTCAGAATGGGCCCGTGCCCTTTCCCTTCCCCGCTTAGCGCCTGCACCCTTCTCCCTAGCTTCTCTTCATCTTCTTCCACGATGACTACCTCACCCGCCGACCGCAACTTGGTGTTTTTCTTGACCTGCACAGATAGCCCTTCTCCCTCTTCCTTGATCTTGTCCATCGCTCTCTCGAGGGGGCGTGATGAACTCGCACGGCGCTAGGGGAGCGCCTTCTCTCGTACCTCTCCTCCTTCTAAACCAACTTCCCATCTCTGCGCGCATGCTCGCCGCTGCCGCCTCACCCTCCTCCGTATCCTCCAGCAACCGTATCAGTCTGCCGTCCACTCCGGACGACCCCAACACCTGACGAGTGACTTTCTCATCTCTCCTGTCAAACGCCTTCCGAGAAGGGACGAGGCGACTGTCGACGTGCCGGTCCTTTCGTCCAGCTCTCTGCGCTCTCAGGCTCGCTTGCCATATCGGCTGTCTGCTCCTTCTATCTTTCCCGAGTCCCGCTTGCTCGTCCGCCAGCAGTTCCTCGCGCTGCGCTCTCCATCTCGCCTTCGGTATCCTTGTCAGCCCCTCGGGTACATGGCCGGTTAGGGCACTCGTCGTCTTGTTCTTGCAGTCGGATGCGCTTGCTTTCTTGTGTCTTGTCACTGGCTCTTGGGGTGCTAGGCAGCTCTGCTTGGCCCTGAGGGGCACGGGATGTGGCGCCCCCTTCACTCTGCCCTTGGCCCGCCTGGCTGTGCGCTGGCTCAGCCGGGAGGGGACTCAGGCTTGGGCGGCATGGCCGCGCTTCCCTGGCAAGGCATGAGACAGGGATGACGTTCTTCGATTGTCACAGGGAGAGACACATCGTTGCCGCAACTCCTCTGTCTGCACCAAATCTTGGACCAAGTGGCTGAAGGAAGCGGGAGAGGAAAGAGCCTGACGATTTGCTGACTTTCTTGCCACTCCTTCCAGGCACGTCTCATTTTTGGAGCTGAAGTTCTGAGTTTTGGCTGCGGACAAGCGCTTCAAAGGTTTGCTTCCGGCCGACTTGGCAGGGCTTGGCTGACTTTTTCTTTGCACAAGCCTGCTGCTCAAGCGACTGGCAAAGGCCTCCAGAGGTGCCAGTCCCCTTCTGAGGAATTTTGCTGGGAACGTTGAGATGAGCATGTAAACAATGGCTGCTCGCTCCGAAGGACTGTGTCATGCGTGGAGAAACTCCTTCGTGGAACCTCCTTTCACACAAGGAAAACGAGGCAGTTCCCTCCACACGAGCTCGAGAGCTGGAGGAAGGCCCTGTCTGGGCTTCCACATTGCTCTTCATTCCAGCTCCTGTCTCGTGGAAGCTCTGTGCTCTCAACTGAGCCCAAAAGATCTTCGGAGCCACGCTAAATGAGGAGGAGGAGGAGGAGGAGGAGGTCAGAGACCTGTTTAGCAAGCGGGCTGTTTACTCTGTCTGTTCTACAAGCCTGCACCAAAATCCTTGCAATTGGGGTCTCTCATTTGTTGGCTGGAAGCGTTTGACTGTCGACCTTTTCTCCCGCTCTTTTATCTGAAGAACGCTGTGCAGTTTAGATGGTGAAGGACTGGCCCAGCATGCTCTTCTGGGGAAGAGGCCAGAAGGGAAGGCTGGTGGTGGTGGCGGCGGCGGCAAAAGGAGGGGGGTTGCAGTAAGACAGGGGCAGACAGCATCAGGCACCTAACCGCGCCGCCTCCGGGTGGGCTCGAACCACCATCCTTTCGGTTAACAGCCGAACGCGCTGACCCATTGCGCCACAGAGACACCTGCGGGCAGCTTGCGCCACCTCCGAGCACAGTGCTCGCCTTGCCGTCAGGCAATCGGTGCAGGAGAAGCACCAGGCTGCCCGCTGGGCCCCTGCCCCTGCGCTAAGCAGAGTGGCGCAGCGGGAGCGTGCTGGGCCCATAACCCAGAGGTCGATGGATCGAAACCATTCTCTGCTAGCCCTGCCTCTCGTGGCCTTTTGATTCAGGCTGAAGCCCACAGGCGGCCAAGACTCTTGCCCCAGCGCTGGGCACTGCAGGCGAGCAAACAGGACGCGGGAGTGACCCTCCTTCGTCTGCGTGAGCCACAAGAGGCTTTGAAGCCAGGTGGTCTCCTGCCAGAGGCTACTTTTGCTCAATGCCCTTGCCTCCTGAGGACTTGTGGGGTGTGCCCATTCTTCCATAGCAGCCCCTAGAATGGAGGCGGAGGGAGCACACGGCTCTCAGCCTCAGCGTGGTGCGCAAGGAACGTGCATCTCTCTCGACGTGTCCTTGCTTTACGTGCGTGTCGCTTGCCTAAGAAAGGTGGGAAGAAAGAGGAGGTTGACGGAAACCAGTGGACTCTGGCCATCCTGCGCATGGGCAATTGGAAAGAGAAGGTCTGATGGGACGCGCGTGGAAGCCCAGGGGGCGGCCTGTGACCGGCGGGACACAGCTTGTCAAGCACTGCCCGAGGCCCTGAAGTGGTGTGGCTGCTTGCCCACAAGTCAAGCGCACCCGTGAGAGATGAAGGCCTCCCGTCTCCCTCTCCGTCTCCGTCGCCGTCTCCGTCTCCGTCTCCGTCTCCTCAAGCGTCGTGAAGCAAGAGAGCTTCCTCATCCCCTTTTCCCACGCAGAAGGGGGAGCGGCTGCACAGGGAGTGCACCAAGGAGGGAGGCTCTGGGAGCTCGAGGCCAGAAAGGGGAAGCACAGGCCCTCTTTCTGCCCATTTTCCATCAGGGCTCCTTTGGCATGCCAAGGGCACGCCACCATCGGCTCGATTGGTGGGCTCTTTCGCCCCGCCTGTCCAATGCCATTCATTTGCGTGCCATTGGTCCTGACACGTGCCCGTGATGGCCTGCTGGAAAGTCAAGGGCTGATGTGCGAGAGGTCGCAGCCTCCTGGCTCCCTGGCCGGCCCGAAGCATCACTGGTTGCCGGCTCTCTTTTCCTGCCCAGAAAGGTGGGCGGGCCCCTGCTGAGGGAACACACCAGGGAGGCTCTTGCCATCGTCCTCATCAACCATGGGCTCAGCGCCCGTTGGTGTCCAATGCCCGTCTCACTAGCGCCTTCCATCTTTCCCTCTCGAGCGTGGAGCGCCCTGCTTGCTGTAGACGAGCTCCGTGCCAAGCTGATCCATCGGCTCCCTGTTCTCTCTGGGCTCTGCCTCTCCTATTCGAACCCACCGTTATGCCCAATACCGGGCTCTCCATTTTTCAAGTCGTCCTTCCTCTGGCAAATAAGCCCGGAGACCTGGAACTTCCACTGGGGGAACCTTCTGGAGCAGATTCCCTTTGGGCTGAATCTTCCCATACAATTCCTCCTTGGTGACCTTCTGCGCCCAGCCTATTCTCAGCATCCTGCTCCAACAACTCCTCTCCAACGCCACGAACCTTCTCGCTGAAACTTGCCTTTTCACCCACCTCTCCCAGACGGACAACATGCTGCTGAGCGCTCCGCTTTCTGCCTTTCGCTTTGCCAGATCTGATCCGTCGCCTTCAAACTCGCTCTTGCTTTCACGCTCCTAGGCGCTAGTTTCTTCTTCCAGTCCACATCATACGTTCCGCCCCTAGCCGGATGCGTGAACTTCTCTACGTTGTCTCCTTCGAGCCCCTCGCCGCTGATCTTCCTCCCTATTTCCTTATCGCCAATTACCAAGCGATGGTCAGAATGGGCCCGTGCCCTTTCCCTTCCCCGCTTAGCGCCTGCACCCTTCTCCCTAGCTTCTCTTCATCTTCTTCCACGATGACTACCTCACCCGCCGACCGCAACTTGGTGTTTTTCTTGACCTGCACAGATAGCCCTTCTCCCTCTTCCTTGATCTTGTCCATCGCTCTCTCGAGGGGGCGTGATGAACTCGCACGGCGCTAGGGGAGCGCCTTCTCTCGTACCTCTCCTCCTTCTAAACCAACTTCCCATCTCTGCGCGCATGCTCGCCGCTGCCGCCTCACCCTCCTCCGTATCCTCCAGCAACCGTATCAGTCTGCCGTCCACTCCGGACGACCCCAACACCTGACGAGTGACTTTCTCATCTCTCCTGTCAAACGCCTTCCGAGAAGGGACGAGGCGACTGTCGACGTGCCGGTCCTTTCGTCCAGCTCTCTGCGCTCTCAGGCTCGCTTGCCATATCGGCTGTCTGCTCCTTCTATCTTTCCCGAGTCCCGCTTGCTCGTCCGCCAGCAGTTCCTCGCGCTGCGCTCTCCATCTCGCCTTCGGTATCCTTGTCAGCCCCTCGGGTACATGGCCGGTTAGGGCACTCGTCGTCTTGTTCTTGCAGTCGGATGCGCTTGCTTTCTTGTGTCTTGTCACTGGCTCTTGGGGTGCTAGGCAGCTCTGCTTGGCCCTGAGGGGCACGGGATGTGGCGCCCCCTTCACTCTGCCCTTGGCCCGCCTGGCTGTGCGCTGGCTCAGCCGGGAGGGGACTCAGGCTTGGGCGGCATGGCCGCGCTTCCCTGGCAAGGCATGAGACAGGGATGACGTTCTTCGATTGTCACAGGGAGAGACACATCGTTGCCGCAACTCCTCTGTCTGCACCAAATCTTGGACCAAGTGGCTGAAGGAAGCGGGAGAGGAAAGAGCCTGACGATTTGCTGACTTTCTTGCCACTCCTTCCAGGCACGTCTCATTTTTGGAGCTGAAGTTCTGAGTTTTGGCTGCGGACAAGCGCTTCAAAGGTTTGCTTCCGGCCGACTTGGCAGGGCTTGGCTGACTTTTTCTTTGCACAAGCCTGCTGCTCAAGCGACTGGCAAAGGCCTCCAGAGGTGCCAGTCCCCTTCTGAGGAATTTTGCTGGGAACGTTGAGATGAGCATGTAAACAATGGCTGCTCGCTCCGAAGGACTGTGTCATGCGTGGAGAAACTCCTTCGTGGAACCTCCTTTCACACAAGGAAAACGAGGCAGTTCCCTCCACACGAGCTCGAGAGCTGGAGGAAGGCCCTGTCTGGGCTTCCACATTGCTCTTCATTCCAGCTCCTGTCTCGTGGAAGCTCTGTGCTCTCAACTGAGCCCAAAAGATCTTCGGAGCCACGCTAAATGAGGAGGAGGAGGAGGAGGAGGAGGTCAGAGACCTGTTTAGCAAGCGGGCTGTTTACTCTGTCTGTTCTACAAGCCTGCACCAAAATCCTTGCAATTGGGGTCTCTCATTTGTTGGCTGGAACCGTTTGACTGTCGACCTTTTCTCCCGCTCTTTTATCTGAAGAACGCTGTGCAGTTTAGATGGTGAAGGACTGGCCCAGCATGCTCTTCTGGGGAAGAGGCCAGAAGGGAAGGCTGGTGGTGGTGGCGGCGGCAAAAGGAGGGGGGTTGCAGTAAGACAGGGACAGACAGCATCAGGCACCTAACCGCGCCGCCTCCGGGTGGGCTCGAACCACCATCCTTTCGGTTAACAGCCGAAGGCGCTGACCCATTGCGCCACAGAGACACCTGCGGGCAGCTTGCGCCACCTCCGAGCACAGTGCTCGCCTTGCCGTCAGGCAATCGGTGCAGGAGAAGCACCAGGCTGCCCGCTGGGCCCCAGCCCCTGCGCTGAGCAGAGTGGCGCAGCAGGAGCGTGCTGGGCCCATAACCCAGAGGTCGATGGATCGAAACCATTCTCTGCTAGCCCTGCCTCTCGTGGCCTTTTGATTCAGGCTGAAGCCCACAGGCGGCCAAGACTCTTGCCCCAGCGCTGGGCACTGCAGGCGAGCAAACAGGACGCGGGAGTGACCCTCCTTCGTCTGCGTGAGCCACAAGAGGCTTTGAAGCCAGGTGGTCTCCTGCCAGAGGCTACTTTTGCTCAATGCCCTTGCCTCCTGAGGACTTGTGGGGTGTGCCCATTCTTCCATAGCAGCCCCTAGAATGGAGGCGGAGGGAGCACACGGCTCTCAGCCTCAGCGTGGTGCGCAAGGAACGTGCATCTCTCTCGACGTGTCCTTGCTTTACGTGCGTGTCGCTTGCCTAAGAAAGGTGGGAAGAAAGAGGAGGTTGACGGAAACCAGTGGACTCTGGCCATCCTGCGCATGGGCAATTGGAAAGAGAAGGTCTGATGGGACGCGCGTGGAAGCCCAGGGGGCGGCCTGTGACCGGCGGGACACAGCTTGTCAAGCACTGCCCGAGGCCCTGAAGTGGTGTGGCTGCTTGCCCACAAGTCAAGCGCACCCGTGAGAGATGAAGGCCTCCCGTCTCCCTCTCCGTCTCCGTCGCCGTCTCCGTCTCCGTCTCCGTCTCCTCAAGCGTCGTGAAGCAAGAGAGCTTCCTCATCCCCTTTTCCCACGCAGAAGGGGGAGCGGCTGCACAGGGAGTGCACCAAGGAGGGAGGCTCTGGGAGCTCGAGGCCAGAAAGGGGAAGCACAGGCCCTCTTTCTGCCCATTTTCCATCAGGGCTCCTTTGGCATGCCAAGGGCACGCCACCATCGGCTCGATTGGTGGGCTCTTTCGCCCCGCCTGTCCAATGCCATTCATTTGCGTGCCATTGGTCCTGACACGTGCCCGTGATGGCCTGCTGGAAAGTCAAGGGCTGATGTGCGAGAGGTCGCAGCCTCCTGGCTCCCTGGCCGGCCCGAAGCATCACTGGTTGCCGGCTCTCTTTTCCTGCCCAGAAAGGTGGGCGGGCCCCTGCTGAGGGAACACACCAGGGAGGCTCTTGCCATCGTCCTCATCAACCATGGGCTCAGCGCCCGTTGGTGTCCAATGCCCGTCTCACTAGCGCCTTCCATCTTTCCCTCTCGAGCGTGGAGCGCCCTGCTTGCTGTAGACGAGCTCCGTGCCAAGCTGATCCATCGGCTCCCTGTTCTCTCTGGGCTCTGCCTCTCCTATTCGAACCCACCGTTATGCCCAATACCGGGCTCTCCATTTTTCAAGTCGTCCTTCCTCTGGCAAATAAGCCCGGAGACCTGGAACTTCCACTGGGGGAACCTTCTGGAGCAGATTCCCTTTGGGCTGAATCTTCCCATACAATTCCTCCTTGGTGACCTTCTGCGCCCAGCCTATTCTCAGCATCCTGCTCCAACAACTCCTCTCCAACGCCACGAACCTTCTCGCTGAAACTTGCCTTTTCACCCACCTCTCCCAGACGGACAACATGCTGCTGAGCGCTCCGCTTTCTGCCTTTCGCTTTGCCAGATCTGATCCGTCGCCTTCAAACTCGCTCTTGCTTTCACGCTCCTAGGCGCTAGTTTCTTCTTCCAGTCCACATCATACGTTACGCCCCTAGCCGGATGCGTGAACTTCTCTACGTTGTCTCCTTCGAGCCCCTCGCCGCTGATCTTCCTCCCTATTTCCTTATCGCCAATTACCAAGCGATGGTCAGAATGGGCCCGTGCCCTTTCCCTTCCCCGCTTAGCGCCTGCACCCTTCTCCCTAGCTTCTCTTCATCTTCTTCCACGATGACTACCTCACCCGCCGACCGCAACTTGGTGTTTTTCTTGACCTGCACAGATAGCCCTTCTCCCTCTTCCTTGATCTTGTCCATCGCTCTCTCGAGGGGGCGTGATGAACTCGCACGGCGCTAGGGGAGCGCCTTCTCTCGTACCTCTCCTCCTTCTAAACCAACTTCCCATCTCTGCGCGCATGCTCGCCGCTGCCGCCTCACCCTCCTCCGTATCCTCCAGCAACCGTATCAGTCTGCCGTCCACTCCGGACGACCCCAACACCTGACGAGTGACTTTCTCATCTCTCCTGTCAAACGCCTTCCGAGAAGGGACGAGGCGACTGTCGACGTGCCGGTCCTTTCGTCCAGCTCTCTGCGCTCTCAGGCTCGCTTGCCATATCGGCTGTCTGCTCCTTCTATCTTTCCCGAGTCCCGCTTGCTCGTCCGCCAGCAGTTCCTCGCGCTGCGCTCTCCATCTCGCCTTCGGTATCCTTGTCAGCCCCTCGGGTACATGGCCGGTTAGGGCACTCGTCGTCTTGTTCTTGCAGTCGGATGCGCTTGCTTTCTTGTGTCTTGTCACTGGCTCTTGGGGTGCTAGGCAGCTCTGCTTGGCCCTGAGGGGCACGGGATGTGGCGCCCCCTTCACTCTGTCCTTGGCCCGCCTGGCTGTGCGCTGGCTCAGCCGGGAGGGGACTCAGGCTTGGGCGGCATGGCCGCGCTTCCCTGGCAAGGCATGAGACAGGGATGACGTTCTTCGATTGTCACAGGGAGAGACACATCGTTGCCGCAACTCCTCTGTCTGCACCAAATCTTGGACCAAGTGGCTGAAGGAAGCGGGAGAGGAAAGAGCCTGACGATTTGCTGACTTTCTTGCCACTCCTTCCAGGCACGTCTCATTTTTGGAGCTGAAGTTCTGAGTTTTGGCTGCGGACAAGCGCTTCAAAGGTTTGCTTCCGGCCGACTTGGCAGGGCTTGGCTGACTTTTTCTTTGCACAAGCCTGCTGCTCAAGCGACTGGCAAAGGCCTCCAGAGGTGCCAGTCCCCTTCTGAGGAATTTTGCTGGGAACGTTGAGATGAGCATGTAAACAATGGCTGCTCGCTCCGAAGGACTGTGTCATGCGTGGAGAAACTCCTTCGTGGAACCTCCTTTCACACAAGGAAAACGAGGCAGTTCCCCCCACACGAGCTCGAGAGCTGGAGGAAGGCCCTGTCTGGGCTTCCACATTGCTCTTCATTCCAGCTCCTGTCTCGTGGAAGCTCTGTGCTCTCAACTGAGCCCAAAAGATCTTCGGAGCCACGCTAAATGAGGAGGAGGAGGAGGAGGAGGAGGTCAGAGACCTGTTTAGCAAGCGGACTGTTTACTCTGTCTGTTCTACAAGCCTGCACCAAAATCCTTGCAATTGGGGTCTCTCATTTGTTGGCTGGAACCGTTTGACTGTCGACCTTTTCTCCCGCTCTTTTATCTGAAGAACGCTGTGCAGTTTAGATGGTGAAGGACTGGCCCAGCATGCTCTTCTGGGGAAGAGGCCAGAAGGGAAGGCTGGTGGTGGTGGCAAAAGGAGGGGGGTTGCAGTAAGACAGGGGCAGACAGCATCAGGCACCTAACCGCGCCGCCTCCGGGTGGGCTCGAACCACCATCCTTTCGGTTAACAGCCGAAGGCGCTGACCCATTGCGCCACAGAGACACCTGCGGGCAGCTTGCGCCACCTCCGAGCACAGTGCTCGCCTTGCCGTCAGGCAATCGGTGCAGGAGAAGCACCAGGCTGCCCGCTGGGCCCCAGCCCCTGCACTGAGCAGAGTGGCGCAGCAGGAGCGTGCTGGGCCCATAACCCAGAGGTCGATGGATCGAAACCATTCTCTGCTAGCCCTGCCTCTCGTGGCCTTTTGATTCAGGCTGAAGCCCACAGGCGGCCAAGACTCTTGCCCCAGCGCTGGGCACTGCAGGCGAGCAAACAGGACGCGGGAGTGACCCTCCTTCGTCTGCGTGAGCCACAAGAGGCTTTGAAGCCAGGTGGTCTCCTGCCAGAGGCTACTTTTGCTCAATGCCCTTGCCTCCTGAGGACTTGTGGGGTGTGCCCATTCTTCCATAGCAGCCCCTAGAATGGAGGCGGAGGGAGCACACGGCTCTCAGCCTCAGCGTGGTGCGCAAGGAACGTGCATCTCTCTCGACGTGTCCTTGCTTTACGTGCGTGTCGCTTGCCTAAGAAAGGTGGGAAGAAAGAGGAGGTTGACGGAAACCAGTGGACTCTGGCCATCCTGCGCATGGGCAATTGGAAAGAGAAGGTCTGATGGGACGCGCGTGGAAGCCCAGGGGGCGGCCTGTGACCGGCGGGACACAGCTTGTCAAGCACTGCCCGAGGCCCTGAAGTGGTGTGGCTGCTTGCCCACAAGTCAAGCGCACCCGTGAGAGATGAAGGCCTCCCGTCTCCCTCTCCGTCTCCGTCGCCGTCTCCGTCTCCGTCTCCTCAAGCGTCGTGAAGCAAGAGAGCTTCCTCATCCCCTTTTCCCACGCAGAAGGGGGAGCGGCTGCACAGGGAGTGCACCAAGGAGGGAGGCTCTGGGAGCTCGAGGCCAGAAAGGGGAAGCACAGGCCCTCTTTCTGCCCATTTTCCATCAGGGCTCCTTTGGCATGCCAAGGGCACGCCACCATCGGCTCGATTGGTGGGCTCTTTCGCCCCGCCTGTCCAATGCCATTCATTTGCGTGCCATTGGTCCTGACACGTGCCCGTGATGGCCTGCTGGAAAGTCAAGGGCTGATGTGCGAGAGGTCGCAGCCTCCTGGCTCCCTGGCCGGCCCGAAGCATCACTGGTTGCCGGCTCTCTTTTCCTGCCCAGAAAGGTGGGCGGGCCCCTGCTGAGGGAACACACCAGGGAGGCTCTTGCCATCGTCCTCATCAACCATGGGCTCAGCGCCCGTTGGTGTCCAATGCCCGTCTCACTAGCGCCTTCCATCTTTCCCTCTCGAGCGTGGAGCGCCCTGCTTGCTGTAGACGAGCTCCGTGCCAAGCTGATCCATCGGCTCCCTGTTCTCTCTGGGCTCTGCCTCTCCTATTCGAACCCACCGTTATGCCCAATACCGGGCTCTCCATTTTTCAAGTCGTCCTTCCTCTGGCAAATAAGCCCGGAGACCTGGAACTTCCACTGGGGGAACCTTCTGGAGCAGATTCCCTTTGGGCTGAATCTTCCCATACAATTCCTCCTTGGTGACCTTCTGCGCCCAGCCTATTCTCAGCATCCTGCTCCAACAACTCCTCTCCAACGCCACGAACCTTCTCGCTGAAACTTGCCTTTTCACCCACCTCTCCCAGACGGACAACATGCTGCTGAGCGCTCCGCTTTCTGCCTTTCGCTTTGCCAGATCTGATCCGTCGCCTTCAAACTCGCTCTTGCTTTCACGCTCCTAGGCGCTAGTTTCTTCTTCCAGTCCACATCATACGTTACGCCCCTAGCCGGATGCGTGAACTTCTCTACGTTGTCTCCTTCGAGCCCCTCGCCGCTGATCTTCCTCCCTATTTCCTTATCGCCAATTACCAAGCGATGGTCAGAATGGGCCCGTGCCCTTTCCCTTCCCCGCTTAGCGCCTGCACCCTTCTCCCTAGCTTCTCTTCATCTTCTTCCACGATGACTACCTCACCCGCCGACCGCAACTTGGTGTTTTTCTTGACCTGCACAGATAGCCCTTCTCCCTCTTCCTTGATCTTGTCCATCGCTCTCTCGAGGGGGCGTGATGAACTCGCACGGCGCTAGGGGAGCGCCTTCTCTCGTACCTCTCCTCCTTCTAAACCAACTTCCCATCTCTGCGCGCATGCTCGCCGCTGCCGCCTCACCCTCCTCCGTATCCTCCAGCAACCGTATCAGTCTGCCGTCCACTCCGGACGACCCCAACACCTGACGAGTGACTTTCTCATCTCTCCTGTCAAACGCCTTCCGAGAAGGGACGAGGCGACTGTCGACGTGCCGGTCCTTTCGTCCAGCTCTCTGCGCTCTCAGGCTCGCTTGCCATATCGGCTGTCTGCTCCTTCTATCTTTCCCGAGTCCCGCTTGCTCGTCCGCCAGCAGTTCCTCGCGCTGCGCTCTCCATCTCGCCTTCGGTATCCTTGTCAGCCCCTCGGGTACATGGCCGGTTAGGGCACTCGTCGTCTTGTTCTTGCAGTCGGATGCGCTTGCTTTCTTGTGTCTTGTCACTGGCTCTTGGGGTGCTAGGCAGCTCTGCTTGGCCCTGAGGGGCACGGGATGTGGCGCCCCCTTCACTCTGCCCTTGGCCCGCCTGGCTGTGCGCTGGCTCAGCCGGGAGGGGACTCAGGCTTGGGCGGCATGGCCGCGCTTCCCTGGCAAGGCATGAGACAGGGATGACGTTCTTCGATTGTCACAGGGAGAGACACATCGTTGCCGCAACTCCTCTGTCTGCACCAAATCTTGGACCAAGTGGCTGAAGGAAGCGGGAGAGGAAAGAGCCTGACGATTTGCTGACTTTCTTGCCACTCCTTCCAGGCACGTCTCATTTTTGGAGCTGAAGTTCTGAGTTTTGGCTGCGGACAAGCGCTTCAAAGGTTTGCTTCCGGCCGACTTGGCAGGGCTTGGCTGACTTTTTCTTTGCACAAGCCTGCTGCTCAAGCGACTGGCAAAGGCCTCCAGAGGTGCCAGTCCCCTTCTGAGGAATTTTGCTGGGAACGTTGAGATGAGCATGTAAACAATGGCTGCTCGCTCCGAAGGACTGTGTCATGCGTGGAGAAACTCCTTCGTGGAACCTCCTTTCACACAAGGAAAACGAGGCAGTTCCCTCCACACGAGCTCGAGAGCTGGAGGAAGGCCCTGTCTGGGCTTCCACATTGCTCTTCATTCCAGCTCCTGTCTCGTGGAAGCTCTGTGCTCTCAACTGAGCCCAAAAGATCTTCGGAGCCACGCTAAATGAGGAGGAGGAGGAGGAGGAGGAGGAGGAGGTCAGAGACCTGTTTAGCAAGCGGGCTGTTTACTCTGTCTGTTCTACAAGCCTGCACCAAAATCCTTGCAATTGGGGTCTCTCATTTGTTGGCTGGAAGCGTTTGACTGTCGACCTTTTCTCCCGCTCTTTTATCTGAAGAACGCTGTGCAGTTTAGATGGTGAAGGACTGGCCCAGCATGCTCTTCTGGGGAAGAGGCCAGAAGGGAAGGCTGGTGGTGGTGGCGGCGGCAAAAGGAGGGGGGTTGCAGTAAGACAGGGGCAGACAGCATCAGGCACCTAACCGCGCCGCCTCCGGGTGGGCTCGAACCACCATCCTTTCGGTTAACAGCCGAACGCGCTGACCCATTGCGCCACAGAGACACCTGCGGGCAGCTTGCGCCACCTCCGAGCACAGTGCTCGCCTTGCCGTCAGGCAATCGGTGCAGGAGAAGCACCAGGCTGCCCGCTGGGCCCCTGCCCCTGCGCTGAGCAGAGTGGCGCAGCGGGAGCGTGCTGGGCCCATAACCCAGAGGTCGATGGATCGAAACCATTCTCTGCTAGCCCTGCCTCTCGTGGCCTTTTGATTCAGGCTGAAGCCCACAGGCGGCCAAGACTCTTGCCCCAGCGCTGGGCACTGCAGGCGAGCAAACAGGACGCGGGAGTGACCCTCCTTCGTCTGCGTGAGCCACAAGAGGCTTTGAAGCCAGGTGGTCTCCTGCCAGAGGCTACTTTTGCTCAATGCCCTTGCCTCCTGAGGACTTGTGGGGTGTGCCCATTCTTCCATAGCAGCCCCTAGAATGGAGGCGGAGGGAGCACACGGCTCTCAGCCTCAGCGTGGTGCGCAAGGAACGTGCATCTCTCTCGACGTGTCCTTGCTTTACGTGCGTGTCGCTTGCCTAAGAAAGGTGGGAAGAAAGAGGAGGTTGACGGAAACCAGTGGACTCTGGCCATCCTGCGCATGGGCAATTGGAAAGAGAAGGTCTGATGGGACGCGCGTGGAAGCCCAGGGGGCGGCCTGTGACCGGCGGGACACAGCTTGTCAAGCACTGCCCGAGGCCCTGAAGTGGTGTGGCTGCTTGCCCACAAGTCAAGCGCACCCGTGAGAGATGAAGGCCTCCCGTCTCCCTCTCCGTCTCCGTCGCCGTCTCCGTCTCCGTCTCCGTCTCCTCAAGCGTCGTGAAGCAAGAGAGCTTCCTCATCCCCTTTTCCCACGCAGAAGGGGGAGCGGCTGCACAGGGAGTGCACCAAGGAGGGAGGCTCTGGGAGCTCGAGGCCAGAAAGGGGAAGCACAGGCCCTCTTTCTGCCCATTTTCCATCAGGGCTCCTTTGGCATGCCAAGGGCACGCCACCATCGGCT